>NC_058419.1:113869820-114211364 GCF_002201575.2 Neomonachus schauinslandi
TTATTTATTTATTTATTTATTTATTTATTTATTTATTTATTTATTTATTTATTTATTTATTTGACAGAGAGAGACACAGCTAGAGAGGGAACACAAGCAGGGGGAGTGGGAGAGGGAGAAGCAGGCTCCACACAGAGCAGGGAGCCCGATGCGGGGCTCGATCCCAGGACCCTGGGATCATGACCCAAGCCGAAGGCAGACGCTTAACCATCTGAGCCACCCAGGCGCCCCTGGAAGACTTTTTTTTAAGATTTATTTATTTATTTGAGAGAGAAAGAGAGAGTGCGAGCATGTGCTGGGGGAGGAGCAGAGGGAGAAGGGAAAGAGAACCCTCAAGCAGCCTCCCTGCTGAGTGCAGAGCCCAGTGCAGGGCTTGATCCCAGGACCCCTAGGTCATGACCTAAGCTGAAATCAAGAGTCGGGCAAGTCACTTAACTGACTGAGCCACCCAGGCATGCCTTGGAACACTTTTGACACATTTTCTCTTAGTTTGGAGACACTGCACTCTGGTGGTTTTGCTCCCCTCTCTCTGACCATTCTTTCTCTGCCTCTGTGGTTGCATCTTCCATTCAGTGTTGGGGTTCTTCAAGGCTCAGTTCAGACCTTCCTCTCTTATCACCCTATCCTTTCCTCCTGGGTCATCTCATCTATGCCCATAACTTCAGTAATTATCTATAAGCCCATGATGGGATGGTCAAACTTAACCAAACTCACGATCATCAGTTTTGAACCTCATCTTCTAATGAATGACACCACCGTTCATTTGATTCCAGAAGCCAGAAACCTAGGATTCATTCCGGCTACTTCTCTCCTTCATTCTTTATTGTGGTCTATTATCAAGCCCTACTAACTGTATCTTTTAAATACCTCTCAGATCTCTGTCCTTTTTCTCTATTTCCATAGCCAGCTCCCTAGGTCAAGCTAGAACTATCACTCAGACCAGTGTATTGGACTCCTAATTGGTCTCCCAGTGTCCACCCTGGTCTCTTTCCAATCCAGTCTCCACACTGAAGCCAGTACCATCTTTTCAAAGTGCAAGTTTGATCACAAGACCCCTCCACTTCTTTTTTTTTTTTTTAAAGAGTTTATTTATTTATTTGAGACAGAGAGAATGAGAGACAGAGAGCACGAGAAGGAAGAGGGCAGAGGGAGAAGCAGACCCCCCGCCGAGCAGGGAGCCCGATGTGGGACTCGATCCCGGGACTCCAGGATCATGACCTGAGCCGAAGGCAGTCGCTCAACCAACTGAGCCACCCAGGCGCCCAGGACCCCTCCACTTCTTGACCTTAAAGTTCTTCAGTGATTTTCCATTGTTCTATTTTAAAAACCACAAAGTCTTACTTAGTCCTGGTCTTGCTCATCGCTCCACCTCTTCTCAGAGTACTTCTTCATCATTCTCTGTGTCTTAGCCAAACTGGCCTTTTTTCAGTTCTCTGAACATACCATGCATTTTCTGTAACAGGGTCATAGCACACATTGTCCCCACCCTGCCCCTCCAGTGCTTCATAAATTTTACTTGTGTTTTAGATCCCAGCTCAGATGTCGCTTCCACAAGGAAGCCTTCCCTAGATTACTGTCTTTTATAACCATTTCTTTACTTCACAGCACTCATTTCATTTGTAATCATATACTTATTTGTGTAATTATTTGACCATGAGCCCCATGAAAGCAGGTGCCAACTGGCAGGGTACACAACAAATACTTGTTAAATACATGTTGGTTGATAAATGCGTAGCATTTGGATTTGGAGTCATGGAGATTGGTTGGGGGCAGGGAGAGGAGAGAAAAGGTATCTCATCCAGGTAACAAAAGATCATTGAATATCCAGAGACAGGAAAGTGAGTGGGATCATATATGTAAGAGTAAGTAATGTTAAAAGGCTATTCTTGGTAACTATTTGCTCAAATGATATCACAATTAGTACTCAAATAATTGCATGATGTTTCAGTGTTTTGATATATATATAATTGCCTCCACCATTTCCCTATTGGATATTTAGGTTGTTACACCTGTTTTCATTAGCATGCAGAGCACTGTAGTGGACTCATATATATCCGTATGCTATAATTCACATTTTTTTTTTCCACTGCTTGACTCCATGAGTACAAGCAAGCTATTCAGGACTTCTTTAGGTCCACCCTTGCTTTAAAAAATCCCCATAGTTCCATAAATCCATAAATATAGTGGTTGATCAGTAAAAATTGCTAACTTTACTGATTCATAAGGAGTTATCACACTTAAACAGCCGTCTCATTATAAATCTACTAAATGTCCTAGCATTTTGAAATTGTGCCAGGCTTATTTCAAGAAGTCAACTTGAAACTACTGGGCTAAAACAGAAGAATGTGTGGGAAGGACGAGAAAGAGCTGAGTAGGTGGAAAGAATCAGAATGAGAGAATGAAGTAGACAAAGGGCAATGGTTAATAGTAATTAGTAAATATCAAAAGCAAATAAGGATAAGACATGCTTAATGATTATGCTAGAGGTAGAGTAGGCAAAGAACAAGTAAAGGATCCGATTATTCTTCAAAGGCTGCTTGGTCTAGTTAACTGGAAGATACGACAAACTAAATCATAAAGACAAAGGTCAAAGATGAAAGCTGTGTTTAAAATTCCCATCAATTGCATGGCCAGCAGAGGATGAGTGATCCAGTGAGCCACCTTGGGCAGTTGAACAGCTTTACTTGTCAAAACCATTAGCCATGAACCTTACTTAACAAATGAAGCAGTCACCTTTAACAAGCTGCTTTTCCAAAAGTAAAATCAACCCTAGATGGTCATTGATTAACTTGAGCAATACTTGGCTCTTCTTTTCTTAAATACTTGACTCTTCTCACAGTTGCAAGGCAAAATTCATGGAAAGTGAATGAAAGCTTACTCCATAGTTTATCAGTCCAATAGCCAGTGGCTCTGGAATATGTGATATGAAAAGCCCTAGACTCTTGTTCTAGTTTTTAAAACCTCAAGAGATCATACCGGAGTGGTTAGACATACCTATTTTTACAATCTTGTTTCAGAATTTCTGGAGCCGTCGGGGGCTCAGTTGGTTAAGCTTCTTGATTTCAGCTCAGGTCATGGTCTCAGGGTCCTGGGATCAAGCCCCACGTCGGGCTCCCAGCTCAGTGGGGAGTCTGCTTGTCTCTCTCTCTCTGCCCCCTGCCCACTCGCTCAAGACCTCTCTCTCTCTCAAATAAATAAATAAAGCTTTAAAAGAAATGTAATAAAGAATTCCTGGAGCCATCAGATAAATGCAATTTCTTTACATATTATAAACAGTATATATTTTTTCTAATTATAAAAATATTACATGATTATTGAAAAAAACGAAGGGTATAATAAACTTCAAAGAAGCAGGATCGGGGCGCCTGGGTGGCTCAGTTGTTAAGCATCTGCCTTCGGCTCAGGTCATGATCTCAGGGTCTTGGGATTGAGCCCCGCATCCGGCTCTCTGCTGGGCGGGAAACCTGCTTCTCCTTCTCCTACTCCCCCTGCTTGTGTTCCCTCTCTTGCTGTGTCTCTCTCTGTCAAATAAATAAAAATAAAATCTTTAGGAAAAAAAAAAGATTTTATTTATTTATTTGAGAGAGAGAGAATGAGAGAGAGCACATGAGAGGGGGGAGGGTCAGAGGGAGAAGCAGACTCCCTGCCGAGCAGGGAGCCCGATGCGGGACTCGATCCAGGGACTCCAGGATCATGACCTGAGCCGAAGGCAGTCGCTTAACCAACTGAGCCACCCAGGCGCCCACAAGATCTATTTTCATTCTAAAGTTATTTTAACTTATTTACCAAAGAGCAACGATATATTATGAAAACCATGATCTGAACCAAATACTTTGATGAAATCAGGCCAGTAACTTCTTGTTTTGTCTAAACTCTAACTTACACTTTTCCTTCCTCATCCTGTTTATTAAACTTTGCATATCTGTGTCTCCTTTCTTCCCTTCCAAATTTCCTCCTCCTTGACTATGCATATCTGTATTGATTTTTTGTTTATCTATTGTCTACTAAATTCAAGAATTCATTTATTTGCTGTCTTGTTTTCTAAATTTTTAAGGATTATATGTCTTATCTTACCTTACTCTTTGACGGCAGGGGATATCCATTACAGTTTTTATACCTATCCTAGTAAGTAGTGAACAGCCAGGCATATAGTAGGTGCTGAAGAAATATCTGGAGTTAACACCAAAAATGTTTTAGCAAATGGTTGCATGAGAAGATGTAATGGTTGAACTATCCAGACCTATGCAAACAAAAACTATAGTTGCATCATCCAATATGGTAGCCACTAACCAACCATATGTGGCTATTGAGCACCTGAATTATGGTTAATATTAATTGAGACGTGATGTAAATGTAAAATATACATTGGAGTTTGAAGATTTAGTGTACAAAATACCTCGTATTTTAAAAGTTGATTATTTGTTGAAGTGACAATATTTTGGAAATATTGAGTTAAATAAACTATATTATTAAAATGAATTTCATCTCTTAACTTTTTACCTTTTTTAACATGCTACTAGAAAATTTAAAATTACAGATGTGGCTTGTAATATATCTATATTTACATTTATATATAACATTATGACATATATATGTGATATGAATATATGACAGTGCTGTCCTATATGCAATAAAATTAATATTTGAGGTCATCCTTTCTACAGGGCAGAAATTTATTATATTTCTACCAGACAAAATTAATTTGCATTTCATTAAAAATTTTTTTTAAAAATGTTTTTTATTTATTTTTTTTGAGATTTTATTTATTTATTTGAGAGAGACACAGAGAGAGAGCAGACTTCTGGCCAAGCAAGGAGCCTGATGTGGGGCTCTGTCCCAGGACCCTGGGATCATGACCCAAGCCAAAGGCAGATGCTTAACTGACTGAGCCACCCAGGCTCCCCTTAATTTACATTTCAATCAATGGCAATGATTTGCATTACTGACAGTTTTCTGCAACTTAACTTCTAACCTTACAAAGTTGTAAAATAGGGTGCCTGGGTGGCTTAGTTGGTTAAGTGTCTGCCTTCAGCTCAGGTTGCTATTCCAGGGTCCTGGGATCGAGTCCCGTGTTGGGCTCCCTGCTCAGTGTGGAGTCTGTTTCTCCCTCTCCCTCTCCCCCCTGCTTGTGCTTGCTCTCTCCCTCTCTCTCTCAAATAAATAAATAAAATCTTCTTAAAAAAAGTTGTAAAATAGCCTAATCAGTAGAACATAGTCAATCAAAGATGCACACCCCTATAGAATTAAATAATCTTGGGAGGGTTGGCTGGAAAATACCCAGCACTCCACTGAAAGGACACTCAGTAATCTTTTACCCATTTGTAAGTCTTTGACAATTTTTTCTCAAGGCATCTTTTTATATTCTTTTGTTACCATCCTAAGTGATTGTAATAGAATCACTTTTTCTTTTCTAGTTAATATGAGCAAAATTTTTGTGAAATGCATACTTAAGCCAGAAACCAATGCTTTAGGAATTATGACGTTCCTAATAATAAGGAAGATTATTGAGGGTAAAATGTTGAGGGTAATGCAAGAACTTTAAAAAATGTGTAGAATAGAATCGAACACAATTGGAATGATTGAAAATATTAGAATTAAGTGATTGCATTTTGTTATGATTCCTTAGCTTATCACACTGTTGTTGAAAGGAACACAATTATAATGGAATGGAAACCGGGTTCTCTTTTACTTTTTAATTAGCTGGAAACAAAGCCTGGTTGTTGGTTGACTGTATCTAGTATAATGTTTTCATCCCCTATTTTTGATTAATCAAAGTGCTATTTCTTTTAAAGGAAATGCATTCTTTTTCTGTTTAAATAAAAAGACTCTGGAGACAGACTTTCAAAAAACAATGGAGCGCTCTTTTTGCAATTTTGTGTCTGTTTTCTTTGCTATGAAGATTGACAAAAATTAATTAGTGAATGTTGGGAAATGGAACTGTTAAAAAAACAAAATTCAACTGAGAAAATTTGAAGATCTAATTGGCTTTATTAAATGATTCATGAATCAGGCAGCATCCCATCTAGCAAGTAGAGGAGAGCTCTAAAGGGCTACAGAAAGGGAAGGGTTTTTAAAGGCAGGACAGGGAAGTCATAAACACAAAAATGAATTATTTCAGGTGAGGTCACCTTCATTTGTCCACAGTGGGGTCTTAGGAGGTGGATTACCTCATCTTCCTTTTAGGGATGGAGAGGACCATGTGACGAATTACCTCATTGGTATTTACCAGGAAATTCCTGACCAGTTAAGACTACATTTTTGTTGGAGGTTGAAAGTGCAATTAGGTTAGGTATTAGGCCCTGGTTTGGTGACTTGGCCTAAGTGATGCCATTTTGGACCTGTGATTTTCTTTTAAATAGAACTCACAACCAGTGAAGTGGGTAAGAAAAGTTGACATTGTCATTTTTAACACTTAAAAAAATATGTATTAACATTTAAAAACATAAAAATACAGTTTATTTTTATTATCAATTTAAATACCTCTGTCTTAGTCAAAAAGGATTAAAAATGCCCCCCCAAAAAGATAACAATGATAACTTTTAAGTATTTTTAAATTGTTCAAAATTTTAAGTATATGATTTGATTCCTCCAGAGTTGATTCCTCCAAACTTTATTTAATATTTGGTACATGTTCCGTCTCCTACTCTGGCTCAGATCGAGGCAGTTCCCAGAGTTTTATTGGTGGTGGTGTGAAGGCCGGGAGAGACAGGTCTGGGTCTTGCCCAGCTCTTACCCCAAGACTCCCCTTTTGGTGCACCCAGGATTCATCTCGGTTTCTCTGGCCCAGTGTTGCCAAAATTGAGGACAAGTATTTGTGTTATTGACATAGGTCCAAAGGACTAAAGAAGCTTTAAGGCTTTGCTTTTCCACTTATCTCTATAGCATCAAGCTTTCATGCAGAAATTGGCCTGGAAGTTCCCCACTGTGTTTTCCTATCTGCAGCGGTTTGGGGTTGTTTAAATAACAAAAAATTAAGTACAATTCTTAAAGCTTGTTTTGCTTAATGTTATGACTGAGTGTACACTGAAAAATTTTGCAGAAATTAGAATTATATATAATCACTATTAAAATTGTACATTACAAGAAACAAGTGTTGGTGAGGATGTGGAGAAAACGGAAACTTTGTGCATGGTTGGTGGGAATGCAAACTGGTGCAGCCACTGTGGAAAACAGTATGGAGATTCCCCAAAAAGTTAAAAATAGAATTATAACATGATCCAGTAATTCCACTAAGGAAAACACTAATTCAAAAAGATACATGCACCTGCATGTTTATTGCAGCATTATTTACAATAGCCAAAATATAGAAGCAGCCCAAGGGTCAATCCATAGATGAATGGATAAAGAAGAAGTGGGATATATATAATATTATATAGATATAGATATAGATATAGATAGATATAATGGAATATTACTCAGCTATAAAAAGAATGAAACATTGCTATTTGCAACAACATGGATGGATCTAGAGGGTATAATGCTAAGTGAAATAAGTCAGTCAGAGAAAGACAAATACCAGATTTCACTCATATGTGGCATTCAAGAAACAAAACAAAGAAAAAGAGAGACAACAAAAAAAGCCAGGCTCTTTTTTTTTTTTAAAGATTTTATTTATTTATTTGAGAGAGAGAGAATGAGAGAGAGCACATGAGAAGGGGGACGGTCAGAGGGAGAAGCAGACTCCCTGCTGAGCAGGGAGCCCGATGTGGGACTCGATCCCGGGACTCCAGGATCATGACCTGAGCCGAAGGCAGTCGCCCAACCAACTGAGCCACCCAGGCGCCCGACAGGCTCTTAAATATAGAGAACAAACTGATGGTTACCAGAGGGGAGGTAGTGGGGGCATGGCTGAAATAGGTGATGGGGATTAAGGGTACACTTATGTGATACACACTGAGTAATGTGTAGAATTGTTGAATCACTGTATTGTACACCTGATACTAATATAACACTGCATATTAATTATACTGGAATTAAAAATAAATAAGTAAAAGAAAAAAAGTGTACAACATTGGTGGGGATAAAAGATTATAAGGTTTTCCCTAAATATCTACTTAATGCACTCTCTCTTAATACAGTATTTTATTTTATTTATTATTATTATTTTTAAAGATTTTATTTATTTATTTGACAGAGAGAGACACAGCGAGAGAGGGAACACAAGCAGGGGATGTGGGAGAGGGAGAAGCAGGCTTCCCACCGAGCAGGGAGCCCAATGCGGGGCTCAATCCCAGGACCCTGGGATCATGACCTGAGCTGAAGGCAGACGCTTAACGACTGAGCCACCCAGGCGCCCCAACACAGTATTTTATTATCAATCTCTCTCCCTATTTATTTGATAGATTTTAATGCTTTTTAAATATATAATGAAGAGTATTACAATCATCATCATTATTATTACACTAAGAAATATGTATTTGTACATCTTTGGAGAAATGTCTATTTAAATCCTTTACCCATTTAAAAATTGGTGTATTTGTCTTTTTATTATTGCATTTGTAGGAGTTCTTTACCTATTGTAGATGCCAGATACTTATTAGATACATGATTTGTAAAAAAATAGTCTCCCATTTTATATGTTGTCTTTTTACTTTCTTGATTATAACATTTACAGCACAAAAGTTTTTAATTTTGATGAAGTCCTGTTTACCTATTTTTTCTTTTGCCACTTGTGCTTTTGGTGTCTGATTTAATAAATCATTGCCTGATTGGGTAAGTAGCTTTTAATGTCTCCTAAAGGCCATAGAAAAAGGCTGAGTGAGCATTTGCAATAATGATGTGGTGTGTGTGTGTGTGTGTGTGTGTGTGTGTGTGTGTGTGTGTTAGAGTGGACTTTATGTTTTAGAGCACTTTTAGGTTTATAGCAAAATTGAGCAGAAAGTACAGAGATTTCTCATACACCCCCTGCCCCACACATGCCCAGCCTCTTCCAGCATCAACATCCCCCACCAGAGTGGTACATTTATTATAATCAGTGAACCTGCGTTGACACATCATTATCACCTGAAGTCCACAGTTTACATTAGGGTTCACTCTTGGTGTTGTGCATTCTATGGATTTTGACAAAAGTGTAATGACATGTATCCATTATTATAATATTACATAGAGTATTTTTACTGCTCTAAAAAACCTCTGTACTCCCCCTATTCATCCCTCCCCCTTGCCCCTAACTCCTGGTAACCACTGATCTTTTTACTGTGTCCATAGTTTTGCCTTTTTCAGAATGTCATATAGTTGCATCCTACAGTATGTTGTCTTTTCAGAATGGTTTCCTTCACTTAGTAGTATGCATTTAAGTTTCTTTCATGTCTTTTCATAGCTTGATAGATCAATTTTTTTAGCACAAATTAATATTCCTTTGTCTGGATATATGACAGTTTATTCATTCACATTTTGGTTGCTTCCATGTTTTGGCAGTTATAAATAAAGCTGCTGTAAACACCTGTATGTAGGTTTTTGTGTAGACATAAGTTTTCAGATACTTTGAGTAAATACTAAGGAGCACAATTTCCGGATTGTATAAAAAGAGTATGTTTAGTTTTGTATGAAACTGCCAAACTGTCTTTCAAGGTGGCTGTACCATTTTGCAATATCCCCAGCAGTGAATGAGGGTTCCTGTTGCTCCACATTCCCACCAGCATTTGGTGTTGTCAGTGTTTTTGATTTTGGCCGTTCTAATAGGTATGTAGTGGTATCTCACTGTTGTTGTCTCCCTGATGACATAAGATGTTGAGTATCTTTTCATATGCTTATTTGCCTCTGTAGTCTTGTTTTTTTTTTTTTAAAAGATTTTATTTATTTATTTTGACAGAGAGAGACAGCAAGAGAGGGAACACAAGCAGGGGGAGTGGGAGAGGGAGAAGCAGGCTCCCCACGAAGCAGGAAGCCTGATGCAGACTTGATCCCAGGACCCCGGGATCATGACCTAAGCCGAAGGCAGACGCTTAACGACTGAGCCACCCAGGTGCCCCTTCACGTTCATTTTTTGAGAATCTTTTATAGTTCAGGTTTTCTTCAAGGCTCTGAGGATATAAAAGTGATTAGTACATAATCTTGCTATTAGCCTCATGGAGGAGAAGTACAAATAAATAGGTGATTAGAACATACTTCTAAGCCAAGCAGTCTCAGGTTTCTTGAAGAGGAGGCTGAGACATGAAGAAGGAAAAGGATTTGACAGCAGGCAAAGGTATGACTGTCAGGTGCAGAGAACACGTCATCATTATGACATAAATAAGTTGTCAGTATGATCTTAAGCTATTGTTGCTATGGCACCAATTTGTCTAGGCCAGAGGTAGGCAAACTATGGCTATGGGCCAAATCTGGCCTGCCACCTGCTTTTGTAAATAAAGTTTTATTGGAACACATTCATGCCCATTTATTCACAGATTGTCCATGGCCACTTTTGTGCCACAATGGCAGAGTAGTTGTAACAGAGACAGTCTGGCCTGCAAAGCCTCAAATATTTACTTTCAGGCTCTTTATAGAAAAAGTTTGCTGACCCTTCTCTAGGCAAAAATTTATTAGAAAATGCTTGTACCTTATCCCTTTTTAAAAAAGCATTGCAAATTTGTGTGCACCTGACAACTATTTATATGCCTGTAAGTGATTGTGTCTGTTTTTCAATATTTTCTCCTGATTTCTGCTTTTGAAATTTCAGCTAATTAATTTTCATCCAACAATTCTGCATAACTGATTCAAAATAAACTACAAATGATAATAACCTGCTCAAGCCCTGAAAGTAAACTTAAATATTGCTCTTTTTTCTTTGAAAGTTTTACTGTTTCTTTTGTGGTTTATGTTTCTCTCTTTTTAAAACTATAAATTCATGTTCCATTCAGGAAAGTCAGATATCATGGACAAGCCAAAGAACATGAACCCATAATCTCACCTAGCCTCCTAGGAAAAAACTTTTCTTGCAGCCTCAGTATGTAAGGTACCTTGAGGTACTTTTCCATGCATATTACATATTTCATTATAATTTTTTACATAAACCATCCTTTGCTACCACCAAGTATCTTTTTTTTTTTTAAAAAAGATTTTATTTATTCATTTGAGACACAGAGATACAGAGAGAGAGAGAGCATGAGCAGGGGGAGAGCAGAGGGAGAGGGAGAAGCAGGCTCCCCGCTGAGCCAGGAGCCCAGTGTGGGCTTCATCCCAGGACCCTGGGATCATGACCTGAGCTGAAGGTAGACGCTTAACCATCTGAGCCACCCAGGCGCCCCCTACCCAGTATCTTTAATAGGCATATACTTTCCTCATTCTTTCATTATCTTCATGATTCATGTGGTTAGGACTGGTTTACTGATGAAAGATGCCAAGGGAGGTTACCACAGAGTTACCCACGTGCTTGTATCCTTTTGGGGACAAAGGGAAAATGCTACAAGAAGTGAATTGGTTGACTGCCCCACGAAACTGTTGAGTAGTCAGGTATAATAAAGCTGTCTTTGGCTTTCTGGATATTCCAACACAAGAGTGGAGCCTAAAAGGTAGGACTCTGTACCAATTATCCATTGCCCCAGTAAAGGTGCATGATGAAGAACCACAAACCCTTAGTCTAAATTAACAATAAGATCTATTGCTCACACATCTGGGGTGGTTAGGTAGGTGGCTCTGCTGCTCTGGGCTGGGCTCACACATCTGGGGCTTGGCTGGCTGTAGGTTCCTGAAGGTTGGTTTTGGCTGATCATGGCTTGACTCACTCATGTGTGTGAGAGTCTTTGGTGGGCTTGCACTTTTATCTGGGAGTCAGCTGGCTATTGGCTGATTGAGGCTGACCTCGGCCACATTGACTATGGCTCTATCCCACAACTTTCACCCTTCGGCAGGCTATTTTGGGCATGTTTTCATGACAATTTCAGAGGTATATGAGAGAGCAAGTGGGAACATGCAAGGCCTCTTGTGGTCTAGGCCTCATCTATTGGACAAAACCCATGGGTGAGATCAGATTGAAGGGGTGAAGAAATAGGCCCTGTGTCTTCAGTGAGATGAACTACAAAATCACATGGCAAAGGTCATGGAGAAGGGAGAGGTGGAGAATTGGTGCAATCAGTCTAGCACAGATTAATTATGTGGCTGAGCGCACTACAGGTGATACATACCTTTCAGAAGGAGCAGGAGTTTCATTTGTGGCTGGTCTAAGCCAGTGTCTGTCAAATGACAGTAACTTTCTTCCTGTTTGCCATCTCTAAGAACTACCTGTAAAGGACTCCTGGCAAGCTAGTCTGACATTTCTTTCTTTTTGATTTTCTTTATTTTTTTTAAAAGTTATCAGGTGCAGATTATTTTTTTTCTCCTTGTTCTGGAGTAATGTGAGATGAAAGAGGACATGGCCTGTGCCACTTAAGACAGATCTGTTTTCATTAACAAAGTTGGAAAACTTTTTCAGCCCTTCTAGTTTGTAAGTTCATTATAACTGGAAAGACTTTTCTTCCAGGTAAAGTTTTCAAGAGAATGTCTCAGTTTCTTTGTGAGAAATTATTAGCCCTCTGAAAATCCTGTCTACAGTGCTCACATTGTAATGCCTACTTTTTAGGAGTTACCTATTTATATCATATTTTTCCATTTCTCCTTTAATCTTTTTTTTTTTAAAGATTTTATTTATTTATTTGACAGAGAGAGACACAGCGAGAGAGGGAACACAAGCAGGGGGAGTGGGAGAGGGAGAAGCAGGCTTCCCGCTGAGCAGGGAGTCTGATGAGGGGCTCGATCCCAGGACACTGGGATCATGACCTGAGCCAAAGGCAGATGCTTAACGACTGAGCCACCCAGGCACCCCTAAGCTTTTTTTTTAAAGATTTTATTTACTTATTCATCAGAGAGAGAGTGAGTGCACAAGAGGGGGGGAGAAGCAGGCAGAGGGAGAAGCAGGCTCCCCAATTAGCAAGGAGCCCAATGAGGGACTCGATCCCAGGACCCGAAGGCAGACGCTCAACTGACTGAGCCACCCAGGCGTCCCTTTCCTTTAATCTTAATATCTGTATGCTACGAGATGTGTGTTTTTTTTGTTTGTTTGTTTTGTTTTTTTGTCCTGAGACTGGGCCAGGTTATGAGGTTGTGAAATCTGAGATTGATAGGAATTATCTTGGGAGGGACTTTCAGTTTGCCTTTGGTTTATCTTTTAACCAGCTCCACCATCCTGCTTTCTGTTTCTGAACTCATTTCTTCTCCAGCTCCCCACTTCTTCCCTGGGCCCAGAGGCCTTTTGGGCTTGTCATATCCTATCAGGAAAGTATACTGTTTGACAGGCACTTTTGTATTGACATGTTAGTAAATTTATATATTATTCTTTTTCAAGGTTATTGACTTTTATTTATTTTTTTAAAGATTTTATTTATTTATTTGACAGAGAGAGAGATAGCGAGAGCAGGAACACAAGCAGGGGGAGTGAGAGAGGGAGAAGCAGGCTTCCTGCCGGCAGGGAGCCTGATGTAGGACTCGATCCCAGGACCCTGGGATCATGACCCGAGCTGAAGGCAGACGCTTAACGACTGAGTCACCCAGGCGCCCCCAAGGGTATTGACTTTTAAAGTGGAACATAGGAAGAGGGGCGGTGCTGAATCCAAAGGAAAAACTCTCTGATGGCTGAACTATACATGAACATAGAAGAGGTATTACCATTATTTTGGGAAGTTTCACAGCACTTCTCCCTTTATGCTACATAAATCATTACCCACTATGCTGGAGATAAAATCTGCCCTTGTTTTATTATTATTTCAGTATTTATGTAAAATATTAAATAATTGCTTGTATTATTAGAATAATATTATTGTTATATAAGTTTGAATTTATTAGGCTCAGAGGGTAAGCCATTCTAAAACTTTAACTCTTTGGAGGAAGTTATATCTCTTTCATGACAGCTATGAAATGTCATTACTCAATAAACACAGTGGATGGTATATGAGCAGAAGCAATAGTTTCTAATAAACCTAGCATTTCTAGTTTATACTTGGACATCTGATCCTGAGAGCAACCCTGTATAAGTACACTGCATAGATATTATGATTTATTATTCCCATTTTACAGAAGAGGAAATTGGGGCTCAGAGAGTTTATTTTTTTATAATAAAGATTTATTTATTTGAGAGAGAGAGAAAGAGAGAGAGAGAGAGCAGGGGGAGGGGCAGGGGAGAGGGAGAGAGAATCCACAAGTAGACTCTCTTTTTTTTTTTTTTTTTTTTTAAAGATTTTATTTATTTATTTGCGAGAGAGAGAATGAGAGACAGAGAGCACGAGAGGGAGGAGGGTCAGAGGGAGAAGCAGACTCCCCACTGAGCAGGGAGCCCGATGCGGGACTCGATCCCGGGACTCCAGGATCATGACCTGAGCCGAAGGCAGTCGCTTAACCGACTGAGCCACCCAGGCGCCCTAGACTCCCTTTTGAGTATGGAGCCTGACACAGGGCTTGATCCCTGAGATTATGACTGGAGTCGAACCAAGAGTCGGCTGCCTAGGCAACCCATGTGGCTCAGGGAGTTTAAATGCCTTGGCCAGTTCCTATGGCTAAGCCAAGGGCAGAGGTGGGATATGGCTCAGCCTGGTCTCTTCACTTCAAGCTGGGATCTCTTTCCTATATTGGGACCTCAGAACTGCTCACACCTTCTTTGTGCTGGCTCTCTGAACTTTCCTGCCTCCACTAAAGTGTTTCAACCCGTTTCCTCTGCCCAGAAATCAAGTGGAACAGGTGTCTTTCTTGTAGGGACTCTGAAGAGCCTGGTGGACTGGCCAGTGGTGGGTGGTTCAGTCAGTGGGATCAGATTGGCCTCAGTAACCACCTCACCCCCTAGTGGTGAGATGAGTGTGGGCTGCCTTTTCCCCAAAGTGGGGGCTGTTGCAGGAATTATACCTCCCTCCAGGGTTTATAATGGAATGGGAATTCTTTTAAACAAATGCATCACAACCCGGCATCAGTGCTTAGAGCAGGGCATGGGGGGCTCCTGCCCTGGGCCCTTCACCTTAGAGGACCCCAGCACATCAGAAGCAATAAAAGGGGACATCTGGGCGGCTCAGTCGGTTAAGCGGCTGCCTTCAGCTCAAGTCGTGATCCCAGGGTCCTGGGATTGAGTCCCGCATCAGGCTCCCTCCTCACCGGGGAGCCTGCTTCTCCCTCTGCCTGCCGCTACCCCCTGTGTGCACTCTCTCTCTCTGACAAAATAAAATAATAAAATAAAATTTAAAAAAAGAAAAAACAATAAAAGGCAACGACTTTTGGAACTTTTTTGAACTCATAAAATTTTAAGTTTAAAAAGTTTTGTGAATATTTAAAGTTTTAAAATCACTTTAAAAAAGTATGACAACTGAATTAAGTTGCTGGGAATTACCGGAAGGAGATGCACTGGCTGACCCAGGCCCTCCAGGCCAGAAAGCAACTCCCCTATTCCCCCATCTCACCACTTCGACCAGAGAAGATAATGATAGGCTGAGAATCTGTAAGTGTGTGTGTGTGTGTGTGTGAGAGAGAGAGAGAGAGAGAGAGAGAGAGAGAGAGAGAGAGAGAGAGAAGCATTACTTCTGCCCCAGGAAACCAGAGAAAGAGTGACTGCTTTTGTTTAAAGTTGGCCATCCTAAATCACTCCAAAGTGGGTGATTAGGCAAATGGGGTTACCAGATAACTGTGTTCCCTCCTTCCCTTCTCCTCAGCTGGTATAGTTTTGGGAACTTCTTAGAACTGCCTGAAAATCTTGAGTTGATAAAGTGACCTCCCTGGCTTCTTGGGGAGCTTGACCTGGTTAATTTGGGGCAGATCCAGTCAGATCTGGGCCTGGCTTTCACTGTGCCCCATGAGAACCATTCCGTCATTTAGACACACAGACAGTAGGGCTGGCTACTAGAGGAAGCCTCAGCAACTTTAGCCTGTGTGAGGGAATGGTGGCCCCCAAGCTGTTGTGGTATTGGGTGGGAACATGGGCCGGGCTGTTGCTGTAGCTTGGTTTGTAAGCTCTGTATCACTAAACTTTATGGAATGTGAACATTTGTATTCTTGCTTTCAGGCTCTGCAAATGTTATTTTGTGAAGTCCTTGTAGTAGCTTTGAGGGCTTTATGATCTTTGCAACATTGCTTTGAATCCCTTCTCTGGGTTACTTTCTATTATGAGATGAATTGTGTCCCTCCACAAAGGTACATTGAAGTCCTAACCCCTGGTACCTGTGAATGTGAGAAATAGAGTCTGGCATGTGTGGATATAGGGCCTTTGCAGAGGTAATCGAGTTAAGATGAGGTCATTAGGGCAGACCCTAATCCAACAAGGCTGGTGTCTTTTATAAGAAGAAGAAAACACCAAGTGAAGACAGATGAGATAGGGAGAAGATGGCCATGTGAAGATGGAGGCAGAGACTGGAATGATGCTTCTATAAGCCAAGGAATCCCTGGGGCTCCCCCAAACTGGAAGAGGCAAGGAAGGATTCTCCTTTGGAGGGAGCATGGCTCTGTCATCGTCTTGATTTTGGACTTCTAGTCTCCAGAACTGGAAGAGAATAAATTTCTGTTGTTTAAAGCCACCAAGTTTGTGGTACTGCAGCCCTAGAAAACTAATATACCTTCAAAGGTATATTGAACCACCTAAAGAAGATCAGCCTCATTCTTTAGAGATAAACCCCTCTCAAAAACTTTGTCAATGCTAAACACAGTCCTGACCAAATTGCAAACAGGTGTAGGGATGGACAAATTTTACCTTCTTCTGTTCTAGATTCTTTGGCTGTCCTAATAATTAAATTGACACAAGGCATATTAACAGGAGAAAACCAAATTTAAATTTTTACATAAAGAAGCTCCATAAAAATATGAGACCTAAGGGCAGTCAGGGAATTGAGGCTTATTTAACATCTTGAGCTGGGAAGCTGGGTAGGGCTGTGGGGATACAAAGGGGAGAAAGGCCATTCACAGGAAGGGAAAGGAGAAGTTTGGGAAGCAAAGGTGCCCTGTTACCCAGATAAGTTTTTTAGGTAAAAAGATAACTCTGGTAATGGCTCTCTTCGTGGTGCAGACCCCCCTTCTGATGTAAATTTAGGCAGTTGAACAGGAGATAGAAGAGTTTTTCCTGAATTGGCTGGGTTTTGATGCCTTTAGCTCAAAATAATCCTCATGCTGAAGTGATATATCCCCAGTGGTAAATTCTGCTCCTTTCCACTGGTTTCCAATGAGGAGCCTTTACATGGCTTTAAGAAGCATCTTTAGAATGAGAGTAATGTCCTCACACAGTGTCTGACTCTAATGTCATAGACAGAAACACCAAGACCAGCATGTATATTAGTGTCTCCTGGGTTAAAATGACTGCAACATTCTGTCTGTGTAGTGACATTTTACATATTCAGTTTCAAAGAGAAGGAACAGATGTGATTGCCAATAAAAACCCAGGGTGTTTTTTTTTTTTTTATTCTTGTGGGCTAACAAATTAACTCACTTTTATAGAAATATGCTGAGAATTTGCCTTTCCAAGAGGAAGTTGGTAAATTGTTTTGGGTGAACACATTTTTTTTTTAAGATTTTATTTATTTGACAGAGACACAGCGAGAGAGGGAACAGAGGCACGGGGAGTGGGAGAGGGAGAAACAGGCTCCCCGCTTAGTAGGGAGCTCGATGTGGGACTCGATCCCAGGATGCCAGGATCATGACCTGAGCCGAAGGCAGACGCTTAACGACTGAGCCACCCAGGCGCCCTGGGTGAACAAATTTCTTTAGCACAGAAGGTTACAGGTTGATGTTAGAGACTCTGAAACTGTCAACCAAGGCACTGCATCTCTGCATTTGCATCTATTGCTTCCAGAACATATGAATATTTAAACAATGTTTTAAAACTCCAGTTTAGCTCCTCTGAAGTCATTTTCAGTCCTAGGAAGTGGAAATGGAGCTTACACCTGTAATTCCCAAGGGACTGATGTAATGCAATTTGTATAAAATAATCATAGGGAGTGAGAGGAAAGAGTAGATCTTTGCATTAAAATAAAATCAGCCTCAAAATCACTCTTTTCAGGGTCTGCCTTTCAGGACCCCATTTAGCTTTTAAATAGACGCATCTTTCCTGACTTTGCTTTGATGAACCACTCTGTCTCAGTTATTACTTCTGACATTAGCTACTTGTGCAATTAAGTGGGGCCATTCTTTTCTCTTTGAGAAGGACTCTGTGCAGCTAATATGCATTTGTGAAGTGTTCCCTTGACTTGGGAGAGTAGCTGTGGATAAGCAGTTAAGATGATGCCTGGAGTAATTTAAAGTCTGTGGTGGAGAACCCAACCACTCCTGGCAAAGCTCTGAGTGGTTATTAGCATATGCCCACTTTGCCTCCCTTTTATTCTCTCATTACAACTCATGGAGTTACCAGCTAAACTGGTTTTTCTTGTCTCAGGGAATGAAGAAGAAAATCTGGTAAGCTTCTCTAAGGATTGAGGGAGAACTCCATATGCCACCACTACAGGTGACTGCATTTTTGGCAGGCTGTTAAGGAATAGGAAAATGACTCAGATAAAGGATTGAATTTCTTGTGATGGGATTTTATTTTTTACTTATTCACTTATTTTTAAAATTTATTTATTTATTTTTAGTAATCTCTACCCCAACGTAGGGCTTGAACTCACGACCCTCGAGATCGTCACTTGATCCTCTAATTGAGCCAGCCAGGCACCCCTGTGATGGGATTTTATATATAACGGTGGGAGACACTGTTCTCCCTTGGCATGAGTGTGCCTGAGCTTAAGTCTGCCCTAGCAGGTAGAACAGGCAAGGCTGGAATAGATCAATGAAGCTGTAACAGAGAAAATTTGCTGCCTACCAAAGATTTGGTTCCTCTTTGAGGATAGAGCTATTGTTGGGGCTACATTTCCCAGATTGCTTTGCATCTTGGTGGGGCCATGTAACATTTTGTTACGGTTTGTGAGTAGAAAGGATGTGTGTCACTCCTGGTTGGAGATGATTGAGAAGCAGGTGTACCTTCTCATTCCACACTTTCTTCATCTGCTAGTCATCTTCAGAGGACTCTGAGACTCTGGGAAGATAGAGCCAGAAGATGAAAGGACTCTGTCTCTGAATCACCACATGGTGGGAAACTGCCCTGAACTATTTTGAGAGCCAGAAGTGAAGTTTGATTGATCTCTAAGTCACTGCTTTGTTTTACCTCATTAGCTTTTATTACTATCTAACATTCTATATATTGTTGTTTGTTTCTCCTTCACTAGTATGTAAGTACCATGAGGGCAGGGATTTTTGTCTGTCCTGCTTGTTGCTTTATCCTCAGGATCTAGAACATTGCCTGGCACATAGTGAGTGCTTGATAATATTTGTTGAATGAATGAATGAATGTGGGAATAAATGCAAGGAATGTAGTTGTGCTCTAAAAGATTTTGGAGATCTCAATCCTGGTTTCATCAGATACCATGACCAGAGAATTTTATTCAAGGTATATGTGTGTGTATGTGTGTGTAGAAGTGAGATAGAATCCTAGAGTTCAGAATGACTTGTTCAGAATTATATTTGGAGAATCTTTATTAGTTATCTATTGCCATGTAACAAAGTACCCCAAAATTTAGTGACTTAAAACAACAAAAACTTATTACCTAGTTTCTGAGGGTCAGAAGTGTGGGGGTAGTTTGGCTGGTGGTTCTGGCTCAGGTAGTTTGGCTGGTGGTAGTTTGGCTGGTGGTTCTGGCCTCTCATGAGGTTGTAGCCAAGCTGTCAGCCGGGGCTGTGGTCAACTGAAGACCTGACTGAGGCTGGAGGATTTGCTTCCAAGATGGCTCACTCACATGGCTGTTGGCAGGAGGTCCTAGGTATTCATGACTGTTGGTCAGAGGCCTCACTCAGTTCCTAACCACTTGGGTCTTTCCATAGGCCTGCTTACAGTATGCCAGCTGGCTTCCCCCAGAGCAAATGAGCAGAGAGGGCTGGAATTCTGTACTTTCTATATAGGTAATTTGAATCTTTCTGGTAGCTTGGATTGCCACTTACATGTCCTTTTTGATGGAGAAAGCACTGGCTTAAATCTGTATAACAAACCTTACTCCTGTTCACTGTACTTTTCCTGGTCACTTCCCCATAACTGGCCTCCCTAACACCCTTTTGTCTCTTTCTCTTTTTTTTCTTTTCTTTCTTTTGTCTTTAGCTGTAGATGGTATTTAAGCCTGAATTCTAAGCCACCTCTGTGAGTTACTCAGTTTTTCCAGGCTATCTCCCATATATACATGAGGTGCACATGTTAATAAACTTCTGTTTGCTTCTCTTATTAATTTGTCTTCAGTTACAGGGGCCCGAGCTGCGAATTTGAAAGGGTAGAGGAAAAATAATTTTTTCCTCCCTTACTTTGTCCAGAAGTGGTGTGGAACTGGATTTTGAACCCACCACTGAATAATGTAGGGACTGCCTCCCCACATAGCCCACCTGTGCTCACCCCTTTCTTGGCTGCAGTCTGCTCCTTTCAGTGGGCATATAATAAAACATTGTTCTGATTCTTACCCACTATTTTTTGTACTTCTAGTTCCCTCAGGAACCCCCAAAAAGGAAAAACGGGGTGAATGGCCAGGCAGGATTGTGGTATTCCAAGACCTGTGACCCTAATACCATCAATTCCAGTTTTTAAATTCCATCCTCTTCTCATTGTACCATTGAGGGGTAATTTAGAGCAAGAACTGGGCAAACAGGAGGAGTTGGGAAATGTAGCAATGGCCAAATGCCACTCGGGGGATATTTTTAGTTACCTAAATAAACTGTATTTCCACAATGTCTGCAGAACTTATGGTTTGTGTGCAGTAAATAAAATGATGGAAATGCCATGAAGGAGCCCAGCCAGATGACTTCATTTGTGTGCATTCTGTTCCAGAGGAGTCCCTTAAACAGCAGACAGGCTCCATGTGATTCAGTGAAGGCACACGAGCTGCTCTCCAACACCGTTGCTTCTCTCCTATTCTGTTTACTGCACGCTGGTCTCACCACACCATGCTCAGAACAGTTTCCCAGTGAGTGTTCTGTGGGGTGTTAATTATCAGAAGAAACAGAGTTCTGTGATCAAGTAAGTTTTGGAAATGCTACTTTGAGCAGAGTTCAGTGGGGGTTCTTTCCCATGGGATGTCTTAGTGCTGCTAAAACACCAAGGTGTATTATGAGGGTGGTATGTTAAGTAGTGTTTTCCAAACTTATTTGAACATCAGCTTTTGTATTTGAAGAACAGCTGTTAGTATTTGTGCCCATTATCAATTTTTTTTTTAAAGATTTTATTTATTTATTTGAGAGAGACAGAGAGAGAGAGCACATGAGAGGGGGGAGGGTCAGAGGGAGAAGCAGACTCCCCGCTGAGCAGGGAGCCCGATGCAGGACTCGATCCAGGGACTCCAGGATCATGACCTGAGCCCAAGGCAGTGGCTTAACCAACTGAGCCACCCAGGCGCCCCCATTATCAATTTTTTTGTCTTTGAGCTCCAGATCTGCTCTTTGTTGCCCTGATTGTGATACTGGAATGTTTTTCCTTTGCTAGCTGGCACCATGTTAAGCTTCATGGGTAGAGGGTGCTGGAGAAACTCTGGAGGAGGACGGGGCTTCTTTTCTTGGATTCATTGTGCTTTGCTTCTTCTTCCCCCTGTGGTTGGCATGTGAGACATCTAGTGAAACTCACCCCAGTGAGTTTCAGGGGCACCCCTGCAGGCAGTTTCATGGCGACTTTTGCAGGTGCCCCAGCTGTGGTGGGCCCAGCAACAACACCTTCCACAGATGCCCTGGCTGGCTTCCCTGGGAGTTCAGCGGCATCCCTGTGGGTGGCACCCTTGTGGCTTTCTGTAGAGTCTGGCCGGTGCCCTTGCCAGCTTCCCAGCAAGTTCAACAATACCTCTAAGGGCAGCTTTCTAATGAATTTCATCAGCACCCCAGTGGACAGTTTTCTTCCTACCACCTTCCCCTGCTGGCTTTCAGTAGGGGGATTTCCAGCTTGCCAGCCCTCGCCTGCAGCGCCCAGCCATGGTTCCACTTGTTTCACAGACCAGCTCTGGCCCAGGGCAATCTGGCAAACTTCTCTGCCATCAGGTGGGTTGCAGCCACACCTTCCCTGGTGAGGGCTGAATCCCAACCTTGGGGAGTCCTCTCTCCCCACCCCATTACAGTTTTTTTCTTCCTTGAGTATTCTCTCTTAGTGCTAGGCTTTTATTTCTCCTTCCCTTTTTTCCTCCCTCCCTCCTTCCCTTCTTCCCTTTTTAAAATTTGAGATTTAATTCACATACCATAAAATTCAGATTTTCAAAGTTTACAATTCATTGGTTTTTAGTATACTCACAGAGTTCTGCAACTATCACCACAATCTCATCCAGAAGATTTTATTGCTCCAAAAAGAAACTCTACCCATTAGCAGTCACTCCCAATTTCCCATTCTCATCTCCCCAGCTCCGGACAGCTACTAATCTCCCTTTTGTCTCTATAGCTTCACTGTTGATGGACATTTCATGTAAATGCAATCATATGTATGTGGTCTTTTGTGTCAGTCTTCTTTCACTCAGCATAATATTTTCATGGTTCACCCAAGTTGTAGCATGTGTCAGAATATTCCTTTTTGTGGCTGAATAAAATTCCATTGTGTGGAAATGCCATATTTTGTTTATCCATTCATCAGTAATGGGAATTTGGGATGTTTCCATTCTTTGGCTCTTGTAATTAATGCTGCGGTGAGCGTTTATGTACAAGTTTTTGTGTGAACATGTTTTCACTTTTTGGGGGCATATACCTGGGAGTAGAATTGCTAGGTCATACGGTGATTGTATTTTACTTTGAATTTGACCAACAGAGAGTATCAGGTGACTAATTGCCTTATTAAAATATTTACCCCAGCCTTTTTTAATTAGCAAGCAGCCTTGATATATTTGAAACATAATCTGAGGTGTTATTGTGAAGTGCAGATAACGTGGGCTATAGAGCCAGTCTGGCCAGTGTCAGATCCTACCTTTACCATTTTTACCTGAGATGTGGGACACTGAGAGGGAGAAAAAAACAGAGGGTGATCTTCCTTGCTCAGAGGTGATGGGTTAGGGTCAAATCCCCTCTCTACCACTGTTAGCTGGAATGTGGAACATTCTGATAGAGGAAAGAACAAAGTATGTCCCTGCTCAGATGTGGAATCAGAACAGTTCTTTCTCTGTGACTTGATATATTCAACTAGATTATGCTACATGTGAAACTGGGGTCTTCTGGTTAATTAAACATTCTGGCTGAGAGAAATATAGCACAAATCCATTATGGATAGAGTGCTTTTGAAAAGAATTTGATCACAAAACCCACACACTCAACACTTAAAGTACAATAGCCCTTTGCAACCATTTGAAGTGTATTTCCAGAAGTCAGCAATGATGTAGACTGTCACAACTTGAGGGACCAGGAAGCAGGGCTTGCTACCACTGAGTAATAAGATGGCAGTTCAGCTGAATTGGAGCGGAGAGACATTTTTTTGGCCATTCCAAGACCAGGTGCATATGCCATTGGGTATTTTCAATATTTGTGACTTTAAGGTAATCCAAATGGGTTCCTATATCTTTTTGTCAAAGTATACATTAATAAATTGTATATATATTGTACGGCCATTCATTACTTTTGATTCAAATCAAACCACTGAAAGGTTTAGGAGCACTCCAAAGATTATTTAGCCTTTGTAAACTCCCAGCAATTTCCCCCCTGACCCCCATCAAAGGGCTTTCTAGTGGTGAAGGCATTTCATATAGTAGATGCATTAAAATGCTTTTTCAGATTTTACTTTTCCAATTAATGATTCCATTTTCTTCATAGGCTTATTGACTGAAACAAAAGTGATTTTCATGCAACAGGCATGATTACACACACTTAATTTCTGAGGACTGCCAGCAGCCTGGCTCAGCATCGTGTCCTCTAACTTGTAAGCAAGTCTGTGATTGAAGTAGGTCCATATTCTGATGCAGTTTCTCTGGCTGTGGCAGTTGCTAGGACTTGGCCAACGTCACATGGAAAACAAGGCTTTAAGAAAGCCCACATTAACTGTGCAGGTGATAAAGAAAAATATCACTAATTCTTACTCCCCTGGGGTAGAAGTGCATGTGTAAAAACTACATATAATTACAAATGTTCACACCACACTACCAGAAGATCATGCTGAATGGTATCAGAAATTCAGATTATGGGGCACCTGAGTGGCTTAGTCAGTCAAGCGGCTGACTTTTGGTTTTGGCTCAGGTCATGATCTCATGGGTTGTGGGAAGGAGCCCCGTGTTAGGCTCCTTGCTCGGCGGGGAGTTGGCTTGAAAGATTCTCTCCCTCTGCCCTTCCCCCCACTTGCTCTCTCTCTAAAAATAAATAGATAAATCTTCAAAATAGTTAAAAAAAAATTCAGATTATTGTGCAATATGGGAATAATCTAAGGAAAGTCGGGGGGCGGGTAGATATTCTTTTTTTTTTTTTTTTTTTTTTTTAAAGATTTTATTTATTTATTTGAGAGAGAGAGAGCACATGAGAGGGGGGAGGATCAGAGGGAGAAGCAGACCCCCTGCTAAGCAAGGAGCCCGATATGGGACTCGATCCCGGGACTCCAGGATCATGACCTGAGCTGAAGGCAGTCGCTTAACCAACTGAGCCACCCAGGCGCCCGCGGGTAGATATTCTTACAAGTCAATGTCTTCCCTTATATTCTTCATGTCTAAAGTTTCAGGGAAGCACATTTATTTTAGAGCTCTTTTCCTATGGATCATTGATCATAAGCTTTAGAAACACCTGCAAGGTGGAATCCAAAAATGCTCAGGAGACAGTGTGACAGCAATGATATCTGCCTCACAGATATAACTTGCTTATTAGATATCATATGGTATATATTAAATAGTAAACATATATCAAGTATTATGTGTTACATATATTGTAATCTATATATATATTGTTGTATATATTGTAATAGCTTACAGGTTCAGAGAATGGAGTAGGATGCTGGGCTGCACACTGTATGTGGAATGCTCAGATAGGAAGTATAAATCAACACTTATAAAATGCACACTCATTCTGGTCAGTACTCTCATGTACACGACAGTTATTAAATGCAGTCAAAGGCAACCTTAAAAGGTTTTCTACTACATACATTCATACATCAGAACAAAATCTATTACTTTGAATCTTTAGAGTTGTGATAAGTGATATTGCCAGAATATTGCTAGTCTCTCTCAAGAAATCATGGATAGTAGGAGAGGGTCCAGGAAAATAATAGGTGGGAAGGTCCACATATGAAGCACAAACAAATAAACAACAGCGCCTTGATCTTTTGAAAGAGAAAGGCCATGAATTCCCCAAACTATGGGCTGGTGAATTTGATATTGATTTTAAGCTAGATGTCGGCAGACTTTTTCTCTAAAGGGCCGGATAATAAATATCTTAGGCTTTGCGGGCCACATGGTCTTCATCACAACTACTCTCCTCTGCTGTTGAAGCGTGAAAGCAGCCAGTGTGTACATGAATGAGCATGGCTGTGTTCCAATAAAACTTTACTTTCAAAAACAGGTGGAAGGCCAGATGCAGTTTAAAAAAAAGATTGTGAGCCCGTTAAAAGAGATGGGTTGATCCTCAGGAGTTTGCATGAATGCAGTGGTCTTTAGCCCTGGCTACACATTAGAGTCACTTGGGGCAAGCTTTGAAAAATCCTGGTGCTCAGCCTACATCCCAGAGCAATTAAATCAGAATCTCTCAGATGGGGTCCCAGGAGTCTATCTTTTATTTTTTATTTATTTTTGGGAGGGAAGGGGCAGAGGGAGAGGGAGAGGGAGAGAGAGAATCTTAAGCAGGCTCCATGCCCAGTGTGGAACCCGATGCAGGGCTTGATCTCACAACCCTGAGATCATGACCTGAGCTGAAATCAAGAGTTGGACGCTTAACAGACTGAGCCACATGGGCCCCGCGCCCACCCTCCCCTGCCCGCCTTGGAGTCTTTATAGAGCATTCCCAAGTGATTCCAAAGTGAAGTCAAGGTTGGAAACCACTGCAAGAAGTCATGAAGTAGTGCTAAATTAACCTCATTTCTTTTCCTCTCCCTACTTTTCCTCCTCCTCCTGCTCCTCTCCTCCTTCTCCTGGTGGATGAGGCAGCCGCATAGCTCTGTTGGGCCAAAATAGCAGACGCAGTTCATCTGGATTTATGCTAGCCATTTGCCAAAGTCATAATTATCCTGATGGGCAAATTAGAACAATGTGGGTGGATGACAGAGTCCGTTTCTGATGAATGGAGTGGATATTACTTAGAATTATTTGAGAGTCCCATCCCTCCCCAGTGGTGACTGTACAATAGGCGTCCAATACATCTTTGTTTGGGAGGGGACTGGTGTCCCACCCACCCTGTAAGAAATGGTTATAAATGAACATAGATGTGAAACTTGGAAAAGAAAAAATTTGCCATGGGGGTTGGGCAGGGGTAAACACGATAGTTGATAGTTGTCTTAATTTATTTGCTGGGCTGTTACAGTGAAGAAAAATAGCCTTCTTTTTGATATTTCAGAGTAGAAATAGAATCATCATGGGAAGGCACCAGGAGGCATTCATTCATTTAACAACTATTTTTTGAGTGACTGCTCTGTGCTAGGTACTATTTCAGCACTTGAGACATATCAGTGAACAACACAGGTTAAGTAAGATCTATGCTCTGTGGAGCTTACAGTCTAGAGATTTATTTTAATGTGTTTGATTATTAACAGTCAGAAAATAGAATGGGCAGCTTCGGGAGGCATTACTCACAGGTTAGATAACCACTTATTTGAGGTCATTTTGAGCCATGAAACTCCAATAAGAACCTTCAGCCCCGAGGTTCTCTGAGTCCAGGAAAGTATCTTACTTCCTCCTCTTTGGAGTCACCCTTCCTTTTCCTGCCACTCTCTAATCCCAGCACTCATTTCCAAGGTAACACTGTCAGAAGCTTACAGTTTGATTCTATAATGTTGAGGGTTTCTGGACTCTTTTCCCGTATATGCCACCCTGCACATTCCATACAGTGGGAAAATGACAACCTAGTGTTTGGGGCTGTAAGAATTTGAATTATGTGTCTTTGCATCTTGAGGTCTCAAACATCGATGGCTGGTTGGTTGATACATGGTACTGGAATGAGGTGTCCTGTTTTGCTTGTGTGCATCTGCTTGCTCTTTTTAACTCTTTGTCACAACCATAAACTAGGAATGGGTAGAGGTGATAAGGAAGCTATGGACAGTGGAGGAAAGGATCCTCTATTTTCTTTCACTAATCACAGTGATAAACATACATATACACACCTGTGTATATCATTTGCTGTGCTCTGTTCTTAGGAGATCAGGTTTGGGCATTTGAAATAGGGGTGGGCTGTACCCCATTAGGCCACTCTGTCACCTCTACTCTCTCACTGTGCTCATTCTCTTGCCAACCAGCCTCACAGCAAATAATATAAAAATCAATGTTAAGACATAACCATTCAACAACATCTTTACTGTATTTGTTTTGTTTTGTTTTAAGTAAACTCTGTGCCCAACATGGGGCTTGAACACATGACCCCAAGATCAAAAGTCACATGCTCTACCCACTGAGCTAGCCAGGTGCACCTGTTTTTACTGTTTGTAATGTCAATTGAGAAGTAATTTAATGATGATTTAAATTAGGTCAGAGGACACAGGACTTCCCTGCAGAATTACAGATCATATAGATTTTTCTCTAGAAGCAAGAGAGTGCTGTAGGAAAGTTTAACCAATTCTCCTTACTGTTATATGAGTCTCTTGATAGCGGAATGATTCTGTGTGTCTAGCTCAACTGTAGAAACATAGCTGGTTCTTCAAGGAGACAGCATGTGTGGTAGGGGTGCCCTCCTCTTCTTGGATGTGTCCCTGCCTCAGATTTCTGGGTGGTGTCCCGGTTCTCCAAAGCTGGCATTCTTTTGGCTCTTGCCAGCCCTCTCAAGAACTGGTGTGCTTACAGGGCTTATGAACTCCGTCTGCCTGACCTAGGTATGCCCCCCCTTTCTACTAAGATAGCAAGAGGCAACTCCTTTAATGCAGTGCCTCCAAACACTGGCCACCCATGAGAATCTGAATACTGATATCCAGGCCCATCTCTGGAGATCCTGAATTAATTAACCTGGAGGGAGCGCTGAGGATTCTGATGCACAGCCAGGGATGAAAACATTGCTTTAATCAGTTGTAATTTTGGTTCCAAACTCTTGAACATTTTCAAAGTTAAGATAAACTTTAAGGAAAACCATATAGTGGGGAGAGTGTGACTGGATTGGGAATATTTAAATGGCAGTTACAGTGTTCCAACAATTAAAGTTTCAGAATGATTCCTTCCAAAGGGAGTTTAGAATCCTTTTAATAACATTTACGTATTTCTGTATAAGATGCAGTGAGTAACTCTTTGATTGTTAGGCTATGCTAGGCTTTGAAAAACATTCGTATAGTGCCTTAAGTTTTGTACCCTGTGGCTCTGGATTTTCACCAGTTGTATTGAATTGGCATGGTGATGAGCAGGACAGGATCTAAGCTGTGAAATAGTATGAGAAAGGAATAGAATATGACAGATTGCCACATTCACTCAAGCTCTGGGAAATGCTTGTATAAGACAGGTACTGAGCTGATATTTGCAGAACAAATTTTTTGTGGTCATAAATGACTGATTTCCTTCAATTTGAAAAATCTTGTTGGATTTTTATTTATTTATTTGAGAGAAACACAGAAACAGAGCATGAACGGGGGGAGAAGACAGAGGGAGAGGGAGAAGCAGACTCCCTGCTGAGCAGGTAACCCAACACGGGGCTCGATCCCAGGACCCCGAGATCATGATCTGAGCCAAAGGCAGACGCTTACCCGACTGAGCCACCCAGGCACCCCTCCTCTCCTTTCTCCTGCTATCTTGGCTTCTTTCTGGAGTCTTGTGTATTCCCAGTCAATAGTATTCCTCACGCATGGAAAAGTTATTTTACTGAAGATAAGGCATTCAGGGGTGCCTCTAGCTCTCTACAACCACTCACCTTCAGCCTGCTGTAATGGAATGAATGAAAATTTTTAAAAATAAAAGTGCTTTTTGTTGTGCTACTTAAGTATGAAACATGATTCCTGACTTCAAGCTTACAGTCTCACAGTTGGGTGAGGATATACAAGACTGAATAGGAGTTTGGTCCAGAGCCCAGACCTGTTGAGATCCAGCTTGATGTTCTTTTCATCAGACATTCTGCTGGCATTTGGTGGGGTGAAAGGTGGAGTTGACTGAGAGAAACTTTAAAATTTCATCTGGAAGTATGGATTAAATGGTCTCTAAGAACCTATGAGAGTCCATATTCCGTGAAAGACCATATTCCATATTCCATGAAAACAACAAGGTTGTTTATTCCCCTTTAACCGAATTTCTTGAAATTTTATAGCCTCTTGTCTCTCTATCAGCAAAAATTTTTTTGAAAATCATGGAGACAATGGTTGAGAAATTAATTTTTGGCTTATTTGCTTGAAGTTGATGATCATCTAGATAGAAATAAACATACTTTTCACCCTTTCCAGGATGGAAAAGGAAGAATTTCCTGGGAGGCGCGAAGGCTGCTTCGAAGACAACCTATAACCAGGTTGGATTATCAGAGAACAGGAGAAAGTAGAGACATCTGCTTGGAAGTTTAAATCGGGGAGAATCTTGATGCTGGGTGCTGTGGATCCTCAGGATAAGGAAGAGCAACCAAGATCGCAAGTTGCCCAACTGGAAGAAAGCAGAGCCCCAAGGAATGTAGCACTTTAGATGTGGCAGGACATAGAGAATGCCCTGTAGATGGTCGAATGGATCATGGTCAGCAGGCACAGCTACAGCCTGCCCAGATCAATGGTGTTCAACCAGTGATGGGGACCATTCTTCACCAGAGGCCTCAACATACAGCAAGGTGAAATAGCTCAACACTGCTCCGGCAGTGGGAATCTCAGAAAGGGCACCAAGAAACCGATGCTTTACTTTCTGCCAGTGTCAATTCAGGTAAGTGAGTGGTCAAGCCAGAGCCAGAGTTCTTTTGTTTTACACAAGGCCATGCCATTGTAGCTGTTTCCTGAGTGTCAATACCTGTTTTTTTTATTTTTTTATTTTTATTTTTTAAGATTTTATTTATCTGACAGAGAGAGAGACACAGCGAGAGAGGGAACACAAGCAGGGAGAGTGGGAGAGGGAGAAGCAGGCTTCCCACCGAGCAGGGAGGCCGATGCGGGGCTCGATCCCAGGACCCTGGGATCATGACCTGAGCCGAAGGCAGACGCTTAATGACTGAGCCACCCAGGTGCCCCAATACCTGTTTTATTAATAATAATTATAATAGTAATAATAGCTACTGTGTATTTAATATCTACTGTTATGGATTGAATATTTGTGTCACTCCAAAATTCATATGTTGAAGCCCTAACTCTCAGTGTGACAATATTTGGAGATGGGCGTCTCTCCTTCCCTCCTTGTGCATATGCACTGAAGAAAGGCCATGTAGGACATATTGAGGAGTTGACTATCTGCAACTGAAGTCAGAGAGCTCTCACCAGGAACTGAATCAGCTGGCCCCTTCATCTTGGACTTCCCCGCCTTTCCAGAACTGTGAGAAAGTAAATTTCTGTTGTTTAAGCCACCCAGTCTATGGTATTTTGTTATGGCAGCCCGAGCTGACTAGGACAGCTGTCATGTGCCAGGAACTTTCCACTTTATTTCAACTAATTCTTAAAATAGCTCTATAAAGTAGCTATTTGTATCTGGTAAAGGAAACAGAAACAGAGGTTCACCACCTTGCCCAAGGTCTCACAGCTAGGCTGTGAGAAAATGTATATAAAGTGCTTAGTGCAGTGTCTAGTACAGAATATGCACTTACAAAGAACCTTATGACTCAAAAGCTTATTTTTTTTCAGTGCACATTTCGGCCGTCCTTTGTTCTAGCATGTCCGTGATCTCTGTCCTTTACATTCCAGAACTACCACTCGACACAGAGATTATGACTCTTTTGTGATGGAATGGAAATTAATATAGTTCAGCCAAAGGTGGTTCTTAGCCTGGATGGAGAACCCAGCCTCATGGTTCCTTAAAGTTTCTCCTCTGAAGTTAGAAGCTTCTGGAATAAGATCCAGTAGTGGTGGACTCCCAATCAGGAACCAAATAGGGGACTTTTTCTGAGAAACTACTCTGCTGAGGCCTGGTCCTGGGCACACCTGATGGCTGTTCCACAGCTTACTTGGAGGTGTCTAGGCAGTCACAGGTAGCAGCCAGCTTGGAGGATGCTGGAGGATGAGGTCCACATAGGAAGCTGGGTTCATAATACAAGTGGTTGGAGATAGACTCCTGGGTCTTCCTTGGATGGCCTTGCATGAGGAGAATGACCTATAGTCGAGGGCCTTTTGTTCTAAATCGATTTTGTGCCACACAGCAAATCCAGGTGGGTACGGAGGGGGTGATGCAGCTTTCCCTCCAGCACTGGCATTCCAGGCATGGTGTGGAGATATGGCCAGTGTTGAGGGCAGGGGTGCAGAGGTCAGGAGGAAGAAAAGAGGAGACCCTCCACTTCCTTCTTGCTCTCCCTGCCTCGCTCTTGAATGAGGAACTCCAGGTGATGAGTGAGGAGGATGTTCCTGGCTACTAGCATAAAGGAGCATAAGAAAGTGAACAAGTAAGGAATCAAGTCCAGGATTAATAAAAAGCACCTTTACTATTGAATTCTTCAGAGAAATTTTCAGAAGTAAGTTTCCTGGGTATCTTTTAGTTTATCTTTCATGTTAGGGAAATGTCAGCTCCTCTCTTCTAATTAGCACTGTTAAAACTCCGTGGTAAGATGGGTGACTAGTTTCAAGGCTTTTATTTCTTGTTGCTTTTGTACATGGAGCTGCCATAGCAATCAGTGTGTGTGTAGCTTCCACTCCCTTGGTGCTCGGTGTTCTCTCTGACAGTAAGAAGTTCTCTTCCTCCCTGAAACAACTGTCATCTTGTTAACACCCAATGCCTGTCATTTATTCCTTGCAACTAGTGTGCATTTTATCAAAGGGTTCAGATGGCTCACAGGGAAGTCCCACAACGCTGTTCTCCACTGGAAGCCATTTTCATTTCCTGAGGCTATTAACTAGCTTAAAATAAAAACCTTTAAGTACTCCTCTTTTCTGAGAAAATTGCTCTCAGAATCAGTAGGACTGAGCATAGATTCTAACAGAAGGAGACGATAAGATCATCTTGCATGTAACCAAGTTACCATTTAGAACTTACTTTGTCTGTCTAACCTATGGAATTGCAGGATGCCACACAAATTGTTCCTGAGATTTAAGTTGCACAGAGAGAATTTAGGGTTGTTGACTAAAGATTGATTCTTCCAGAGGGAGTGATCCATCCAACTATGTAATAACCCTGGATGGGGCAGTGGGTGCCTCCTTAGGATGAACAAGGACTCACTCTGAATCTAAGGCAGTTTCTCAACTGTGGCGCTTGTGACATTTTGAACCGAATAATTCTGTGTGGTGGGGCAGTCCTGTGCATTGTAGGATGTGCAGCATCCCTTGCCTCTACCCATTAGATGACGGCACCTTTCTCCCAGATGGGACAACCAAAAATCTCTGCAGACCCTGCTGAATGTCCCCTGGGGGAAAATAGCACCCCCTGTTGAAAACTACTGACCTAAAGCACATACAGCCGTTTCTTCTGGTATAGTTGTGGAATGGTTTTGAACAGTTATCCTAAAATGGCTGCACAACTTTAAGGAGCCACTGGAGGGTGACCAGGGATGCTAATTGGGACCCCACAGAGGTTGTGGGAGAAGGGGAAATCCCTTGGGAAGCTTGAGGGAATTATTGATAGGAGCAAGTCCTGGGATTCTAAGAGCTTGGGAAGCAGCCACCAGTAAGAACACACTCCTCACCCCAAGAGCTGAGAAGACCCTGTGTTAGGAGGTGACCATCCAGTGATGGGCCCCATCACCCACAGTGTGGTGTTCCTCTGTGAGGAGGGGTCAGGCAGACTCTTCCATCTGCTTGATGTGGTGTCCTTAGTGCAGAGAGGGAAGAGATTGTTGGTCTTATCTTGATTTTTCATGAAGGGGAAACAGCATTCAATTCACTAAACATTTATATTGTGCCTACTACTTATTATTAGGTTCTGTGTTGGGTTATGGAGATATTGGTAGATTGTGTAAGTGGTCACCAATTACTTAACCTGTGTATTTATGCCTTCGAGATAGTCCCCTCCCACACTGATTCTGGGCTTGGCCATGTGATTTGCATTTGCTTTGGGTCAGTAGTAAATGGAATACAAGCAGAGACCTGAAGAGCTGTTGTTCACTGGGGCTTATCCACTCTACAGGTTCTTGGGACCCTGCCACTGCTGCCATGGGAGGAAGGTCAGACTAGCTTGCTGGATGATGAGAGACCAATGGCCCCAGGGTTCCTGTTGCCTCAGCAGACAGCTAACAGGTGGAAGCAGAGATGCCTTGCAGGCCAGCAGCTAACTGATGCAACTCGGCTAAGCACAGCAGAAGACCAGCAAAAGAAAGCCCAGCCCAAGTGCCAATCCACAGAACTGTGAGTGAAATTGATGGTTGTAGTTTTTAGGTCCTTAAGTTTTAGACTCGTTTGTTATGCAGCAAAAGCTAATTGGTACAGAAGCAGATAGATAAACACAGTTCTTGCTTTGGGGATCCCACAGACTAGTAGACCACTGATTTTTCCCCAGGGGAGCCTACTTGTGTAATTGGACCTTTAGAGCCGTGGTAGATGGTAATACTAGTCACTAGGTAAAATACTAGTTAAAAGCACGAACTCTGACACCAGAGTACTTAAGTTCTGTTAAAAAACAAAAATTCGGGGCGCCTGGGTGGCTCAGTCGTGAAGCGTCTGCCTTCGGCTCAGGTCATGATCCCAGGGTCCTGGGATCGAGCCCCACATCAGGCTCCCTGCTCAGCGGGAAGCCTGCTTCTCCCTCTCCCACTCCCCCTGCTTGTGTTCCCCTCTCTCGCTGTGTCTTTCTCTGTCAAATAAATAAAATCTTTAAAAACAAAAAACAAAAAACCCAAAAATTCAGCTAAGTAAATTTGAACATCTAATTGGCTTCATTAAGCGATTCATGAGTCAGGCAGCATCCTATCTGGCAACAGGGATGCTAGACCGATGGGGACTCTGAGGAGTTGTACAGAAAGGAAGGATTTTATAGGAAGGACAGTGGGGTAAGGAAGTTATTAGCAAAAGAAAAGAAGGGATTGATACAGCAAAGTCGCCTTCCCTTAGCGGGAAGGGATGGGGGTTTTACTAGGTGGATTACCTCATCTTCCTTGGGCAAGGGGAGGGAATGGAGAGATCACATGTGAGAGATTATTTCATTTGTGCTGATCAGAAAATTCCTGACTGGTTACTCAGGGAGGTTGGAACTGCAGTTAGGTTAGGTATTAAGTCCAGGTTTGGTGACTTGGACTAAGCAATTTCATTTTGGGCCTGTGGTTTTCTTTTTAACAGTTCAAATCCCAGCTCCATCACTTATTAGTTGTGTGATGCTGGGTAGATGCTTAATCTTTGGGTCTCTTATTTCCTCATCCATAAAAAGGAGTAAAATAATAATACCTACTTCATAGAGTTGTCGAGATGATTAATATATACAAAGTTCTTATAACAAAACCTTGTACTTAAGTGTTTTGAAAGTTTTAGCTACATGGGACACCTGGGTGGCTCAGTCGGTTAAGCACTGACTCTTGATCTCAGCTCATGTCTTGATCTTAGGGTCATGAGTTTGAGCCCTGCGTTGGGCTCCACACTGGGCATGGAGCCTACCTAAAAAAAAAAAAAAAGAAAGAAAAAAGAAAGAAAGCTTTAGCTATATATGGTTGGTCTAAAATAGGATCAGCATTAAAGTTTTTTCTTTTTAAACAACATTTTCCCCTAAAGAGCAATGTATATTTTTTTTGCTGGAAAATTGGAAAAAATAATACAGGAAAACTATAAAGAAGAGAACAAATGTCATCCCTCAGATTTTGTGCCAACTTTAGCAATAACACACTTGATTTTAAATCAGGCTACTATGATCAGCAGTTGGAGAAAGGTCAGACACTCAGAGAATAAATGTATCAAGTGCTTGGCCAGGTGGTGACCCTTTATACAGACTTTTTTCAGTGTACTTTTCTCTAGTTGGATTGAAGGGGATCAGCTAGTTCCTTGTACTACAGCAACTGGGGGATAATTTGCAGATCCCAATGGACTAGCTGAAACAGTAGGGCAAAGTGCAAGAGAAAAATAGCGAGGAAGGCAATGATTAGCAACTCCAGACTCATGGAGCATTTTTAACTACAGAGCTCATTCTTATATGCGGCCTCTCTTGATGTACAGGGCTGCTTGATAAGTTCAGAAGGGCAATTATTATTAAACCTGCTTTTGCTGAAGCAGAAGCTGCATCTTAGAATGATCCAGCAGCTCCCTGAGGCCACACAGGCAGTCATTGGTGGAGCTGGGCTCATGCCCAGGGCCACTGACCTAAAATCCAATGCTTTTCTAACTTTCCCGTAGTATCTCACCCAATCTGGAAACAGTGCCTGCTTGGTGGGCAAGACTTGGAGCCAACATTTGTTTCAGGAGCTTTCCCGCAAAGTTAGTATGAACTCATTAGGACAACACAACTAAGTATGAGAACATAGTATGGTTTCCAAGCCATGGTGAAGCCTCCAGGGCTAATACTAACTACAGTGTAGGTCAACCTATAGAGCTGGTGAGACTGGGTGCCATTCGTGCACCATTTTACAATCCTAACAGCAATATATGAGAGTCCCAGTTTCTTCATATTCTTGCCTACACTTGTTATTGTCTGTCTTTTTAATTATAACCATTCTAGCGGGTGTGATGTGGTGTCAAGTGGTGTCTCAGTTTGGTTTTGGTTTGCATTTTCCTAATGACTAAAGCTGTTGAGTATCTTTCATATGCTTATTGGCCATTTGTATATCTCCTTTGGTGAAATGTCATTAAAATCTTTTGCCCATTTAAAAATTTGGTTATTTGGGGGCGCCTGGGTGGCTCAGTAGTTAAGCGTCTGCCTTCGGCTCAGGTCATGATCCCAGGGTCCTGGGATCGAGCCCTGTATTAGGCTCCCTGGAGCAGGGAGCCTGCTTCTCCCTCTCCCACTCCCCCCGCTTGTGTTCCCTCTCTCACTGTCTCTCTCTCTGTCAAATAAATAAAATCTTTAAAAAATTTTGGTTATTTGTCTTCTTTCAAATTATTTGTTGTATGAAAACTCGAGGGTGGGCATATACTTGACCTTGTAGAGCTGCACTGTCTAATATGGTGGCCCCTAACCACATGGGGCTATAGAGCATGTCAAATGTGGCTTGTCCAATTTGAGATGGGCTGCAAAGATAAAATATAAAGTAGACTTCAGACACTTACATGAAAAACTGAATGTAAAATCTCTCCAGGTTTATTGAGATAGAACTGATATGTAACATTGTGTAAGTTTAAGATGTACTGGGGCGCCTGGGTGGCTCAGTTGGTTAAGCGACTGCCTTCGGCTCGGGTCATGATCCTGGAGTCCCGGGATCGAGTCCCACATCGGGCTCCCTGCTCAGCAGGGAGTCTGCTTCTCCCTCTGACCCTACCCCCTCTTGGGCTCTCTCTCTCACTCTCTCTCTCTCTCTCAAATAAATAAATTCTTTAAAAAAAAAAAAGATGTACAATGTGATGACTTGATACATGTATATATTGTGAAATGATTACCACAATGAGGTCAGTTAACACATCCATCACCTCATATAACTACTACTGCTTTTTGTAGTGAGAATATTTAACATCTAATTGAATTATTAAATACATACTGAGATGATAATTTTGGATGGATTGACTAAAATGAAATACAGTATTAGTTTTACCATCTTGAAGGTCTTTGAAAAAACTATGGCTACTATAAAATTTAAAATTATATACATTTCCATTGTATAGCACTGTTTTAGAGCCTTGACCATCAGAAATTTGGATCTTCATCTGTAGAGAAATGGGAAGGAATCAGTGGGTTTTAAGTGTGGGTAAATTATGACCACTTAAAAAAAAAAGATTTTTTTTCTTCAAATTTTTATTTAAATTCTAGTTAGTTAACATGCAGTGCAATATTGGTTTCAGGAGTAGAATTCAGTGATTCATCACTTACATACAACACCCAGTGCTCAACATGACAAATGCCCTCCTTAATACCCATCACCCATCTAGCTCATCCCCCGCCTACCTTCCTCCGTCAACCCCCAGTTTGTTCTCTATCATTGAGGGTTTCTTATGGTGGGGTGCCTGGGTGGCTCAGATAGTTAAGCACCTGCCTTCAGCTCAGGTCATGATCTCCAGGTCCTGGGATTGAGCCCCATGTTGGGCTTCCAGCTCAGTGAGGAGTTTGCTTCTCTCTCCCTCTGCCTCTCTCCCCTGCTCATGCTGTCTGTCTCTCTCTCTGTCTCGAATAATAATAAAAAACCAGTCTCTTATGGTTTGTTTCCCTCTTTCTCTTTTTTTCCCCCTGTCTTATATGTTCATCTGTTTTGTTTTTTAAGTTCCACATATGAGTGAAATCATAGATATTTGTCTTTTTCTTACAGACTTACTTCATTTAGCATAATAGCCTCTAGCTCTATCCACATCATTGTGAATGGTAAGATGTCATTCTTTTTGATGGCTGAGTAATATTCCATTGTATAGATATACCACATCTCCTTTCTCCATTCATCAGTCGATGGACATTTGGGCTCTTCCCATAGTTGGCTATTGTTGATAATGCTGCTATAAGCATCAGGGTACATGTGCCCCTTCAAATCTGTATTTTTGTATCCTTTGGGTAAATACCTTATAGTACAATTACTGGATCGTAGGGTAGTTCTATTTTCAACTTTTAGAGGAACCTCCATACTATTTTCCAGAGTGGCTGCACCAGTTTGCATTCCCACCAACAGTGCATTCCCCTTTTTCTGCTTCCTCGCCAACATCTGTTGTTTCCTGTGTTGTTAATTTTAGCCATTCTGACAGGTGTGAGGTGGTATCTCATTGTGGTTTTGTTTGCATTTCCCTGATGATGAGTGATGTTGAGCATCTTTTCATCTGTCTGTTAGCCATCTGGATGTCTTCTTTAGAAAAGTGTCTGTTCATGTCTTCTGCCCAAAAAAGAGATTACTTTGTAGTGTGGAGAATAGACTAGAGGGGACGGAGGTGGCTGGGACAGGGGTTGCTGTCAGGAAATGGAGTAGGTGGCTTTGCAGTAGTCTAGGTGAGAGATAGCCGCTTGATGGTGATTGGGAAAAACAGCTTTCTGTTCAGTATCTCTTATATAATCCCAGTTCTGGAGATAATGTGAAGAAGTTATGTAGCAGGGTATCTGTCAAGGTGAATATCCAGTGGAATGTCCTTCACAAGGGAGCTGTTTAAGATTCTAGGTTCTTCTGTGTCTAAGGTGAAGACCACAGGTTACCTGGAGCACTGGTTCAGGGAAGAGCCATTTTTTATTTTATTTTATTTTATTTTATTTTATTTATTTTTTAAGATTTATGTGGATTCAAGTGGACTCTATGCTGAGCACAGAGCGTGATGTGGGGCTTGATCTCACGACCCTGAGATCATTAACTGAGCTGAAACCGAGTTGGATGTGCTCAACCAACTGAGCCACCCAGGTGCCTAGGGAAGAGACACTTTTTTTTTTTAAGATTTTAAAGATTTTTTTTTTTTTTTTTTTAATTTGAGACAGAGAGAATGAGAGAGAGAGAGCACATGAGAGGGGGGAGGGTCAGAGGCAGAAGCAGGCTCCCTGCCGAGCAGGGAGCCCGATGCGGGACTCGATCCAGGGACTCCAGGATCATGACCTGAGCCGAAGGCAGTCGCCTAACCAACTGAGCCACCCAGGCGCCCCTTTTTTAAAGATTTTATTTATGTATTTATTTGAGAGAGAGAGAGAGCAAAGGCAGGGGAAGTGGCAGGCAGAGGGAGAGGGAGAAGCAGGCTTCCTGACAAGCAGGGAGCCCACTGCAGGGCTTGATCCCAGGACCCTGGGATCATGACCTGAGCCAAAGGCAGATGCTTAACTGATTGAACCACCCAGGCACCCCAAGATCCACTTTTTATTTTATTTTTTATTTTTTTAATTTTTTTTTAAGATAACACTTTTTAAATGGCAGAATGTGGCATTAGCCCATGATAAAGATTTGGCTTTGACCCTGAGCAAGGGGAACCATTGGAGGATTTTGAGCATAGGAGTGACATAACCATCAAATCATTGCATTTTTTTTTTTAAAAGGATTTTATTTATTCATTTGAGAGAGAGAGCATGCATGGGATTAGGGAGAAAGGCAGAGGAAGAGGGAGAGGGATAGAGAATCTGAAGCAAACTCCATGCTGAGTGTGGAGCCTGATGCAGGGCTTGATCTCATGACTGTGAGTTCATGACCTGAGCTGAAACCAAGAGTTGGACACCCAACCAACTGAGCACCCAGGTGCCCCAAGTCATTGCATTTTAATTAGATGATGCTGGCCACTGTACTGAGAATAGACTGAAGGGGGCGAGCACGGATGGGAGAAGAAAGACCCATTTATGGAAATAATTCTTTATTGGTAGGCATTTTAATTGTTTCCATTTTCTCTAACTTTAAGCAACCAAGAAATCAATATGGAATATTTTATTACATCTTCCCTTTTTTTCTTAAGATAAATTCCAAGAAGTGGAAGTCCTGGTCAATGAGGACATCTGTTATTATGGCTTTTGCCAAATGGCCTTCCAGAAAGTTGGGCCCAGTTTATATTACTGCCAACTGTGAGTAAGAGCACCTGCTTCCCTCTACTTCTGCCAGCCCTTGGCAATATTACTATTTCTTAAACTTAATCAGGAGTTCCAAGTATGCCTTTAAAAATATTTCTTATATAAATTAGGCCATTTTTACCCCCATGAAACACCTCTCCCCACTGTACCCTAGTTCAGCTATTCCATTAAATTTTGGGTCAATCAGATATTCAATCCTTTCTGGTTGGTGCTAACAATATATTGTTTTTCCTGTTCCTCAAGGTGGGAAGACCTTGTCAAATTGACATGTTATTTGATGTCCACTTCAGTATTTTTTTTAAATTTTATTTTATATATTTGACAGAGAGAGAGCACAAGCAGGGGGAGTGGCAGACAGAGGGAGAGGGTTGGGAAGCCCGATGTGGGACTCAATCCCAGGACGCTGGGATCATGACCTGAGCCGAAGGCAGACGCTTAACCAACTGAGCCACCCAGGCGCCCCACTTCAGTATTTTTATTTATTTTTTTATTTTTATTTTTTTGAAGATTTTATTTATTTATTTGACAGAGACACAGCGAGAGAGGGAACACAAGCAGGGGGAGTGGGAAAGGGAGAAGCAGGCTTCCCGCCGAGCAGGGAGCCCGATGTGGGGCTTGATCCCAGGACCCTGGGATCATGACCTGAGCCGAAGGCAGTCGCTTAACCAACTGAGCCACCCAGGCACCCCTCACTTCAGTATTTTTAAAAGGAATTAGATGAGAAACCTAAAATAGGTATAGAAAATCAAGTCTGAATATTTTTTGGAACTTATTATTGGATATTAAACTTTTGGTGAATTTTTAATCAAGAATCTCATAACTGCTAAAATTCTAAAGAAGACTTATTACAAGCTGGCTTAATTATGAAGGCAGAGTGAATTTTACTTTATTTTTTTTTTTAGCTTTTTTTTTATTCTTATGTTAATCCCCATACATTACATCATTAGTTTTAGATGAAGTGTTCCATGATTCATTGTTTGTGCATAACACCCAGTGCTCCATGCAGAATGTGCCCTCCTCAATACCCATCACCAGGCTAACCCATCCTCCCACCCCCCTCCCCTCTAGAACCCTCAGTTTGTTTTTCAGAGTCCATCGTCTCTCATGGTTCATCTACCCCTCCGATTTCCCCCGCTTCATTCTTCCCCTCCCGCTACCTTCTTCTTCTTCTTTTTTTTTTTCTTAACATATATTGCATTATTTGTTTCAGAGGTACAGATCTGAGATTCAACAGTCTTGCACAATTCACAGTGCTTACCAGAGCACATACCCTCCCCAGTGTCTATCACCCAGTCACCCCAATTTTACTTTTTTTTTGTTAATTTTTTTCAGTTCTTCAAGATTGACCACTAATCTTTGAGTTTTTCAGAAGGAGGCCTCTTTTCCAAAGATTTTTTTTTTTAAAGATTTTATTTATTCATTCGAGACACAGAGATACAGAGAGAGAGAGAGAGCACGATCGGGGGAGAGGCAGAGGGAGAAGCAGGCTCCCCACTGAGCCAGGAGCCAGACGTGGGGCTCGATCCCAGGACCCTGGGATCATGACCCGAGCCGAAGGCAGACGCTTAACCATCTGAGCCACCCAGGTGCCCCCCAAAGATTTTTTTTAAACTAAAAGCCTTAATCAACAATTTAGAGTTCTTTGTTGGGAGGAAAAACATAAAGAATAAACTACAGCATGTTTATAAATATGCGTGCTTATATTTAAGTAAAGTTCTTTTTAAAAAATATTTATTTATTTATTTTTAGAGTGAGAGAGGTGGTGGGAGGGGCAGAGGCAGAGGGAGAGAGAGAATCTCAAGCAGACCCTCCCCCACCTGAGCATGGAGCTTGATGTAGGGCTTGATCCCAGGAACCCTAGGTCATGATCTGAGCAGAACCAAGGGTTGGACACTTAATGGACTGAGCCACCTAGACACCCCTATTTAAGTATAAGTTCTATTTCTCTTTCATCCCTGAATTATCACTCGGTGAAATTAATTTTAAGGGAACATTGACCAGGCCTCTCAAAAGTTAAATAGAGGAGTGCTGCAATTCAATTATGTTTTCATCTTTTGGATTAGTCATAGGTTGAAGCCCTAGTTTCATATGCTGAAGAGACCACCTAACTGACTTGTTCACAATTCTCATTTTTTTCCTTATGAATAATTTCCTTCAAAAGGTAGCCTTTGTCTTCTATGGGCATAATAGAAGTGTTTATATAGAAATATCAAAGGAAAATTATATTTTGTGGTATTTTGAGTTGTAAAACAGAATGATGCTTCTGCACTCCACAGCTGATCTTTTCTATTTCCCAACGTGGAGGTTTAGAAGAGGATTGACCTGCTATTGTAGTTGTGTAGGAGGGGGAGAAACAGGGCTCCTGTTAGATAGGAGGAAGGGGGGTGCCCACAGACATGGAGAGGGTTAGAGCTAGTCAAGAATCAAAAAAAGAAACAAATCACAAACCTGCCCCTAATGTCTCACATTTCTGAGATTAGACCGTTCCTTATGTTTAATTGGTCCTCATTGATTCTTCCAGAAATTTCTTTCTCCTTTCTAAAATCCTCCAGCTTTGCATCTTATGCCATCAGACTTTACCACCTTCTACTCTTTCTTGTTGCGGTCATCTCCAGATGCCTGGGTCACTCTTCTTCCTTGAAAAGAATGTATCTTCAGGTTTCCTGTCATTCTTTCCAGCACTACTTCTGCATAATTTTTGGCGATTTAAATACAGTTGATTCTCATTATCTGTGATACTTATGTTCTGTAAAGTAACAGTGAACACTGAATTTGTGAACGTTGAACCACTGCCCCTTGGGAGAAATATAGGTGTAGGTTGTTGTGAGCCTCTGGTTACAACATTTTCATCAACTGGTCAATATGTAACCTTGTTTTATGTGTGTTTCTGTTCAAAAACACATTATTTAATATGTATTATTGATTCATTCACATTGAACTCACAGCCAACAGCACTGTAAGTCAGGCCTGAAAGAAGCTTGTCTAATATATTTCCTCCATAAAGTACATCACGGCTTTCTTGCACTTAGACATAGTAGACAGCACTTCAGCATGACTCTTGAGCAATTTTAAATAGAGAAGTTACCCACAAAGCACAAAAAAGCAGAAAACACAGCCCTAAATAGACTGTGCAAGGGATACTTGTTTATAATATGAAAGCCGGAACAAGAAGCCAGTGTCACCCTTGTTTCATCTCAGCTATGAGTGCACGCATTGGGCAACTAGAGTTTTTTGCCCCTCTGCACATGTCCACAAGACTACTAATACACCATCAACATCAATTTTGAGGTTACACAAATTTTAGCAAGTAGGTGAATTCACAAATACAGAATCTGCAGGTAAGGATGGACTGTGTCTATGTTAATGATCCTAATAGTATGATTTCTTCAGTTCTTGACCTCTCTGCTAACAGTCTTGTCTACAACACTTATAGGCATGTATCCCCAAGGTCATGCCAAATGTTATGGAACGACAATATTTGTATTCATTTTCCCTCCCTCCCTCTGAACATTTCTTCACGCAGGGTTCTGAAAGTCTCAGAACCAGGATAAATTTTTATTTTTTTATTTTTTTATTTTTTTTTTAAGATTGTATTTATTTATTTGACAGAGAGAGACACAGCGAGAGAGGGAACACAAGCAGGGGGAGTGGGAGAGGGAGAAGCAGGCTCCCCGCAGAGCAGGGAGCCCGATGCGGGACTCGATCCCAGGACCCTGGGATCATGACCTGAGCTGAAGGCAGACGCTTAACCAACTGAGCCACCCAGGCGCCCGAACTAGGATAAATTTTTAATGTCACATCCTCTTTGTTATGGACAGTATTTGTGTCCCCTACAAATTCATATGCTGAAGCCCTAACCCTATTATGGCTGTATTTGGAGATTGGACGTTTAAGGAAATAAAGTGAGGTCATATGGTGGGGCTTGTGTCGGTACAAGACAAGACACCAGAGAGCTCTCCCTTACTGCAGCCAGGAAGAGAGCTCCCACCAGAAACCAAACCCTGTTGGAAACTTGATCTTGGACTTCCTAGTTCTAGAATTGTGAGAAAAGTGTCTGTTTGAGCCACTCAGTCTGTCGACCTCAGAGTCAGGGACCTGGGGTGGCGAAGGAACTGAGAAAGAGACGACAGTATAGCGAGGCACAGGGGACCCCAAGCAAACAGCCCCAGGAGCTGAGGTTTATTTTCCATACTCATATACCTTCTACAGCGATATAGATCTATAATGGTTTACAGCAGGGGCGTAGTAAGGCACATTCCTCCATGTATACAGGATTAGTCAAGCACATAAGAATCTTTAAAACAGAATAAAGGAACAAAGAGGGGAGTGCCCAATGTGCTGTTTACAGGACAAGGGAACAAAGAGGGGAGGGCACAGTGTGCTGTTCGCAGGACAAGGGAACAAAGAGGGGAGTGCACAGTGTGCTGTTGACAGCTGTCTTCCTATCTACAAAACATCTTCTGCTGCGTACTTTAGAACTGACCACACACGTTCCAAGGGCATTTCACTCTGATCCTTTCGGGTTATTTTTAACCCTGCAATCTCGAGTTTTCTCAGAGATCTCGGAGGCTCAGGGAACATGCACCAGTGGTCGTTGTGGTGTTCTGTTTCCCACATCAGTCTATGGTATTTTGTTAATGGCAGCCTAAGCTAAGACACGCTTTTAAGGTATTTTTCTAAAAGACTTCTCTCACTGTCCCACCTAGGTCTGTTGTCTGAAAGAGGTATTCTCTACTTCAGTCTTTTCCTACCCACCATCAAAACCTGTCTTTTATGTATTCCTCAGTACTTCACTTTTCTAAAGTTGGCTTACTAAGAGACTAATTACCATTGACTAGGATTACTTTTATTATGTCTACTAACATTTTAATTGTAAAAATAATATCTGTTTGCTTTGGAAAATACAGAAAAATAAAAAGAAAATTAAAATCACTTTAATTCTAAAGTGTTGACATTTTGGGAACTTGCCCAAGTTCTTGATTGCAAATCACATCAAGTAACTCTCATTACGTTGAACAGAAAAGAAGCTTACTGGTAAGATACTAGAGAGTTCAAAGAAAATATGGGAAACTTTGGGCTCCCTGCTTGGCGGGGAGCCTGCTTCTCCCTCTCCCTCTACTGTTCACCCTACTTGTGCTGTCTTGCTCTCTCTGTCAAATAAATAAATAAAATCTTAAAAAAAAAAAAGAAAAGAAAATATGGGAAACTTGGAGAACCTGATTTAGACTGTGGTAGGAAACTGAACCACCAGAACGTCTTTCAAGGACTCTCCAGTGGAACAGTTTGATTTGGGCCCTTCTTTTTTTTTTTTTTTTTGTTAAAGACTTTCTTTATTTGAGAGAGAGAGAGTATGAGCAGGGGGAAGGGCAGAGGCAGAGGGACAAGCAGACTCCCCACTGAGCACGGAGCCCAGTCATGACCTGAGCTGAAGGCAGACGCTTAACTGACTGAGCCACCCAGGCGCCCCCCTGGTTTGGGCCCTTCTGTTGCCCCTGCTGGACATAAATGCTGTGACAGTACTGCTGCCCTGGACAATGGGTGCCCTCTCAGCACCACTGGATGAATTCCAACTGACCTTGCTTTGAGTCACTAACTCAAGATATGAAGACCTATGTGGGAGTGTTGATTGGCCAGACTTGGACAGCCAGCCCTTAGCCCGGCAGCCAGGGCTCAGGGAAAGCCAGGATCTGGTCTTTTCTCTTTGTTAGCAGGAGAGAGGAACCGCTTCCCACAGGATTCACACAATGGCGGATTCTCCAAATTTAGGGACAGCATTCAGATCCTGGGAAGCCCGTCCTACAAATAAAAAAAAAAAAAAAAAAAAGTATAATTTATCCTTTGGCTATACAATATTCATGTATACCTTTCTTTCCAGATTTTTATGTCACAGCAATAAAGGAAATGGGTCACGTTTACTGTCCTTACCTATACTTCTGGCCACAGTGCAATATCTAGGATTTATAACTTCTGCCTTCCCACACATATTTCAGGTCTCCTTTGCCAGCGACCTGTATCTCAGATGCTCAGTATTTTTCATTTAGTCGAGTTACTCAAACCTTCATTCCTAAGGAAATGGAAACCTTGGTGGTCTTGTGTGGATTTGCTTGTCTTAACATGTCTTTAATTTTTATCACCGGACATGAAAATAGTACGAGGCACCATGGGACTTACCTCATTTCGCTTGTACTTATTTATCCCCATCTGCATTGAGCAGTAGCAGCTCAGCTAACCCTTGATAGTAAGGACCAGTCAAGACAGTAACCTCCCACCTCTTCTCTTCCCCCCCACCTCAGGGGAAAACAGAAGCTGATAAGGTAACGTGAAAGTGTTGGCTTCTCTCTATATGAAAACCATTGTTGCAGAAAATATACTCCTTTAGGTACTAAGGCACTTTAGAAATATTAACTCCTTTAATTCTCACAAAAATACCATGAGATTTTACATTTTATGGAGAGGAAAAAGGAGGCACAGACAAGTTAAGTAACCTGCCAAAATTCACACAGCTAGAAAGCAGTGGAGATAGGATTTGAACCCAAGTTCCTGCTCAGTATGGTATAGTGTTCAGAGTTTTTCTGTGGAACGCTGAGAAAGTCATATTTCCTGCATACCACATTGTGGGACAGCACTAGAAAAGCCCTGTGACAACTCTGTAAGGTGTTCTATCCCTGCCAGGTAAAAGCAAGATGCTTCTGGTGTTTATCTGAAAAGATAAAAATATTTGATAGATCTAAAACTCCATAAGGATAGGGATAGGCATTGTAATATTCCTAGCACCTACCAAATTACCTGGAACACTAGATGCTCAATGCATATTTGTTTAATAAATGAATAAATATCACATATCAGGGACTGTATTAACTTTCCCCAGTAAGACGGCCACATCTGGAAAAGCAGCTGCAATTGGAATTACCACCCCCCTCACCCCCCCCGCCCGGTGAAGCTTATGTCAGCTCACCATCATCCTCTAAGAAGCCCCCATCCTCTGCACTGGACAGACCAGAAAGTTAAGTGGGGATGTACTAGGAATCACCATACCTGCATTTCTTGGGAATTTCACGGTCATGCTAATTGCTATAATTCCCTCAGATATGATATTGCTCTTTATTTTTTATTTTAAGTGGACAGAGTAACCTGGGGAGCTTCCATTTGGCTCATTCTACCTGTGGATCAGAGACAATATGAGGATTCTACCAGTGATAGACAAATCCTTAAAAAACCAGCAAACCATTATGGGCTGAGTCCAGAGTGTCATTATGTCCACTTTAAAGCAGACTTCGACTTGGACTCAAACTGTATCACCTGAATCTTCTAAGCTTCCACTCTAATTAGTGAGTGGCAGTGGTGTTAACTCAGATCCAGTGTTTAGTAATCTCTGAAAAGGTATTATCCCTTGCCCAATGCACAGTTTCTTTGGTAAATATTCACAAGTCCCTTTGGGAAAGGATAGAAGAAAGATTGCCAGTATATTTTCATGAAGTAATTTTAGGACTCTTATTTAAAGCCTCTCGGGCTTCCCTTCGTTTAAGGGGCTTTAGAGCTGTGAACTGATATAGGCTCCCTCTGTAGGGTAACTCTAGCAAGGACAGAGAATTAGAGAGTCTTCAGATAAGACATGAATGGCCTCGTTAGATGTGGGAGGAAGAGTGGCTTGAACTGCAGACTGAGTTTGGGCTTTGGGTGTTTGAGTTCTTGAAATCCTTCCACAATTACAATTCTCAAGGTACACTCTTTCTTTATCGATGCCCTCACTTTCATATAAGGGATTTAATGAGGCTGGGTTTCAATTGACATTATGGATTAACTCCTCATTTAAGTGGGGGTTTGATTTTAGGTAGTTTTATACTGCTGCTACAACAAATAAGACATTCTTTTTTAGCACAGACATAAAAAGTCCTTAATTTTGCTTTCAGTCAAGAATTAGGGACTTCAGTGTGTCATTTTCTTTCTTTAGCTTTTCTAGTATTAGCTGTCTCACTCTTCAGTCTTGACTTCTCATGCGGTTATATATGGCATTACCAGTGTGGTCACCCAACGCTTGCTTTCAAGCAGATCCTGGAAAAGTTGTAATTTGATTAGTTGCTTTTCCACTCTGGGCCACGGGTTACCAGATTTCTATGGTTCACTGCCTTTACCCCAACTAGGCTGTATAATCAAGTCTAGATTCCCCTCAATTCTACATCTGCTGTCTGAAGTCCCCCCATTTTAACAATTGCTGATCCAGTGTTTCATGACATAAAGTGATTTTGTTTATCCTAAGCAGAAAGGGAATTGATTGGAAAGATATCAAGTATTTCGTGGAATTGACCAGACTTAGAAGATAGACCAGAACTAAGGAAATGTGGGCAGGAGGAACCACAGAAAATGTTACGGGCCAGGCCTTTTGGGTTCCACTGCTCCTCTCACTGGGCATTGAATGCTGCTGTGATGGACGATATCGGAACAGATGCCAGACTTTCTTCTTGCCATCTTGTTTGGCTGAGCATAGGTCATGTGCCATGTCCTTCCTAGTTGCCTGTGTCCAGGGAAAGCATGTCCTTGGCTTTTGGTGTCTTGGCTTTTGGTGTCTATGGGGAGGAGGCCCTATTTGTACCCAAGATTTGAACAATGACAGATTCCTCACATTTAGAATGTGAACATATAGAATGACATTGGGGTCACAACTTTGAGTAAAGGGTTAGCCTCAGCACTGGGCTGATCCAGGTCTGCCTATAAGAATGACCTCAGAGTCTTGTTTCTTTGGAAACCACAGTGATCAGTAGACATGGAATGTTGTGCCTGTTCTGTTGTTGTGAAGCCTTGATCTGTGGGACTGCTTCTGGACTGGGGCTGCTGGGGCTAGCATGCAGGTTTTGGGTCCATGTCACTAGATCATATAAATGATTGTTGGGAAGCTAAAGCTGTGGTTTCTCTGTGTTAAGGTGACCTTGGATATCATTCTGTGGCAGCCTTGCGTTTCTTGCATGGGTGTAGGAACAAAAGAAGCTGTGCACTTGGGTAGCTGTTAAGTGTTGTTTTTATTTCCTATGGTGCTATACCAAATTTCCACAAACTTAGTGACTTAAAATAACATAAATTTATTACTTCATAGGTTTTCATAAGATAGACGTCTGACAAGGATCTTAATGAGCTAGATCAAGGTATCAGCAGGTCTGTGTTCCTTTTTATGGAGGCTGTAGTGGAACACCTATTGCCTGGCCCTTTCTAGATTCTAGAGGCTGCCTGCATTCTTTGGCCTGGGGTCCTTCCTCCATCTTTAAAGTTAGCAATAGGGATAGAGTCCTTCTCATGTGGCATCACTCTGGTCTTCTCTTCTGCTTCCCTCTTCCACTTTTAAGGACTCATGTAACTGATTACTTTAGACCCACCTAGACAATCCAAAATAATCTCTCTATTTTAAGATCAGCTGATTATCACCTTTTACTGTTTTTTATCACCTACAACTTTAAATCCCTTCCTCCATTTAATAGAACGTGTTCATAGGTTCTGGGGATTAGGATGTGGATATCTTTGGGGGACTATGATCCTACTTACCACAGGTGTCCTGATGAAATGAAGGTGCTGTTTCTTTCCTTCTACAAAGCTATGTACATGGAGACTAAAGCCTGTAATGTGTCTTAAATCTGATTGCCAGTCTGAATCTGCAACCACTGCTGTGTTGATGCCCTTTAGAACCACAGTTTTGGGAGGGCAGACCTTTATTGGGAGCATTTTCACATGTTCAAGCACACTTTATTAAATCTCTATAGGAGTCTACTGTTATTATGAAAATGGACTAATTTCTTAATTGTGTAGCTCCCAGGATGTCTTTCCTTTCCAAAACCTCTGCAAGTAATTCTCAGATAGGATTCTGGGCAATAGGTTACTGGGACTGTGCTAACTACTCAAATCTCCAAAGCTTTAGGACTTTTTTTGGCCAACAGAAAGAATTGAAAGCTACTGTTTTCTTTTAGAGGAAAAGTGCTTAAAAAAACCTGTGTGATATAAATTTTAAATGAAGCCAATATGCTAGGCTGGGCTGTTGTTAAATTATTTTCATCATTGTACTCATTGTGTCAAGCAGATCTTTGGCTCCAAATATGCTGTTCCTGTAAAAATTTCATTTCAGCTCTCAGGATAATCAAAATGGTTTCAAAAGCTTTCCTTGAATATTGAATTGAAATAAAAAAATAAAATACACTATCAAATGCCAGATACTACAGAAGGAAGAAACCGGATATAAGCATGTTTTGCTTTTTTAAAAAGTTGATTTTATTAACTTCTTTACTTTGATATAATTTTGAAGTAACTGTTCCTGACATATACAATTTTAGCAAACTCAAGTGGCTTTTCAGTCCAAAATCAGATTTGGGACTACATAATTAAACACAGAAAATGCAGAATAATATTTCACTTATTTATCTTTTGATGCCATAGTTTATGTTGTGTAATGGTATTTTTATAATGTATAATTTTGTATAATGGTAATTTATAATGCATGGGCAGAGAAACAAAATGATTGTTACAAGTTTTATCTTTTAAAATTTTGATACTACTGATCTGTGTTTCTAAAAACCACAAGCTACAGATGTCTGTCAGTTACATGATATTATATTGCAGAATAAAAATGTTGTTGAGGTTGTGGATGACATAAATGTGGAAATGAGAGATAAATTTTGGAGAGAACTCACTGAATAGTCAAAAGGCTATGCAAAATATTATTTAAAAGAAGCTTCTGTTTCAAAACAGAACCTAGCTTAGTGACAGTTAAAAACCAAAATAACCCAGGAACATCAGGCCAGATCTTTCTGGAGACATTGTGGGGATAAAAGTACCAGATTTGCTATCGTGTGAGTCTGCTGCTACAGAGCAGCAGGGGTGGAATGTTTTCATCCTCTGCACTCCTCTTCTTCGATGAAAGCCTCTTGACAACCTTCCCATCCATCCCCAGGCTTTTACCTCTGACTGCTGCTGTATTTGCTCCTCAGAATTTCTTCCTGCTCTTGGTATTCATTTATTCATCCATCCTTCCATCCAGTAACTTTTTGTTGAGTGCCACTTTATAGGAATTTAATTATAGAAGAATTGGTGAAGGTGGGAATGATCTTGATCTGCATTACCAGATCACTCTGACATAGGGAAAACTTGAGGAAAAAGTGAATCAATCGACCCACCAATTTTGAGGGTCTGGATATTGTCATCCATTCTTGCTCACTACTAATATGAATTGGTCGCTGGGTATGAGGCAGTGTCAAGATATTAAGATAAAGCAGACATCAATTAGAAAATTGCAAATGGGGACCCATCAATTGGAGTGAGAATGGAGGATGTGGGAAAGGAGAGGGTAAGCTAGGGAGAAAGGGGCTAGACAAAGTTGCAAGGTGATTAAAATTTTCCATCACCATTTCATATGCCTAATATCTGTTTGTAGCTGCCCCCTCAAATTTCCAGGACATTCTGTTGCTCTGTAACCAGTGAAGGCCCCATTCCCTCTCAACCCCACTCCCATTCTTTACTAGGGGACCATGGCTGTCTCTGTCTCCAATCTCTGGATTCAGCTTTCTTGATATGTCTCATCTGTATGTATCATGTCCTACTCTGTTATGGCAGAGTCTTGTTCTAAGGGCCGGTCTTTCCACTTGATTAGCTAGCTAATGAAAATGTATAAAAGGGGACATTCTCCCTGGAGGCCGTGCAGCAATGCTAGTGGCGCTAACGGGACCTAGCAGATAGGCAGGGCTTTTACTACCAAACACACATACCATGCAAGTGCTTATCTAGTAGTAGTCTTGATATGAGCTTTGCCAAAATACCGCTCCCAGTTCAGGACCAGCAAATAAATGGTTGTTGCCTAAGTTCCTCTCTAGTAAATGGCAGGAGGAGTGCATGAATTTTCAGTTATGAGTATCTTTCTCTGGGTTAGGGGGCAGTGAATTCATATATGTTCATAGTAGAGCAGATGGCAAAAAATGGCCTCAATACTTTTCAGCTTCTCCCATCAACAGATGGAGTCTATTTCCCTATCCTTGAAATCGAGGCTGGCCTTGGGATTTGCTTTGACAAATGGACAGTGGTAGAAGTGACACCAAGTGAGTTCCAAACCTATGGATCAAGAGGTCTTATGGCTTCTGCTTTTGTTTATCTTGGGACCCTGTGACCCACTATGTGAAGGAACCCAGGCAATCTTGCTGGATGATGAGAGACATGTCATTCTAGCCTGCCACCTGCCAAACATATGAGTGAGACCACCTTAGATCATCGAGCCACCAGCTGTCTGCCCCCTGACTCCAGATGCACGCAAAAGTCCAGCAGGAATTGACTGAACTAGCCCCAATCAGAACAACCAGCCAACTCCCCAGATCATGAGCTAAATAAATGGCAGTTGTTTTAAACCATTGGGTTCTGGGGTGTTTGGTTACTCAGCATAGTTAACTTATAGGAGATGATTTTTAGTCAATAGTGAATATGAGATGAGTCAATAAAAATCAATATGAGATCATTTTTATCCTATTCTATTTTATTTATTTTTTAAAAGATTTATTTATTTGAGGGGCGCCTGGGTGGCTCAGTCAGTTAAGCGTCTGCCTTCGGTTCAGGTCATGCTCCCAGGGTCCTGGGATCGAGCTCCATGTTGGGCTCCCTGCCCCGCGGAGCAGGGAGCCTGCTTCTCCCTCTGCCTCTGCCCGCCACTCTGCCTGCTTGTGTCAAATAAATAAATAAAATTTGAGAGACAGAGAGAGGGAGACAGCAGTTTGGCGGGGAGGGACAAAGGGAGAGGGAGAGAGAGCATCTCAAGCAGACTCTGTGCTGAGTGTGGAGCCTGACGCAGAACTTGATCCCAAGACCCTGAGATCCTGACCTGAGCTGAAACCAAGAGTTGGACTGACTGAGCCACCCAGGTGCCCCATTTTTGTCCTATTTTGAATGGGAAGGATGGGATGGATTTATCAGTAGAGTGGATTAAGATCTATAAAATTTGACTGTGACCTAAAGAGAATAAAAGAAAAAAAGGATATGAAGATATACATATCTAAAACTACCCAGAAAGCACAAATCTCTTGCCAGCATTTGCTGGGGAAAATCCAGAGTATTTGAATGGGTCTAAGTATCTTAAACACACCCATTGGTGTGAAAGAGGATAGCTCTGATTCTAGATAGCACTCAACATTTGGGGCATATGTCCCAGTTAAGACCAAACTAAGATTCAGAGGTTGGTGAACTTACCTGGTATCTATTTATACGTGTGATAATGCCTGAAGGCCATTGATTTTTCCTGAAAAGAGAGGGAGTTCTTTATAACTTTATATTAACCTGAATACAATTGGGACTCCGTTATGGCCCAGTCTCTGAGCAGTGTTGCTTTTAAAAAAATAGCATTGTGGCAGAAAAGCATAACTGACAGTAATTCATCTGTACTCGTCTCTTGAAAAAAAAAAAAAAAAGCCAACAGGAGAGGACATTCTTAGTGCCAACAAAGCTTAAAAAGCATCTTCTTTAGACATCTTTATTGTTCTCAATCTTTCTAGTATGCTCTGCCACAGCATTCCTAAGAACTCTGTTTCTGGAAGTGGCTTATAAAAATATAAAATGTTCTTTTCCTATTTTGTCTTTAGTCTTTGAAAACTTCCCTGAAACCAAAATGCATGGCTCTTCTGTCTCTTGATTATGCATCCCTGCTCAAGTATATAGCAAAAAAATCCCGATTTTATCCTCCACCAAACTCTCCTTTCACCACTGTGATAGTCCCTCATTCACTTCCTCTTTTCTATCCCTGTGTTGTTCATGCACAGTGAAACCTTCCTCAAAGGAGCGGTCCCTGCATATGCCCCTCCATGCTACATTTGGGCCTCTGGGGTGGGTAATCTGTTTTTATTTCTCTGAGAATCATTTCACTACCCACATTCCACACACCAGAGGAAAGACTTGGCATTTAACTCTCAAGTTAAGATTTCTTCTTGTTTGGGAAAGGCGGGGGGGGGGCGTGGGGTTGGGAAGGGTTGAAGTGTCCATATATTAACATAGCCTTATATGAATTTGGATTATATAAATATGAAGTAATATGATACAGATATGCTTACAAAGTCTCATTTCTGGAACAAAAGTTGAAATAGTGTCAACCTCCTCCAAAAATCAATAATCACATATATTTAAAGCTGGTGGACTGAGTGAATTGGAAACTATTTATGCTATTGCTGTGGTAGCTGATAAACACAACTACGTGATAGTGTTCTTTGGCAGTCTTATGAAAAAGTTATCCTTGAATTATAGGAGTTTGAATTATGAAAGGTATTCTGCAGAACACCCTAGCATAAATTGACTTTGATAGTATGCCCTGTTATTTGCTTTTGTGCCTGAGGCAAAGGGATGGGCCCTGGGAAAAACTAGGAAAGGAAGACCAAATTTTGAACTCTCATGAGGAACGGGAGAAACAGACACTGGATGAGCTGCTTCAGGATCCAGGTGACAATGGGCATCGCTGTGAAAGGTTGAGAGCCACAGTTGCTACTTCTCCATGGCGCCCAGGACTGCTCTGGCATTTTCAAAATTGGCAGTTCCGGGACCACAGGGACACATGATCAAGGATGGTCCAAGATGTCCATCAGCTGTGTGAGCATTGAGGCTTCCCCTAGTGGCTGCATCAGCAAGGGCATTGATGGCGTGAACTGGAAGAGAGAGAAAGGACCATGAAGATGCCAGGTACTGACTGTGGCTGACAAGCTGGTCCGTGGATGGGCACAGGAGAGGCATCCTTTAAGACCTTCAGGAATATTTGGGGGTGGGAGGAATCTTTGGAGGGTCTGTGTGTGTAGAAAGGGTTAAATGGAAGAATTTTGAGGTACTGATGGTGTTCAACCTGAATTTATGCACAGGGAGCTTGGACCTTGGGATTCTTATTATACCTACACATACCAGTACGGTGGCTTTGTTCCTTAATCTCTTTATGGGCTTATGCTGTTTACTTAACTCCCTAAACCTCTGGTTCCTCCTTTGTAGAATGGAAGCAGTAGTGGCACTTAACTTTACAAGATTTTTGTGAGGATTCAGTGAGCTGATGCCAGGAAGGAGCTTAGTGTGGTGTGTAGCCAACAGTGTAAGTGCTCAGTCAAGGACAGTGAATGTGTTAACAACACAATGATAGCTCACATTTATCCTCCACCAAACTCTCCTTTCACAGTAAATGTGAGCTATCATTGTGTTGTTAACACATTCACTGTCCTTGAAGCGTACGTTCTCAGTTTCATAGAACCCTTGGAATTGCTAACATGGTTTGCTGAACACGCTACTTCAGTTTCATCGATAACTTCTGGGTCTTAGATCCCTCCTGGTCTTTAATGACTGATGTGGAAGGAGGACCCAAGTAATGATTCCTTTTTAGTCTCAGGCCCTCTGTAAAGTGAACTGTCATTTCAGCTGGCATTTCTGAATTTTCTGCCACATCCTCTGGGAAAACAGTAACTTCTTACTCAGGAGAGATGGTATTTTATCAAGCAAGATCAAGCCATTCTGAGACAGGAGAAATTACCTATGTTTTCTCATTCACTGACATTTGGGGAAAATTATTACAGTTTGCCTTCTTCTTTATTAAATGGCAGAAAAACTCTGTAAAAGCAATGAATGGAAGTATTTAATTCTGACTATATTAAAGCCAATTTTTCTGCCTCTCTTGCACTCAAAATGGTAGGTCAAATGTATCCTTGAAAGTATGACTAGGGGGTTCCATGGCAACCAGATGGAACTAAGGGAGGAGACCAAGTTCTGGGCCACAGGTGCTTTTCTCCCACTCACTGGGGACCCTAGCAAATCCGTTTGTGGGTGGAACCTTGCCATGGCTCTCAGTGCACCCAAGTCTAGAGCTCCAAATGCCCCTTTGTACCCAACGTGGGACCAAGTTGGAGTGACTGCTCATAGTAAAAGGACCCCAATGAGTAATAATAATACCATAGATTGGATTATAATTTTCATTCCATAAACTTTTTAAATTTACATTATTTCATTTGATCATGTTATCACTCTAACTTACCAACATTCTAAAGGTGAAGAAACAGGTTAAGAAAGGTGAAATGGTTTGCTAGAGTCAAGTGGCAGAACCAGGGTCTGAATCATCCAACTCAGAGACCAGTGTCCATTCCTTTGGGCCATGGTTTGGGTCAGAACCTTCTTCGCAGGGTCTTCCTTGTTCACTGTGGCAGGGTGGGTGGTTGGAGAGAGTGAGGCTCATACCTGTGTCCTCATTGGGGGCTGTGATGGAGAATAGGACACAGCTTTATGTATTTCCACGAACGGCTCAGTTGCCAGGATGGGAGATTAATACTTTGTGGAAAAAATATACGCATTGCATTTCTTCCATGGTTCCTGAGTCTTTGCCTGCTGAAGTGTGGAACCCCTCATCGATTACAGTAATGAAAGACACTGTCTTATTGCATCTATTAACACATCCTTTCATGGTTTTCTTCAATTACACTGATTATTTCCCATTATAAGTTTATTCTTTTCTGAGCTTTTTCCTCAAGAAGCTTCTGTAATTTCATTCCCAATTATTCTATTAAGTAGCTCTCCAGTGGCACAATGGGTCATTTCAACTTCTCACATTAAGCAGCTTCTAATTTTTGTGTGGAATGAAAGAACTGATTGCTGATTGGAATTAGATGGACTGTATGAGTATCGTTGGTCTTTTTTTTCTTACTATTACAAAAGCTTATTTAACAAAAAATTTTAATATGAAAATGTACACAACCCAATTTTTACATTTAGTAAAATAGGTGCTGTGGAGAGGGGCACGTAGAGGCAGTTGATTTTTCTGGTGAACACAGAAATTGTTCATACTCCTGCCAAGCCTTGTAGTATGATGATACTATTTCCTCATGATACCACCATTCCAGTATTGTCCTGTTGTCCCCTAGTTGCTATATCCACACATTTATCTATCAGGAGATTCATAAAGGGATCGGATCCTTGCAATATTCCTTGGACATGGCTGCCACCATCTAATTTCAATGATAACTTCTTGTCCATAAATTTTTTCAACTGGGGGGGGCGGTGTGAGCTTTGCTCATAGTGTCTACTCAGAGAGCTCGAAGATGCCTCGAAACGGAATTCGTGGCCTCCCTCATGCTTCCACAAGTAGGCCTGGCATTTTCCCTAGATCTTTAATTATGATGAGATAACATTGTAATTATTTTCCAACTTTAGAATTATATCCCTCTTTTACTTTCTACTTCAAGCCTGCCACTAAGCATTTTTTCCTCTGGAAACTTTCCTGACTGTCCTGCTTCCTTTTCACTCCCACCATAATCCCATAATAATCAGTGGCCATCTTAGCTCCACAGTGCATCATCTGCCTCCCTTCTGGCTTCTTAGTTTCTTGTCTTTATTCTAATGCATCCTACACTTAGCAGCATGAATACTTTCTTCAGCTTTTATTTAGTTTAGGTCACTCCCATTCTAAGAAGCCCAGAATAACTTTAAATTACCTCTTGAATAAAATTAAACCTCCTAATTATATATGCTAAAGGCGTCAGCCTGTAAGCACCTCCACTTAATGGCCCCCTTGCCTGAACATCCTACTTCAGGTACACAAGCCCATTTACACCTCCCACTTGGAGTGCACATTTATACCCTCCTATTAACCCATGAGTCTTTTATTATTCCACCTCACCTGTTCAGAATGCCTCCCCTCCTCCTTTTATTAGGAAAATAATTAGATTAACTTTGTTTAACTCAGTGTTTCTCAAATTTATTTTACCACAGAATACTTTTGCTCACAATATAGCTATTAAAACTGTGCTGGATAGCTTCTTTTTACTCTTTGCTCCCCCAGGTCCACCCTCCCTGAACCTTTCTCTCTTCTGCTATGTGTTCACGAGGGAGGCCAGCCTGTATAAACTACATCAACAGGTCCTTCTGGACCTCTGTCATGGTTAGTTTTATGCATCAGCTGTGGCTGAACTATTATTACCCACTTATTTAATTAAACACCAATGTAGGTATTGCTGTGAAGGTATTTTGTAGTTGTGACTAACATCTATAATCAGTATACTTTAACTAAAGCAGAGTACTCTCCTTAATGATTGGCCTCATCCAATCAGCTGAAGGCCTTAAGGGCAAAACCTGAGGTTTCCCAAAGAAGTTCTAGCTCAAGGTTACAATATTTAACCACTCCAATTGCATGAGCCAATTTCTTAAAATTAATTTCTCTCCCCTCCCCCAATATAGATTCTGTTTTTCTGGAAAACACTGACTAATACACCCTTTAACTTCTCAGTTGGTTTGGCCAGAGAGGCCTGTTCACAGGTTGAAAAGAGTGAGGAGGGAGACTGGGGTAGGGTATTCATTCCCTGGGTCACACTCTGCTGGATCACTTATAGTTGGCTGTGTCTATGGACAGAAATCCCAGCTCTGGAGCCTTCTCCCTGTGATTCTTTCCCTCTTGATTCTGGGTTCAGTAAACCACCCCATCCTCTATCTTCTTTTCCCCTTGGGGCCTAGGGATGGTTCCAGCTCCTTGCTATTACTAGACATGGGGACCTGCACTATCTTCTATGGCTTCCCTGTACTCTGTCCTCATGTTTATAAATATCCCATTGTTAAAATGTCCTCAAATTGCCCTATTTGAATGTATCATTTGTTTCCTGACATGGTCTTGACTGATACAATGTCTCATAGAATTGGTGTCCCAGGAAACATACTTTGGGAAACTATGCTTCAACTTCAACCTTTCTCTTAATTAGGGTGGCAAAGTTGTAGGGTTCACTATTTCCCAAAATAGCTTGAGAGAAGTCAGGACAGACTTCCTAGAAAAAGAGATTTATGGGTTAAGAGTTGAGCTACAGATAAGTTTAATTCAGCTGGGGAGAAGGTGGGCATGGCAACAGAGTGAAAACTTAAATTTGTGGACTTGACAATTATAATATGTTTCTGCACATTTTATTTCATTTGATCCTCTCAACAATCCTGTGAGGGAGGCAGTTATTCTGTGTCACAGATAATCAAGGAGATGAGCAAATGAGCAGTGTGTGTTCAGGGATACAGGAGAAATTTGTCTAATTAAAGTGGAGAGTTCTTGGGAAGAATAAGGTTTCCATACGTCAGGCAGGCCCAAATTATGTGTGATCCTGAGGGTGGAGGTGAGGAGTTTGATTTGATGCAAGAAGCTGCAGAGAGCTTTTGAAGGATTATTAGAATATTAGAATTTTTTTACTTTACTATACAAATAATACATGTTCACAGTATATATTACTATACTTAGTAATATAAAGTAAAAAGAAGAAAATAAATATAACCCATAATTTTAGCATCAAGTGATATCCTCATTTTTGCTCTTAAAACTTGAGATCAGTGTTCATAGTATTGTGCCCTGTTTTATTCATCTGACTCAGTTTCTCAACTGTGGGACCCTGACATTGGGCAGGATAATTCTTTGTTGTTGGGGGTGAGGGTTGCTTGTGTATTATAGGATGTTTAACAACATCCCTGGCCTCTACCCATTGGATGCCGGTAGCACCTCCTCCTCCAAGCTGTGACAACCAAAAATGTCTTCCAGACATTGCTGAATGTCTGTTGGTAGGCAGAATAATCCCCAGTTGAGAATCTGTGATCTAACTTTATATTGTGAACATTTTCTCCCGTATCATTAACAATCATTGAAAAATCTATGTGACAGATATACCATACTTTATTTACTCATGGTTTTTTTGTTGGATGTTTAGTCTTGTTATATATATTACCATCATGAATAACAAACACAGCAATGAGTATCCTTTCATATAAGTCTTTAGTTGGGTCTCTGATTATCTCTTGAGGACTAATTGTAGAAGTGTATTTCTGAGTAAAGGGGCATGAACATTTCAGGGCTCCTGGTTTACTTTTCTGAAAAGGTGCCTTCCACAATGATTGTACAGATATACACACCCACTAGCCAGTGATGCATGAGTGTTCCCATTTTACCAACTCTCATAAGCACTGAGGATTACTCTTGGAAACACTCTTGGTGTGTTTACAGGTTTAAAGAATGATAACCTGATATTTTAATTTGTACTTTTTGATCTTTAGTAAAGTTTTCTCATGTGTTGCTTAGAAATCTGTTTGTTTCCTCTTACCTAACTTGAAAATTGTTGAGTGTTTAATCATTATGAGGGCAGAATTCAGAAAAATGTCTGCTGGCCTGTGTTTAGGGGGGACTGTACTGTTTTAGCTTCTTTTCCTCAGGTGTCTTGTTTTCCTAATTTTCAGCTCAGATTCAGTTTCCTGACTATGTCAGAAAGTCATTTTCTTCTTTGTGAGGAAAATCTAACTCCTTCCTTAAAAGAAGCATGGAAAGAAAAAAAAGAAAAGGACTTGTAAATAGACTTTTCAGTTTTCTTGTTTACAACCTCAAAGTCACCCTTTATGTAGCTGAGTCTGCCAGTGTTTTCTCATTAGTATTATAAAATCGATTGTTATTCACTGTTGTGCTCTCCTGGGGATATAAACCTAGAACCGTTATCTAGTCCAACTCTGCCTCCAGCTACTTTTGTAATCTTGGGCAAATTGCTTCATCTTTCTCAACCTAACTCTCCTTATTTATAAAATAATGTGAGAGAAGATGATCTCTCAGGGTCTTTATATTTATTTATTTTTTATTAAGTTTTATTTATTCAAGTAATCTTTATACCCAATGTAGAGCTCAAACTCATCACCCCAACATCAAGAATCACATGCTCTTCTGACTGAGCCAGCCAGGTGCCCCTATCAGGGCCTTTAGAATTCTATAAATCTGTGTTCATGTGATGAAAAGAAAAGAAATAACTCAACAGCAACAACTTGGGACCCTGGGACCTTTTTCTGAGAGGGGAAGGAAGAGGGATGCAATTCTAAAATAATACATTTTAAAAATGGCAAAATACAACACTTGCATTTGTATTTCAGTTATTAATGGACTTTACTTCTTTATTTTTTATAATTCTGCACCCTTTTTGCTCACCAACAGTGGGCATTTTCCCAAAGTTCAAATGTTGTAAGGGCAGAGGTAGAATGTGAGTGTTTACATAGGGCTGTTTTTGAAACAGGAAGTCACAAAATTGGCTTTGCCAGTGATATAATATATATAATTGTTATGTATACATAACATGTATACATGTTACAACGAATGTATATCTAAATGTATAAAATATAATAAATATATATAATATATACATATATACCCATCTATCTCTACCTATCCATCCATCCATCCATCCATCTATATATGTCTTCTCCACTGGAATGGAAATTCCATGAGAGAAGAGATTTTGTCTATCTTGTCCATCACAGAGTCCTCTGAGCACCTAAGACAGTACCCAGCACATGGTGTCTGTTCAATAGGTAAGTAAAGAATGGGTACATAAATGAATAAACAAGGATGTCTATTTATCAAGAAGACAAAAGATAAATGTTGGTGAGGATATGGAGAAAAGAGAACCCTCATGCTCTGATGGTGGGAATGTAAACTGGTTCAGCCACTATGGAAAACAGTATAGAGGTTCCTCAAAAAATTAAGAATAGAACTGCTATATGATCCAGCAATCTCACTTCTGGGTATATATCCAGAGGAAAGGAAATCACTATTTTGAAGATATATCTGCGCCCCCATGTTCATTGCAGCATTATTCATAATAGCTAAACTCTGGAAACAACCTAAGTGTCCATTGATGGATGAGTGGATATAGAAACTGTGGTATATATATAAATATAAATAGTGAAATACACACACACACACACACACACACACTGATATATTATTCAGCCATGAAAAAGAAGAAAATCCTGCCATTTGCAACAACATGGATAAAACTAGAGAGCATTAGGCTAAGTGAAACAAACCAGACACAGAAAGACAAATACTGTATGGTATCACTTAAATGTGAAATCTGAAAGGAAAAAGAAGTTGAAATCATAGAAACAGAGAATTGAATGGTGGTTGCCATGGACTGGGGTTGTGGGAAATGGGCTGAAGGGTATACACTTTTGATTATAAGATGAATAAATTCTGAGAATCTAATGTACAGCACGGTGACTACAGTTAATAGTTGTATACTTGAAATCTGCTGAGAGTATATCTTAAGTGTTCTCTCAAGAAAAAAAGAGAAAGGCGGAAAAAAGGTAACCATGTGAGGTGATAGCTGTGTTAATTAACTTGGTTGTGGTAATCATTTCACAATGTATATGTATATTAAATCACTTTAAATATATTACGTTTTTGTTTGTCAATTATACCTCAATAAAGCAGAAAAAAAAATGAACTGGCTATCTCTGCAGCATGTACAAGTATAAGTCATGAATACAACTTACACTCACAAGCGCTCTATGCTTGTCATTTTGTGTCCATGGAGCTTGAGCCCTAATCATGTTTCTCAAAATGTGCCTTCTGCAAAGAACCCCAGCATATGTAGCTATTTTTAAAGTTAAATAAAAATATGAAATCAGTCATATTTATGAATGATTGAAGGAATGAACAGAGAAATGAAAACAATGAAGAACAAATAAGCTAACACACAAGTAAAATGAACTTGGCTAAAAAATTAATTTTAAAAAACAGTTTGGATTATCTGGTTTTCCTTTGCCATCATTTAAATGCTTTTATGAAAACAATTTTTGGAAATAAGCTCTACCAATATGATTATCATTTATTAGGGCAGAGATCATGAAAACAGATTCTATCAGTTTTTTTATCACTTAGGATGTAGATTAATACACGTTCACTGGGGCGTGTGGGTGGCTCAGTTGTTGGGTGTCTGCCTTCGGCTCAGATCATGATCCCAGGGTCCTGGGATCGAGCCCCGCATCGGGCTCCCTGCTCCGCGGGAGGCCTGCTTTTCCCTCTCCCGCTCCCCCTGCTTGTGTTCTCTCTCTCGCTGTGTGTCTCGCTGTCAAATAAGTAAAATCTTAAAAAAAATACACGTTCACAAATACATTAGCAAGAAAGATGATAAAACTACAGATGTAGGTATATCTGTATCTACATATCTCTGTCTCTGTCTATTATCTATATCATCTACATCTCTGTCTATATGTCTCTGTCTATTCTACATACGTAGCTACATCTATGTCTATATCTATATCGTCTATATTTATATCTATATCTACAGGTATAGATACAGGAGAGAGAGCCCAGTTCAGGCCTGCAAAATAATGAGAACCTTTGAGCTCCATTTGCTGCCTTGCTTGTAAAATGAGAATGGAAATTTTGTCAAAGATGGTGAAGGAATAGCTTTGATTGCAGTGATTGCAAGGCATTAGCAAAATACAAATAGATTTTGTGAAATTATCATCGCAGTAGCAAGCAGTTTCAGATTTATGTTAGAGAGCTCCATTTTGCTATGAAGTTGTAGACAAGCAATTTGAAAGAGCACCAGCTTTCGACTATGTAAAACTTATTCCAGAAGTTCAAGAAGGCCGGGACATAGGAACATAAGTTTTCCAAATTGTTTTCAAATGGACAGTGAGCGTGTGTGGGCAGTCAGATTCTCAAAAGTAGTAAGGCAAAGGAGAATCAGTTTGAATCACACATTTTCTTCAGAGACAAACTTCTTCAGCCCTTAAACAAGTTATGTTATTTCTTCTTAAAATGAATTCCCATTTCACCTAGTAATTGATGGCAATTTGTAGCATTTAACAAGCACTCACAATGTATATTTGGCAGTGAGCTTATACTTTAAGATTTATTCCTCAAAAAGCTTTCATTCAGCCTATTTTGAGGTTCTTTTTTTTTTTTTTAAGATTTTATTTATTTGAGAGAGAGAGCAAGTGAGAGAGAGCATGAGCACGGGGGAGGGGCAGAGGGAGAGGGAGAAGCAGACTCTCTGCTGAACAGGGAGCCCGACGCAGGACTCAATCCCAGGACCCTGGGATCATGACCTGAGCCAAAGGCAGACGCTTAACTGATTGAGGCACCCAGGCACCCCTATTTTGAGGTTCTAATGACTACAGTGACTATGTCTAATTAGTTTGTGGCAGAGACTAGTGAGTTGTACACCATACTTGTTTTCTTTCCTCCTAGACACATAGCTGGACTACATTTCCCAGCTTGTAGTTAGGTATAGTTAGGTGTGACTGAGCCCTGACCAGTGGAATGTAGGTTGAAGCTATGTGGCTCACTTTCAGGCTTGACTCATTATGACTTCCCACGTGATCCTCTACTCTAAGGTGCAAAGTCTTTGTCAGCCTGAGTTGCTGGGATACTTTGTGGAACAGAGACCCAACCCACATCCCCAACCTCCAGCTGACTGGACTTTATTTGAGAGAGCAATTGGCTTTGATTGTTTAAACCACTGAGATTTCAGGGCAACTAGCATTACCCTAACCAAAGTATAGCATAGAGAATGGAAACATTTTAGAACAGAAGCAATAGAAACACATAAATGATCATTACAATTATAAAAATATAAACAACAGAAGTATGAAGGCATGCTTGACTTCTCCCATTCTAGTGATTTGGGCTAGTCCATTTTCAAAATATTATGCAGCAGCTGCCCACATGCTAGGAAATAATTGAAGTGGGGCCTTAATAATAGAACAAACAAAAATAATAACCAATCTGAAAGTAAAAAACTTGAGTTCAGAAATTACATGGAAAGGGGTGCCTGGCTGGCTCAGTCAGTGGAACATGTGACTCTTGATCTTGGGGTTGTAGGTTTGAGCCCCACATTGGGTGTAGAAATTACTTGAAAGTAAAATCTTTAAGAAAAAAACAGGGGTGCCTGGGTGGCTTAATTGGTTAAGCGGCCGACTCTTGATTTTGGCTCAGGTCATGATCTCAGGGTTGTGTGATTGAACCCTGCATTGGGCTCCATGTTCAGCGGGGAGTCTGCTTCTTTTCCCCTCTATCTGCCCCTCCCATTGCTCTCTCTCTCTCTCAAATAAATGAATAAATCTTAAAAAAAAAAAAAAAACAACCAAAAATTACATGGAAAGAAATGAAAATGAAAGTATAATGGTCCTAAATCTTAGGGATGCAGCAAAAGTTGTTCTAAGAGGGAAGTTTAAAGCAATACAGGCCTACTTCAAAAAGCAAGAAAAATTTCAAACAACCTAAACTTACACCTACAAGAGCTAGAAAAAGAACAAGTGAAGCCTAAAGCCTGCAGAAGGAAGGAAATAATAAAGATTAGAGCAGAAGTTAAGTGATATAGAAACTAAAGAAAATAGAACAGATCAGTGGAACCAGGAGCTGGTTCTTTGAAAAGATCAACAAAATTTATAAATGTCTAGCCAGACTCCTGCAAAAGAGAGTGAGAGTGAGAGAGAGAGAGCTCAAATAAAATCACAAATGGAAGAGGAGAAATAACAATACACTGCAGAAATATAAAGAATTATAAGAAAATCTTTGAAAAATTATATGCTAGTAAATTGGACAACCTAGAAGAAATGGATAAATTCCTAGAAACATATAACCTCCCAAAACTGAGTTAGGAAGAAATAGAAAACTTGAACAGACTGATTACCAGCAATGAAATTGAGTTAGTCATCAAAAAACTCCTCTAACTAACAAAATTCCAGGACCAGATGGCTTCACAGGCAAATTCTACGGAACATTTAAAGAAGAGTTAATGCCTATTCTCAACCTTTCCAAAAAATAGAGGAGGAAGGAAAACTTCCCAATTTATTTGAGGCCAGTATCACCCTGATACCAAAACCAGATAAAGAAACCACACACACACACACAAAAAGAACTACAGGCCAATAAATCTGATGAACATAGATGCAAAAGTCCTCAACAAAATACTAGCAAACAGAATCCAACAATACATTAAAAAGGTCATACATCACAGTGAAGTGAGATTTATCCGTGGGATGCAAGGGTGATTCAATATTCATAAATCAATCAATGTGATACATCACACCAATAAGAGAAAGGATAGAAACCATATGATCATTTGAATACATGCAGAAAAAGAATTTGACAAAGTACAACATCCATTCATGATTAAAAAAAAAAACAACCCAACAAAGTAGGTTTAGATGGAACACACCTCAATATAACAGAGGCTTTATATGAAAAATCCACAGCTAACGTCATACTCAATGGTGAAAAACAGAGCTTTTCCCCTAAGGTCAGGAACAAGACAAGGAACAAGACACTTTTACCACTTTTATTCAACATAGTACTGGAAGTCCTAGCTACAGCAATCAGGCAACAAAAAGAAATAAAAGGTATCCAAATTGGTAAGGAAGAAGTAAGGCTTAACACTATTTGCATATGACATGATACTATCTATAGAAAACCCTAAAGACTCTAAAAAACTACTAGAACTGATAAATGAATTCAGTGAGGTCAGGAGATACAAAAATTAATGTACAGAATCTGTTGCATTCCTATACACTAATGATGAAGCAACAGAAAGTGAAATTAAGGAAACAGTCCCATTTACAATTGCACCAAAAACAATAAAATATTTAGGAATAAACTTAAGCAAAGAGGTGAAAGACCTATACTCTGAAAACTATAAAACACAGTTGAAAGAAATTGAAGAAGAAAGAAATGGGAAGACATTCTGTGCTCATGGGTTGGAAGAACAAATATTGTTAAAATGTCTATACTACTCAAAGCACTCTACAGATTTAATGCAATCCTTATCAAAATACTAACCGCATTTTCCACAAAACTAGAACAAACAATCCTAAAATTTGTATGGAACCACCAAAGACCCTGAATAGCCAAAGTAATCTTGAAAAAGAAAAATAAAACAAATATGGAGTTATCACAATTCCAGACTTCAAGTTATATTACAAAGCTGTAGTAATCAAAATAGTATGGTACTGGCATAAAAATAGACACATAGATCAATGGAACAGAATAGAAAACCCAGAAATAAGGCCATAATTATATGGTCAAATAATCTTCAGCAAAAGAGGAAAGCATATACGATGGGAAAAAGACGGTCTCCTCAAAAATGGTGTTGGGCAAACTGGACAGCTACATGCTAAAGAATGAAACTGGACCAGGGCGCCTGGGTGGCTCAGTCGTTAAGCGTCTGCCTTCGGCTCAGGTCATGATCCCAGGGTCCTGGGATCGAGCCCCGCATCGGGCTGCCTGCTCCGCGGGAGGCCTGCTTTTCCCTCTCCCCCTCCCCCTGCTTGTGTTCCCTCTCTCACTGTCTCTCTCTCTCTGTTGAAAAATAAATAAAATCTTTAAAAAAAAAAAAAAAAAGAATGAAACTGGACCATTTTCATACACTATACACAAAAATAAACTAAAAATAGTTTAAAGACCTAAATGTGAGACCTGAAACCATAAAGATCCTGGAAGAGAGGACAGGCAGTAATTTCTCTGACATTGACTGTAGCAACATTTTTCTAGATACGTGTCCTGAGGCAAGGGGGAAAAAAAGCAAAAATAAAGTATTGGGACTACATCAAAATAAAAAGCTTCTGTGCAGCAAAGGAAACAATCAACAAAACTAAAAGACAACCTTCTGAATGGGAGAGAGTATTTGCAAATAACATGTCCCGTAAAGGGTTAGTATCCAAAATATATAAAGAAGTTACAGCACTCAACATCCAAAAAACAAATAATCCAATTTAAAAAATGGGCAGAAGACATGAACAGACGTTTCTCCAAAGAAGACATCCAGATGTCCAACAGACACATGAAAAGATGCTCAACATCACTCATCATCAGGAAAATGCAAATCAAAACCACAATGAGATATCACCTCACACCTGTCAGAATGGCCCAAATCAACAATACAAGAAACAAGCGTTGGTGAGGATGTGGAGAAATACGAACACTCATGCACTGTTGACGGGAATGCAAACTGGTGCGGCTACTGTGGAAAACATATATGGAGTTTCCTCAAAAAGTTAAAAATAGAACTACCGTATGACCCAGTAATTGCACTACTGGGTATTTACCCCAAAAGTACAAAAACCTAATTCAAAGGGATACATGCATCCCTATGTTTATTGCAGCATTATTTACAATATCCAAATTATGGAAGCAGCCCAAGTGTCCATTGATAGAAGAATGGATAAAGAAGAAGTGATATATATATATATAAAATTCAGTCATAAAAAAATAATGAAATCTTGCCATTTGCAACAAAATGGATGGAGCTAGAGAATGTAATGCTAAGTGAAATAAGTCAAAGAAAGACAAATATCATATGATTTCACTCATATGTGGAATTTAAGAAACAAAACAAATGAACAAAGGAAAAAAAAAGAGACACAACCCAAGAAACAGACTCTTAACTATGGAGAACGAATTGATGATTATGAGAGGGGAGGTGGATGGGGGATGGGTGAAATAGGTGATGGGGATTAAAGAGTACACTTACCATGAGGAGCACTGAGTAATGTATAGAATTTTTGAATCACTGTATTGTATACTTGAAACTAATATAATACTGTGTGTTAACTATATTGAAATTAAAATGAAAAAATTAAAAAAATATTAAGTTCAAAACTATTAATGAAGAAGGACACGTTGCCATTTATATATAATCCAACGACCAAAAGGTTTTATTTTATTTTTTTACCTACTGTGATAACTTACTAAAGGTGATGAGGGCAAGGAGATGGAAGAGAAAGAAGGGGAGATGTAAGGTAATAGCTAGCTATTGGCTTTCTCTAACTGGCTTTTCTGGTTCAGGACTTTAACAAATAAGGTTGAATGGGTCGTGCTATGTGTGACCACTTGGGAAAGGGGCACTGTGCTAGTCTAGGGCAAATGTCCTTAGCAACCTTTATAAGAGGAGTCTTGAGTACAAGGTACTCTGGGGTGAGAAATCTTCATTGAGCATCATTAAAATGAAGCATAGGGGAAGGTGTAAGCAAGATAATCAAAAGAATGATATAACATCAAAACCTACTCCCCGAAGCTGTCAAGAGAAAAGAGGGGGAAAAAAGATCTTTTGTACTGAGTGAAGTCTTTTCTGCCCCTATTGTGATAGCGTCAAAGCTTCTCTTATTTTAACCATTTTTAAAAATTGAGGTGTAGTTAACACACAATGTTACATTCGTTTCAGGTATACAATATAGTGGTTCAACATCTCTGTACATTATGCTATGCTCATGACGAATGTAGCTGCCATCTATCATCATACAATGCTATCACAAAACCATTGACTTTATTTCCTAGCTGTACCTTTCATCGTTGTGGCTTATGCATTCCATAACTGGAAGCCTGTACCTCCTACTCCTCTTCACCCATTTTACCCATTCCTCCTATCCTCCTCCCCTCTGGCAACCATCAGTTTGTTCTCTGTTTTTCTGAGTCTGTTTCTACTGTTTTTGTTCATTTTATTTTTTAGGTTCTACATATGAGTGAAATAGTATAGTATTTGTCTTTCACTGTCCGACTTATTTCACTTAGCATAATACCTTCCAGGTCCATCCATGTTTTTGCAGATGGCAAGATCCCATTCTTTTTTATGTTTGACTAATACTTCATTGTATATGTGTACCACATCTTCTTTATCCATTCATCCATTGACGGACACTTAGGTTGCTTCCATATCTAGGCTATTGAAAATAATGCCGCAACAAACATAGGAGTGCATATTATCTTTTCTAATTAGTATTTTTGTTTTCTTTGGGTAAAATTGGATTGTATGGTATTTCTAGGTTTCTGAGGAACTTCCATACTGTTTTCCACAATGGCTGCACCAATTTACATCCCCATCAATAGTTTTCGAGAGTTCCTTTTTCTCCATTCTTGCCAACAGTTGTTACTGTCTTTTTTTTAAAGTAGGCTACATGCCCAACATGGGGCTTGAACTCATGACCCTGAGATTAAGAGTCGCATGCTTTACTGACTGAGCCAGCCAGGTGCCCCTATTATTGTCTTTTTGATACTAGCCATCTGACAAGTGTGAGGTGATATCTTATTATGGTGTTGATTTGCATTTCCTTAATGATGAGTGATGTTGAACATCTCATGTGTCTGTTGGCCATCTCTATGTCTTCTTTGGAAGAATGTCTATTCAGGTCCTCTGCCTATTTTAAAATAAGATTATTTGTGTGTGTGTGTGTGTGTGTGTGTGTGTGTTGAATTGAATAAGTGTTTTTCATGTATTTTGGACATTAACCCCTTATTGAATATGTCATTTGCAAATATCTTCTCCCATTCAGTAGGTTGTCCTTTCATTTTGGTTTTCTTCACTGTGCAAAAGCTTTTAATTTTGGTGTAGTCCCAACAGTTTATAGTTTACTTTTGCTTTTGTTTCCTTTGTGTTAGGAGACGTATTTAGAAAAATGTTGCTAAGGCCAACATCAAAGAGATTACTGCCCATCATTTCTTCTAGGGTTTTTATGGTTCCAGGTCTCACATTTAGGTCTTAATCCACTTTGAATTTATTTTTGTGTATGGTGTATGAAAATGGTCCAGTTTCATTCTTTTGCACGTAGCTGATCTCTTTTTAATGACTTTTGAATGTCACCAAATTTAGATGCTGCAAAATTGTAAGCTTTATCAGTTTGAATTCATTTAATGAAGAATACATGGATGTATCCAATTAATAATAGAGTGCCATCCAGAGAGTGTTCCCACAGCAAAATATCTCAAAACACAATAGCAAAATCTCAAAGTTAAGTAATTTACATGAACTGAGGTGTCATCATTTATTTTATTTCTTTCTCTCTTGCATTTGTATGGATATTTTTTTAAAGTTTTTATTTAAATTCCAGCTAGTTAACATTGTATGGATATGTTTTAATGATTTCTGTCTATAGGCTTTATTTCAACCACTACAATTTATTAAAAATTTTGTTCTCCATTAGTTGAATACTTTAATTAAAGATATTCAATAGATTTTGGAAAAATGTAACCAAAATTTTGAGAACTCTTTGCACACTCACAAAAATCCTATACCATGGGAAGACTCAAAAGCTCAAACATTTATAAAATCTAATGGATGAAGGTAGCAACTGTATTTTGCCATCATAATAATTATTACTGTTTTTTTGCATTCAGCATGGTCTTTGTCACACAAATTTTATAGTTCAGGTACTCTGTGTATTTATAGGAACATATTTGAAATTTTGACAGCTATAGCTTCTGTTTTGATTGGTGGAATACTCCTTATTTGAGCACAATCATGAATAATGTATGCAGCAAGTCCTCCAGTTTGAAGAACCTGTTTTCTTCATAGGTTTCTTAATGAAATGATGCCACTGTTTGTACCATGTCACAGTCTTCCATGAAATAAAAAGTACATATATTTCACATAAAAACAAATACTTGTATTTTCCATGTTGAACATTACAACCAATTTTGTAAGAGCATTCACAACATCAGATGTTTCACCTTCAGCACAATGAATGCCCAAGCTTTGCTTTAATGTCATGAAATAAATGGCAAAATAAAGTCATCATTGGTATAAATCTGGCATCATTTAACAGTGAAGTCCTTTTCTGCTAATTGACCTGACTCATTAGCTGTAATGTTCTGTGCACCAAACATTTGGAATTGAAAATGAGCAAAGAAGAACAGTCTTTTGATCAAAATCCACAGCCTTGCTGCCTAAGTGCTAGGTCTTCATACCTTTGACAACTGCTTGTGTTAAATTGTTGTCTTCATTTCAGACTTTTAAAAATGACTAATTTTGAAGCAGATGTGTATGCTTCTTTAGTAGGTTTGGTCTTCTGGTTTTCGGGTAGAAAATGGTATCATAAGGACCCTTATTATAGATGGTGAAAGTTAAATATTTTGTGTAAATTATACATTCACTAATACCTCTCTTGAAAAGGAATTAAGTACTTATTTTTTCATTAAACATGCACTTTTTATGAGCTCACTACTCTAAGAGTTTATTGCTTTAAACTAAAAGGTAAAATAAAAAATAGCTTTACCAAATAATAAAATAAATGGTTGAGATTTACCCTATACTATAAATGATAAGAACACTATAAAAAGAACATTCAGACTCTTCTTCCACATACTCCATATTTGCCACAATAGAAGGATTATTGGTTCAGTCTCTATTTCACATGGTCTTAATTTAAATTGTCTTGTGTTTCCACCAGCACCGCTAACTGGTGACCCAACTCATTTGTGTGTTTATCAGGCTGATAATGGACCATGCACTACTAGATGGCTCAGGATGTGACTAGCCTGGGTAGCAGCAGAAATACTTGTCTTACCACCACCACCCAGTTCTGGAAGGGGTTAGCTGTCTGAAGGAGATTGCAAAAATGCTGTATCTTTGTACTTTTCCCAATAAGAGGTAGAGTCTGTGTCCTCTCCCTTTGAATATGTGGTAGCCCTGTAACTTGTTTTGACCAAAAGAAAGTAGTGGAAGCATCCTTGTGGGATTTCTGATTAAAGCATCAAGACCCTTTGCAGCTTCCTCTTTTGTTCTCTTGTTGCCAAGATCACCACGGCCAGGCTAGCTTCCTTGTAGATTAGGGGCTGCGTATATAGAGAGAAACCCAACTATCAACCAGTACCAATTGTCAGACATGTGAATGATACCATCTTAGGCCAGCAGTTCTCAAAGTGCAGTCAGGTAACTCTTGGTGGTCCCTGACGCCTAACTCATGGAGTCCATCTAAGGATAAAAGCATAATGTATGTAATACATTGAAAACAGTGCTTGATCAATACCAAGTACTGAATACATGTTTATTATTGTCGTTAGGCTCTTGAGATAAGTATTAGTGAATACAGTCTGTGACAACCTGGACTAGAAAAACCACAGGTCACACCCACTATAACATTTTTTGTAGTTTAGGTGCTTTATTCTTTTAGGTTATATGGTCCATTAAACAGTAATGATGAACACTGTCACTGCCATTAATGGTGGATTGGTAGGTCAGTAAAACATCAACACATTTGGTGAAAATAACCAACCAAACAAGCTGTAATCATTGGTTGGGTACACAAAGCAACCAGCCAACTTATAATATATCAGTTACTGAAAGTGTCTAAATCAGTGGCTTAAACAAATAATTATTTAATATTTTTCACATAACAGGGGCGCCTGAGTGGCTCAGTCGTTGGGCATCTGCCTTCGGCTCGGGTCGTGATCCCAGGGTCCTGGGATCGAGCCCCACATCGGCTCCCTGCTCGGCGGGGAGTCTGCTTCTCCCTCTCCCACTCCCCCTGCTTGTGCTCCCTCTCTCGCTGTGTCTCCTTCTGTCAAATAAATAAAATCTTTAAAATATATATTTATTTTTTTCACATAACAAAGAATCCAGAGTTAAACAATCTAGGGCCAGTGACTCCATAATGACAGCAAGGTTGTAGGCTGTATCTCTTTCCTCAGCCATCCTCAGTGTGATTGCTGCTCAGGTCATAGTCCGTTGCTTCTCCTCATGCACTGTGCCCACATATCAGGCAGGAAGAAGGGTAGAGCAGAGGACGCAGGGTGGAATGTGCCCTTTCTGAGTCTACTCTGGTGCAGGAGCTCTCTTAGAAGCCCTTTACAACTTCCACCTACACCTCCCTGGCCTGATCTGGGTTGTCTGGTTATCTCATGTGCAAGAGAGGCTGGGGACTATAGTTATTGGCTGGGCATATTGCCTTTTCCAGCAGAAGCAGAATTCTGTCAATAAGGGAAAAGTGGGGGTAGAGATTGGATTGTTAAAGGTAGAATTCTGTTTGCTGCCTTTAGGTCTCACTTGCTATTGCAAAAGGTCATTTTTAAGCTGGAATTACAAAGTAGGTGTCTAATGAAACCACCCCAGCCACACATCGTTTTCCATTTTCCATCCAGTTGTCATGAAGTCATACTGATACATTCATTAAGGGACTGGAGGAATCTATAAGCACCTGGGAGACCCATCTCTCCGAATGTTTATTTGAAAGACCATTTAGCCAATTCAAGAGATTGCATTGTGAACAACAGTTTGTATTTTTAAAGGAGTATGGGGAAGTTAAGCCATTATGCTTTATTTAGGGGAATTTGTATCATCCCATTCCTGGACAGATTTTAACACCACTGGCAGAAAATAAACACAAGTCTTTTTTCTTGTTCTCAGAGCCTTTTGAGGATGATAATATCTTTGAGACCAGGTTTGGGTTGGTTTTCTCTAGTCCCTTTGTAACTGTTAGCAAAAGCCTATTGTGATAGCTCACATTTCTCTTTGAGAAGAATGATGACAAAACACAGCAGGGTAATTTCCTGTGTCGGAATCCCCCCTCCCACGTAAAAATCCTCCTAAAAATAAAATCCAGTTCTAGAATGCCTCCTTCTCCCTCAATCAAGTAGCTCTTTGTCCCTCTACTCTTTTGTCTCAGTCACTCTGCCTTCTTTTAGTAACTTTTGTTTTTTTTCTATTTTTTTGAAGATTTTATTTATTTGACAGAGACACAGCGAGAGAGGGAACACAAGCAGGGGGAGTGAGAGAGGGAGAAGCAGGCTTCCCGCAGAGCAGGGAGCCCGATGCGGGGCTCGATGCCAGGACCCTGGGATCATGACCTGAGCCGAAGGCAGACGCTTAGCAACTGAGCCACCCAGGCGCCCTTATTAGTTACTTTTGGATCTATTTCTTCTCACCATTTCTGTCAACACTATACTAACATAATTTTAAAGATCACATACTAAGACACTCATCTTTTTGTCCCTCATAGCTTCTAGACCAGGACTGCCCAGTAGAAATAGAATGAGTCACTAAATTTTTTTCACATTAAATGTTCTCATACATACATTAAAAAAGTAAAAACAAATAGGTGAAGTTAATTTTAATAATACATTTTGTTTAGCCCAATATATTCAAAATATGATGATTTCAACATGTAATCAATATAATTATGGAGAAATTTTACATTTTTTTAGTATTAAACTTTTGAAATATGGTGTGTATCTTATACTTACTTCACATCTCATTTTGGACTAGGCACATTTCAAGCACCCAATAACTACATGGGACTAGTGGCTACTGTATTGGACAGCATAGGTTTAGACAATGAGTTGGGCAATGAGAGTATATCATAATCACCAGTAGAATTTTACATAGGCCCAAAAAGAGGCTGTTAAATGCTAGGATTTTAGGAGATACTCTAGTTATAGTTTAATATGGTCCACAAAGATTTGGTTGTTTCCTTAATGTGGCCAGCTTTATGCTACATTAACATGGCTTAAGAGGTTAGAGAATGGGAAGAAATTTTGGTTATCTGCATATAATAACTTGACCTCAGTGAATATCGAGTTCTCGCATATTACAGATGGAGGTAAGTACAGCTCAGACTGGTTAACTGATTTGTCCAAAGTCACACATCTAATCAGTGGCAGAGCCAGTACTAGACTCAACCACTAGATCCACCATTTATTTAACACAGTTTACAAGAGCCTTCTATGTAGAAGGTACTACGCTAGATGCTTGGGAGGCAAAGCTAATAAGACACAGTTCCTGTTTGTGAGGAGTTTATAGATAACAGGGGGAAACAGGAATAGGGACCATGCCCTAGAGCATTCTGGATATTTTATTTTTATTTATTTATTTTTTATAGATTTTTATTATTTATTTATTCATGAGAGACAGAGACAGAGAGAGAGAGAGGCAGAGGGAGAAGCAGGCTCCCAAGGAGCAGGGAGCCCGATGGCGGGACTCGATCCCAGGACCCTGGGATCATGACCTGAGCCGAAGGCAGATGCCTAACTATCTGAGCCACCCAGGCACCAGCATTCTGGATATTATAAACCATGTAGAGTAGAGACCAAAGGAGGAAGAAGTGGTAGAAGGGATGGGAGTGAGGGAAGATTTTTGTGTTGCCTATATTAGTGCTGCCTTCTGGTTCCTGAATTAAAAACATGGAGACCACTTAATACTTGATTAAGCAACACACCATTATATGTGGAATTCCTTTCCTTTTGAATATAGTTAGGGATTTTTCTCCAACATCTTTGGGACATGTCTTAGCTTGTGTTTCCCCAAAAGCATACCCCAAGACAAGGACTTGGGTACAGATAATTTAATTGGGAAGTCACCCCAGGATGCACAAGTGAGGCAGTGGGGAAGTGAGGCAAGGAAGAAAGACAATGGAGAAAAGGTGAGTTAATGTATGCATTACAACTGTGGGCAGCTGGGACTCAATCTTGCTGGAGATGGCGGGAGACAATGTAGAACACAGCTCAGGGGAAGCTGGGGCTTTTAGCCACTAACTCCTGTCCTTCTTTGGCTGATTCCATCTGGAGGTATTGAGTCTAGGCTGCCCAGTGCACAGGCTGAACAAGCTTCTTCAGTAGCAGAGAGACATGGATACTTGACACAGGGAACTATCAGGGGGTCCAGGAACTATCCACTGTAGCTGCAGGTGGACTCTGATGTGGGTGGAGGTGAAACTGGGCAGGGCACCAATAGTGTCTTACCCTTAGTTATTCAGAACCAATGTTATATCTTTTTTTTTTTTTAATTAATTTATTTGACAGAGAAGTAGCACAAGTAGGCAGAGCGGCAGGCAGAGGGAAAGGGAGAAGCAGGCTCTCCACTGAGCAGGGAGCCCGATGCGGGGCTTGATCCCAGGAGCCTGGGACCATGACCTGAGCCGACGGCAGCCGCCTAACCGACTGAGCCACCCAGGCGCCCACCAGTGTTATATCTTAAGATCTAAAATACAGGGATGTTTTTTTCTACTGTATCTTCATGTTTATGGTTTGCTCCAGTTGTCCTGGTTCCCCCTCTGCAATGCCTATTTATAGAAGCTTACATCTTTGTCTTCATGGCTACAATCTTCTCCTCTATCATTTTCATCCTTTTGTTCTTTTCCTTGTTATATTTGGAGTACAGTTCAATTTTGCCTTATCCTTTTTTAAAATTAATTTAAAGATTTTATTTTTTTAAGTAATCTCTACACCCAGTGTGTTGCTCAAACCCACAACACGGAGATCAAGAGTTGCATGCTCCACTGACTGAACCAGCCAGGTGCCCCTGCCTTACCCATTTTGATTTGTTTGTTCTCTAATGTAGATTCTATTCTTTTGTTAGCTCCCATGGGTACTTCTGCCTTTGTCTGTAGTTTCCTTGGATTCTTTTCAGTTGTTTCCTGCGCTTCATCCTTGCCTTCTCAGTGCATTCTATTTTCATGCCAGCCTTCTGTGCTTTCATTTCACCTTTCATTGCCTACTTCATAGAGTTCACATTTTCTTTTTTTTTAAGATTTTATTTTATTTATTTATTTATTTATTTATTTATTTATTTATTTGATAGAGTGAGTGAGAGAGCGAGCTTCCACAAGCAGGGGGAGTGGCAGAGGGAGAAGCAGACTCCCCACTGAGCAGGGAGCCTCACATGGGGCTCAATCCCAGGACCCTGAGATCATAACCCGAGCCAAAGGCAGATGCTTAACTGACTGAGCCACCCAGGTGCCCCAAGTTCACACTTTCTTATGTATTTTTTGAGAGGCCAGTTTTCTTCTGTTTTCCCATAGGAGCATGTTTCCTAAATCTTTGACACTCAGACTGTGGTGTGAGCACCAGCAGCATCAGTATCACCAGAAAGCTTGTTAGAAAAGTAGATTTTCAGGCCCCCATCTCCCTTACAGCACAACAGACTTACTGAATCAGAGTCTGCTTTTTAACAGTGTCACCAGGTGATTTGTAGGTATAACAGGGTGGAGGGGTGGTGATGAGGAGTGTTAAGAAGCACAGATCCATGGTTCCCTGGAAGATGGTCTGAGGCTGGGATTAGGAGCACAGACTTCAATTTTTATTTGAATCTCAGCCTTGCCACCAACCAACCACACGACTTTGGGAGATTTAGCTATCTTTCCCAAACTTCAGTTTCCTCATCTCCAGAATGGAACAATTTCTTTCTTACAAGGAGGCACCGAAAAATTAAATTAGATAAGTACATAAAGTGCTAAGCACAGAGTACCTGGAACATGAGCATTTGAAAAATAGCTGCTATATGATCAACTTTTAATATTGAAGAATGTTTTTATTGACCCTTTCATGATAAATTCTTTTATTCTTGATCCTGTTAGTTCATCCTTGAAAGAAAGAAACCTAGCTTGAACTAGTCAAGGTGATGCTACTCCCCCTGGTTATGTTCACAGACTAACTGAGGCTTGTCACAGTTTCTGACTCAGATTTTAATCTTGGGGGAGCCAAATTTCTGGTATCTACAACCCTAAGTGTCTCAGGAAAGGATTTTCCTACAGAAAAGGTGTGGCCTATTCTCTTTGAGGTAAGGGTAGATATTGGACCAGTTATATCCCAGTCCCAGTTGCTTCCTTTCTGACTCTGTCCTGTTTCAAAGGACTGGGACATGGTTTGTTTCTCAGTCAGGCTCATTTCCTCTATAACCCCCAGAATATTTCCAGGCGAGTACCAAGTCATTGATTGCTTTGCTTAGTTTCCAGTGCTACTGTGAATTGATATGCTCTATGTATCAGTGGGCATTCTGCAGGAATAATGGAGATAGAGAATCAGACAGTGCGCTTATGGGGTTCAGGGCAGGCCACCCCAAGATATGCCACTTTGGCATATTGATAATTTTGAATTCAAGTTACTTAAAAAACAGCCAGTGCAAAAAGGACACTCCGACCCTCCTTTGTCTCCCTGAAAGCAGGAAATAAATTTCTCATGAGAAAGGTACCTCCCTGTATCAGGAGTTAAAGAGACATCCTTGTCCCCAGAAATAAGAAATTCAGAGTCAAGAAGGCTGTATAAACAAAACTTGTTACTTCTTTGCTAATTTACTACCCCAAGCCCAAACTTCTTTGTCTTGTCAATTCCTAACAAATTTATTGTTTATTTGTCTAAAAGTTATTAAAGTTGCCTGCTTTGGTTACTTCTCTGAGACTCATATTTCTGTGACCTTCTGTACATATGAATTATATTTGTTTTTCTCCTGTTAATGTTTCATGTCAATTTAATTCTTAGGCCAGTCAGAAGAACCGTGAAGAGTAGAAAATAATTTTTCCTCCACAACACTACCATCACACCTGGGAAGTTCAGTATTATTTTACATTTGGGCTGTGCTGACCTTTGAAATTTGAGTTTTATATATCCCACACATAAATATTCACTAGAAATCCTTAAACCGTCTTTTTAAAACCAAATTGAAATTTTCATACATCAGGTGATAAATGAGTATTTTAAGCCATTGCATATTGGCACTACCTGTCATTCAACAGTTAGTTTGGGAAGCATCTCTATCTTTGCATAGCAGTGCTTGTGTCATTATTTGTATGTTTTATTACATTTTGTCTTATTTTATAAAAATGTCAGTGAGAGAAGTCTAGGTCTCAAACTCAATATAGATTTTTAAGCATGCTGAAAGCTGATAATCTTTAACTTTATTTGGATGCGTATGAGACACGTACAGGTGGACTGTGTTAATTGTGAAGAAAATGAATAAAAATAATGAATACCTCCAAAATGATGAAAATATATTACTTTTTTAAAAAAATATTTAAGTAATCTCTACACCCAATGTGGGGCTTGAACTCACAAGCCCCCCCCACCCCCCATTGAGAGTTGCATGCTCCTCCAGCTGAGCCAGCCAGGCACCCCTGAAAATATATTATTGAAGAGTGTGTCAAAATGATCAATGTATTTTGAGTTTTTTAAAAATATTTTTAATATCGGGGCGCCTGGGTGGTTCAGTCATTAAGCGTCTGCCTTCGGCTCAGGTCATGATCCCAGGGTCCTGGGATCGAGCCCCACATCGGGCTCCCTGCTCCGCGGGAAGCCTGCTTCTCCCTCTCCCATTCCCCCTGCTTGTGTTCCCTCTCTCGCTGTGTCTCTCTCTGTCAAATAAATAAATAAAATCTTTAAAAATATATATATATATTTTTTAATATCTCTGGGAATTACATCCTCTTGTAGAGGAGGAAATAGAATTTTCCCTCTATCCTTCTAGGTTCTTGGCTGAGATCCCCCTGTAATAAAAGACAGATTAACAGGAGAAAAGCAAACAGAAGTTTAATAATATGTATACCTCCTGTATACATGGGAGAAACCCAGGAAAACTGAGTAATTCCCTGAAATAGTTCAAACCATCACTTTAAGTGCCATCTCCAGCTAAAGACAAAAAATGATGGGCAGGGGAGAGCCAGGTTTTTAGGCAAAGCACAGTAAACAAGGGAAAGGTTGTTATGCAGATTTAAGTTCATGCCTTTCCTATTGACTAGAGTTTCTATAGATTTAGTCCTGCCCTTCTTCCTGGTACATAGAGGGAGACACCCTTACAGATGGAGATTTTTTTTTTCTTTCACAAAAGGGTAATTTCTACTCGGGTTTTCGGAGTTTCTCCATGTGTGTTTTTTAAAAAATAACCAGGTCAAAATAATCGTTATGCTAAAGAGGTATATTTTGGGGTGGCAAATTCTCCTTTCTTTCATTCTTATGTAATCCTGTTTGACTTTCTCACTTTGTAATTTGTACACATTGTTAGGAAGATATTTTGTATCAAGCTATTGGACTGTTATACTGTGATATTTATGATGCAAACATAATTATGATATATTTTTATTTTTTCTCTAACTTTAAAGGTACGTTAAAAATTCAAAGAATGGAGGGGCGCCTGGGTGGCTCAGTTGTTAAGCGTCTGCCTTCGGCTCAGGTCATGATCCCAGGGTCCTGGGATCGAGCTCCATGTTGGGCTCCCTGCTCAGCGGGGAGCCTGCTTCTCCCTCTCCCTGCCTCTCCCCTTGCTTGTACTCTCTCAAATAAATAAATAAATAAATAAATAAATAAATAAATAAATAAATAAAATCTTTAAAAAAAAACGAAAGTCCCTGGTTTCCAAGAATATTTTAATGTCTACAGGTGATCAAAAGAATCCTGTTCATACCTTTTGGGGTTACATTTGGAGTGAGACAGATGTGGTTTTTGCCGTAAACTTGCTGTGTGATCTTGGGAGGTTTACTTAATCTATGGGAGTCCTGGTTTTCTTATATGTAAAGAGGAACCTAAGAAGGTTAACTAGGTATTACTCTAACAGGCTGATGATTGAACTAAACCACTTGTACCTTGTCTGTGATGCTCTTTTAGTAGCTCTTAGTAGTCATTCATAAAGTATTGACACATTTATGTATTCATAAACTTCATCATCAGTATCATTAATAACATTATTCTTCTCAGAAAGCACACTTGATTAGTTTAATAACTGAATGTTCCAGAGCACAGTGATAGGATGTCTGTGACTAAATATAGATTGTGGGGGATATAAGTGAGTTCTGTGAAAAAAAAACCTATTGATGAGTCAGGTCCTGAAGGGCACTCAATACTTACATTTTTTTGCACTTCATTTTCTTCAAAATAGGTGAATCATTTTTTTTTATTCTTATGTTAATCCCCATACATTACATCATTAGTTTTAGATGAAGTGTTCCATGATTCATTGTTTGTGCATAACACCCAGTGCTCCATGCAGAATGTGCCCTCCTCAATACCCACCACCAGGCTAACCCATCCTCCCACCCCCCTCCCCTCTAGAACCCTCAGTTTGTTTTTCAGAGTCCATCGTCTCTCATGCTTCGTCTACCCCTCCGATTTCCCCTGCTTCATTCTTCCCCTCCCGCTACCTTCTTCTTCTTCTTATTTTTTCTTAACATATATTGCATTATTTGTTTCAGAGGTACAGATCTGAGATTCAACAGTCTTGCACAATTCACAGTGCTTACCAGAGCACATACCCTCCCCAGTGTCTATCACCCAGTCACCCCATCCCTCCCACCCCACCCTCCCCTCCAGCAACCCTCAGTTTGTTGCCTGCAATTAAGAATTCCTCATATCAGTGAGATCATATGATACATGTCTTTCTCTGTTTGACTTATTTCGCTCAACATAATACCCTCCAGTTCCATCCACGTCATTGCAAATGGCAAGATCTCATTCCTTTTGATGGCTGCATAATATTCCATTGTATATATATATATACCACATCTTCTTTATCCATTCATCTGTTGATGGACATCTTGGCTCTTTCCACAGTTTGGCTATTGTGGACATTGCTGCTATAAACATCGGGGTGCACGTACCCTTTCGGATCCCTACTTTTGTATCTTTGGGGTAAATACCCAGTAGTGCAATTGCTGGATCATATGGTAGCTCTATTTTGAACTTTTTGAGGAACCTCCATACAGTTTTCCAGAGTGGCTGCACCAGCTTGCATTCCCACCAACAGTGTAGGAGGGTTCCCCTTTCTCCGCATTCCCGCCAACATCTGTCATTTCCTGACTTGTTAATTTTAGCCATTCTGACTGGTGTGAGGTGGTATCTCATTGAGGTTTTGATTTGGATTTCCCTGATGCCGAGCGATATTGAGCACTTTTTCATGTGTCTGTTGGCCATTTGGATGTCTTCTTTGGAAAAATGTCTGTTCATGTCTTCTGCCCATTTCTTGATTGGATTCTTTGTTCTTTGGGTGTTGAGTTTGATGAGTTCTTTATAGATTTTGGATACTAGCCCTTTATCTGATATGTCATTTGCAAATATCTTCTCCCATTCTGTCAGTTGTCTTTTGGTTTTGTTGTCTGTTTCCTTTGCTTTGCAAAAGCTTTTTATCTTGATGAAGTCCCAATAGTTCATTTTTGCCCTTGCTTCCCTTGCCTTTGGCAGTGTTTCTACGAAGAAGTTGCTTCGGCTGAGGTCGAAGAGGTTGCTGCCTGTGTTCTCCTTTAGGATTTTGATGGACTCCTGTCTCACATTGAGGTCTTTCAACCATTTGGAGTCTATTTTTGTGTGTGGTGTAAGGAAATGGTCCAGTTTCATTCTTCTGCATGTGGCTATCCAATTTTCCCAACACCATTTGTTGAAGAGACTGTCTTTGTTCCATTGGACATTCTTTCCTGCTTTGTCAAAGATGAGTTGACCATAGAGTTGAGGGTCCATTTCTGGGCTCTCTATTCTGTTCCATTGATCTATGTGTCTGTTTTTGTGCCAGTACCATGCTGTCTTGATGATGACAGCTTTGTACTAGAGCTGGAAGTCCGGAATTGTGATGCCGCCAGCTTTGCTTTTCTTTTTCAACATTCCTCTGGCTATGGGGGGTCTTTTCTGGTTCCATACAAATTTTAGGATTATTTGTTCCATTTCTTTGAAAAAAGTGGATGGTATTTTGATGGGGATTGCATTGAATGTGTAGATTGCTGTAGGTAGCATTGACATGTTCACAATATTTGTTCTTCCAATCCATGAGCATGGCACGTTTTTCCATTTCTTTGTGTCTTCCTCAATTTCTTTCATGAGTATTTTCTAGTTTTCTGAGTACAGATCCTTTGTCTCTTTGGTTAGATTTATTCCTAGGTATCTTATGGTTTTGGGTGCAATTGTAAATGGGATCGACTCCTTAATTTCTCTTTCTTCTGTCTTGTTGTTGGTGTATAGGAATGCCACTGACTTCTGTGCATTGATTTTATATCCTGCCACTTGACTGAATTCCTGTATGAATTCCAGCAGTTTTGGGGTGGAGTCTTTTGGGTTTTCCACATAAAGTATCATATCATCTGCAAAGAGTGAGAGTTTGACTTCCTCTTTGCCAATTTGGATGCCTTTGATTTCTTTTTGTTGTCTGATTGCTGTGGCTAGGACTTCCAATACTATGTTGAATAGCAGTGGTGATAGTGGACGTCCCTGCCGCGTTCCTGACCTTAGGGGGAAAGCTCTCAGTTTTTCCCCATTGAGAATGATATTCGCTGTAGGTTTTTCATAGATGGCTTTTATGATATTGAGGTATGTACCCTCTATCCCTATACTCTGAAGAGTTTTGATCAAGAAAGGATGCTGTACTTTGTCAAAAGCTTTTTCTGCATCTATTGAGAGGGTCATATGATTCTTGTTTTTTCTTTTGTTAATGTATTGTATCACATTGATTGATTTGCGGATGTTGAACCAACCTTGCAGCCCAGGGATAAATCCCACTTGGTCGTGGTGAATAATCCTTTTAATGTACTGTTGGATCCTATTGGCTAGTATTTTGGTGAGAATTTTTGCATCCATGTTCATCAGGGATATTGGTCTGTAATTCTCCTTTTTGATGGGGTCTTTGTCTGGTTTTGGGATCAAGGTAATGGTGGCCTCATAAAACGAGTTTGGAAGTTTTCCTTCCATTTCTGTTTTTTGGAACAGTTTCAGAAGAATAGGTATTAATTCTTTTTTAAATGTTTGGTAGAATTCCCCTGGGAAGCCATCTGGCCCTGGGCTTTTGTTTGTTGGGAGATTTTTGATGACTGCTTCAATTTCCTTAGTGGTTATAGGTCTGTTCAGGTTTTCTATTTCTTCCTGGTTCAGTTTTGGTAGTTGATACATCTCTAGGAATGCATCCATGTCTTCCAGGTTATCGAATTTGCTGGCATAGAGTTGCTCATAATATGTTCTTATAATTGTTTGTATTTCTTTGGTGTTGGTTGTGATCTCTCCTCTTTCATTCATGATTTTGTTGATTTGGGTCATTTCTCTTCTCTTTTTGATAAGTCTGGCCAGGGGTTTATCAATCTTGTTAATTCTTTCGAAGAACCAGCTCCTAGTTTCGTTGATCTGTTCTACTGTTCTTTTAGTTTCTATTTAATTGATTTCTGCTCTGATCTTTATTATTTCTCTTCTCCTGCTGGGTTTAGGCTTTATTTGCTGTTCTCTCTCCAGCTCCTTTAGGTGTAGGGCTAGGTTGTGTACTTGAGACCTTTCTTGTTTCTTGAGAAAGGCTTGTATTGCTATATACTTTACTCTTAGGACTGCCTTTGCTGCATCCCAAAGATTTTGAATAGTTGTGTTTTCATTTTCATTGGTTTCCATGTATTTTTTAAATTCTTCTTTAATTTCCTGGTTGACCCATTCATTCTTCAGTAGGATACTCTTTAGCCTCCATGTATTTGAGTTCTTTCCGACTTTCCTCTTGTGATTGAGTTCTAGTTTCAAAGCATTGTGGTCTGAAAATAGGCAGGGAATGATCCCAATCTTTTGGTACCAGTTGAGACCTGATTTATGACCTAGGATGTGATCTATTCTGGAGAATGTTCCATGGGCACTAGAGAAGAATGTGTATTCCGTTGCTTCGGGGTGGAATGTTCTGAATATGTCTGTGAAGTCCATTTGGTCCAGTGTGTCATTTAAAGTCTTTATTTCCTTGTTGATCTTTTGCTTAGACGATCTGTCCATTTCAGTGAGGGGGTTGTTAAAGTCCCCCACTATTATTGTATTGTTGTCGATGTGTTTCTTTGCTTTTGTTATTAATTGCCTTATATAATTGGCTGCTCCCATGTTAGGGGTGTAGATATTTACAATTGTTAGATCTTCTTGTTGGATAGATCCTTTAAGTAGGATATAATGTCCTTCCTCATCTCTTATTACAGTCTTTGGTTTAAAATCTAATTTGTCTGATATAAGGATTGCCACCCCAGCTTTCTTTTGGTGTCCATTAGCATCGTAAATGGTTTTCCACCCCCTCACTTTCAAACTGGTGGTGTCTTTGGTTCTAAAATGAGTCTCTTGCAGACAGCATATCGATGGGTCTTGTTTTTTAATCCAGTCTGATAGCCTGTGTCTTTTGATTGGGGCATGTAGCCCATTTACATTCAGGGTAACTATTGAAAGATAGGAATTTAGTTCCATTGTATTGCCTGTAAGGTGACTGTTACCGTATATTGTCTGTGTTCCTTTCTGGTCTATGTTGCTTTTAGGGTCTCTCTTTGCTTAGAGGACCCCTTTCAAGATTTCTTGTAGGGCTGGTTTTGTGTTTGCAAATTCCTTTAGTTTTTGTTTGTCCTGGAAGCTTTTTATCTCTCCTTCAATTTTCAATGACAGCCTAGCTGGATATAGTATTCTTGGCTGCATATTTTTCTCATTTAGTGCTCTGAATATATCCTGCCAGTCCTTTCTGGCCTGCCAGGTCTCTGTGGATAGGTCTGTTGCCAATCTAATGTTTCTCCCCTTGTAGGTTACATATCTCTTCTCCCGAGCTGCTTTCAGGATTTTCTCGTTGTCTATGAGACTCGTAAGTTTTACTATTAGATGTCGGGGTGTTGACCTATTTTTATTGATTTTGAGAGGGGTTCTCTGTGCTTCCTGGATTTTCATGCCTGTTTCCTCCCCCAAATTAGGGAAGTTCTCTGCTATAATTTGCTCCATTATACCTTCTGCCGCTCTCTCTCTTTCTTCTTCTTCTGGGATCCCAATTATTCTAATGTTGTTTTATCTTATGGTATCGCTTATCTCTCGAATTCTGCCCTCGTGATCCAGTAGTTGTTTATCTCTCTTTTTCTCAGCTTCATTATTTTCCATCATTTGGTCTTCTATATCACTGATTCTCTCTTCTGCCTCATTTATTCTAGCAGTTAGCGCCCCCATTTTTGATTGCACCTCATTAATAGCCTTTTTGATTTCTACTTGGTTGGATTTTAGTTCTTTTACTTCTCCAGAAAGGGTTTCTCTAATAACTTCCATATTTTTTTCAAGCCCAGCTAGTATCTTTAAAGTGATGATTCTGAACTCTAGATCTGACATCGTACTACTGTCCGTATTGAGTAGGTCCCTGGCAGTCGGTACTACCTCTTGTTCTTTTTGTTGAGGTGATTTTTTCCGTCTTGTCATTTTGTGCAGAGGAGAATAGATTAATGAGAGAACAAAATGCTAGCAGAGTTACAATGTCACCAGAAAATATACTCTAAACAAATCAGAAAAGACTTGAAGCAGTGGAAAAAGAAACGGAAAGAGAAAAAAGAAAAAGAAAAAAAAGAAAAAGATAAAGATAAAAACAAAAACAAACAAAACAAAACAACAACAACAAAAAAACCAGAATGTGATCAAATATGATCAGGCTGGTATATAGATCAGTGCCACACACTAGATTTGGGGTGTATTTTGGTCTGTTAGAAGAAAGTGCCTCCCAAAATTTTAAAGAAAGAAAAACTTATATATGTACAAAAATAAGGGTTGATATGATGAAGGGATGGAATATGACTGTAAGGATGGAAATTATAAAAAATTTTATAAAAGGAATTGATAAGAAGTTGTTTGAAAAAAGAAAGAAGAGGATTTAAAAAAAGAAAAAAAAAGGGAGAGAATGTGATCAGGCAGGGGAATAGAAAACACCATATACTAGAGATTTAGGGTATATTTTAATCTGTTAGAAGAAACTATCTCAAAATTTTAAAGAGAGAACACCTTTTATATATAAGCCAAAAATACGGGTAACTACTATGAAGGGATAGAAAATGACTCTAAAAATGAAAAATAAGAATGTTTTTTTTAAAAAAAGGGATTGATAAGATGTTGGTTGAAAAAGGGAAAAAAAAATTCAAAAAAAAAAAAAGACAGTTAAAAAAAATTAACTTTGAAAGACTAAAGAATCATGGTAAAAAAGCCATGAATTCTATGTGCAGTATTCCCCTAGCGCTGGAGTTCTGCCATTCTCATTGTTCGGTAAACTTGGTCTTGGCTGGCTGTTCTCTCTGATCTTCTGGGGAGGGGCCTGTTGCCGTGGTTTCCAAACGTCTTTGCCGGAGGCGGAATTGCCCTGCCCTTGCCCAGTCCGGGCTAAGTAATCTGCTCGGGTTTGCTCTCCGGAGCTTTTGTTCCCTGTGAGCTTTCGGTACAGCTTTGGAGGCGGAGAGTGAAAATGGCAGCCTCCCAATCTCCGCCCCAGAGGAGCTGAGAACTCGGGGTCCCGCTCCTCAGTGAGCCCCCAGAGAAAAGCCGTCAGTCACTCCCGTCTCCCTGGTCTCCGGCCGCACTCCGTGCTCACCCGGCCTGTGACCGAGCATTTCTATCTCTGGCACCCGACCCCGTGTGGAGTCTCCAAACCCAGCAGATCCCTGCGGTGCGCTCCTGCGTGGCTCCTCCTGGGGGAGGAAGGTGAGTCTCCCCGGATCTGCCGCTTGTTGGGTCCCTGCTGGAGGAGCAGGGGCCCGACTGTGCCGCGGATCACGGTTTATGGCCACCCCGAGCTGAGAGCCCGCGCCTGGGCTCTGCCTCTGCAGCCGGCTTCCCTGCTCCTGGGAGCTCTGCCATACTCAGGCACTCCCGGTCTTTCTGTGACCCCGAGGGTCCTGAGACCACACTGTCCCGGAGGGTTCCACCTCCCGCTTAGCCCCCGGAGTGACGTCCCTCAGCGGAGCAGACTTTTAAAAGTTCCGATTTTGTGCTCCGTGGTTCTATCACTTGCCAGAAGCGGCCGACGGAGGCCCCTCCCCCGCCGTCTATCCTCCCGAATATCGCCTGGGATTCACTTCTCCGCACGTCCTACCTTCCAGAAAGTGGTCGCTTTTCTGATGAGAGAGTTGTTGCTCTTCTTTTCTTCGATCTCCTGTTGAGTTTGTAGGTGTTCAGAATGGTTTGATCCCTATCCAGCTGAATTCCTGAGAGGAGATGAAATCCAGGTCTCCTACTCCTCCGCCATCTTGCTCCGCCCCCCTAGGTGAATCATTTTTGATATTATAGTCTATGGACATTCTATGATTGCTTTCCCAATGATTAAGTAAATAGAAGTTTAAAAGTGTGTACAATTCTGGGGGCCTGCGTGGCTCAGTTCGTTAAGCGACTGCCTTCGGCTCAGGTCATGATCCTGGAGTCCCAGGATCGAGTCCCACATCGGGCTCCCTGCTCGGCGGGGAGTCTGCTTCTCCCTCTGACCCTCCTCCCTCTCATGCTCTCTGTCTCTCATTCTCTCTCTCTCTCAAATAAATAAATAAAATCTTTTTTTAAAAAAATGAATAAAAGTGTGTACAATTCTAATTTCAGTTCCTGCATTTATGCTTACTTAGGAAAGCTGGAATGATCCTAAGAAAACCTTTTTGGATCATTGTTTGTTGGGAAAGAATTCTCCATGCATGTCTTGCATTTCTGCACATCTCCTGAGCAAAACATCATCAGATTTGCATTCAATGAAAGGCCGTAGAAGATAGAAAGAGCATCTCCCTCCAAGGCAGAGGGCTGATTTGCCTGCTTTCAGGGATAGTAATGATAATGTCTCTCTCCAGGGCAGTTTTAATAGCAGCCTCCTTACCAAAGTTTGGCATTTCCAAGGCTTGGAGTTCCTCCCTGCATATTCAGGCATCACTGGGGGTTCACTGCAGTACCCCATGGGAATTAAGACTTGAGGAACCAGTACAAGTGATGTTATTCTGACTACTGCTATTGCTGTCTTTTGTCCTTTGTCTCTAACCCAAGAGTTCAGTCAATTTATATGCGTGCAACATAGAGGATGGGGCTGGTGCCTGAGAGATTTTATCTAGTTACTTCCAACCTTTGCATCTCCTCTCCTCACCATCTCCCCAGCAGGTGGTTGGGAGAAAGGGACAGAGGAGACAGAAGGCTAATGGTAGGTCTTACTTTTTAGAGTTGTGTGAAGACTAAGGGTGAAAATGTTTGTAAAGCATTAAGTGCAGGTCTGGCACAGAGTAAATGTTCAATAAAGTTTAGCTATTTAAGTTTTCTTCTGTCTATTAAAGGGCTTTGGATACATTTACCTAGGGTTCATCAGAGTATGACTTTGGTTTTCTCTTAAATGGTGGATGCTTGTGTCTCCACTGATTTGAGTGGCCATGTGAATATCAAGCCTAACTTACCCTTGGGGAAACATCCCTAAATATTTTATATATGAAGATGACATAGTAACTAATAGTATAGTGCATAACATAAGGCAGAAACTCAAAAAATGTTAGATATAATGATGCTGATGATGCTGATGACAGCTGTTAATGTTATTTTTCCCTTCATCTAAACTCACGTATCTCACATCCTTTTTTAAAAATTTTAATTTATTCTTACTATTTTTTTATTTTTTTAATTTTTTTGGTCTCACGTCTCATTCTAGCGCTCAGCCTAGCTCTTCTCCATCTGCTGGCTATATGTATAATTTAAAGTTACAGAAAAGAAAATATTCAGAGAGCTTAAAAAATTCAAAATGTGGAAGATCCTGTGCATTTGGGGTTGCATGGTTGTCATTTTGTCTTGTTTATTGCTTTATCTGATAATGTCAGATAAAGAAACAAAATGGTGAAGACAGAAATTAAATGATCTTGGTTTAAATTTAAGCTTTATTTAATTAGCTATGAAAACTTCTGAGTTTCCTTAATCTCTGGCCTCAGTTTTCTCATCTGCAAAATGTAGAACATAATAGTATTGACCTCAAGGATTTACTGTGAAGATTAAATGAATTCATACTTCAAGAACACTTCCAACAGTGCTTTTTTATGGTGACAACTCAAGAAATGTTAAGTATTATTAATACATTATTACCTATTGTTTAGGAGGGCAGGAGAGAGGTTTTTTATTGGTGGTGGTGCTGATGTTAGCAAAAATATATTTCAAGAACTCGTGGAATTTAAAACAAAAGAGATCTATTAGAGGGAAAACTCTTCCTTATTATTTCTTTTGAAACTAATCACTTTCTATGGTATTGTGTTGATTAAGACTAAATTTGGCTATAATAATAGAAAGTGCAACTTTTATGACGTAAATAGAGAGTTTTACATCTCTGGAGGCAGGAAGCTCCTGGCATTGGCTTGGCAGCTCAAACATGTCAAGGCCAATATCTCTTAATTCTCTAGGCCTTTCCCTGGCTACAAAGATGGCTGCTACAGCTCCAGGCATTGGGCAGTATCCAAGGCAGAAGGAAGGAAGAAAGAGTGGTGCTAGCCATATTTGCCTATTTTATCAAGAAAGCAAAATCTTTCCTGGAAACCCTTTAAACAAGTTTTTATTTCTGTCTCTTTGGTCAGCATTATATTACATGGCCATTACTGGTGGCAAGGGAAGCTGGAAAAGCCAATTAACAGAGTTTCCAGTATTTAAGTTTGAAAGCAGCAAGGGATAAGGGAATGATTGTTGGGTCAGCCAATTAATAGTATTTGTTTCAGGTAGTATTTGGACTTTTTCTCAAAGGGAGTATTTGATCTAGCAAACTGCAGATTCTTTTTTTTTTTAATTATTTATTTGTCAGAGAGAGAGCAGGAGGCAGAGGGAAAAGCAGGCTCCCCGCCGAGCAGGGAGCCCGACATGGGACTCGATCCCAGGACCCTGGAATCATGACCTGAGCCAAAGGCAGACGCTCAATTGACTGAGCCACCCAGGCACCCCACAAACTGCAGGTTCTATTGGAAGAATAGTCTGACAGATTCTGTGATTGTCCATGAAAATCAAATGTTATTTCTGGAAGGAGCATTTTGTCCAACTCTTTCATCTTAATAATGCCTGACATATTAGATAGTAAATATTTGTTGACTGAATAAAAATAACCTGAGAAATGGGAGCATAGAATGACTCTTCCTACTGGGTCCTTGTATTAGTTATTTATTACTAAGCAATGTTACCCCAAAATTTAGTTGTTTAAAAAAATATTTATTATGCCATAGTTTCCATGGGTCAGGGATTTGGGAACTACCTAGGTGCTGGTTCTGGCTCAGGATCTCTCATGAGGTTGCAATCAAGATGTCAGCCCAGACTGCAGTCATCAGAAGGCTTGACTGGGGTTGGAAGATCTTTCTAGCTCCCTGAAATGACTATTGGTCATAAACCTTTGTTCCTTATCATATAGGTGTCTCCAGAGGGCTGTTTGAGTTTTCTCATAACATATCAACTAAGCCACTTCAGAGTGAGTGATCCAGGAAAGAGCAAAGTAGAGAAGCCACACTGTCTTTTATGATCTAGGCTTGGAAGTGATACACATCACTTCTGCCATATTCTATTGGTCACACAGATCAAGTCTGATTTAATATGAGAGGAGACTATACAAGGGCATACATACCAGAAGGAAGAGACCATTGGATGCCATCTTAGAGGCTAGATACTATAGTCCTAGAACCAGTTAGCAGTGAAATGACAACTGTAAGCCCAGTTTTTCTGATTATCAACCTGTGGCCCATGTCACATTCTTATTTTTATTTTTAGATATGTTTTAAAAGCTAGAACTAACAGTAAAGAAAAATTTTTGTTAAAAACAATCATCACTTAGTGAGCTATAGCTTCCTCTGTGTTTTGTGCACACCCACACAGACACATTGACACAAACACACAAACAAAATACACAGATATTTTGCTATGGCTCAATTCCTGTCAATATACTTTAGAGAGGATAAAAACCACAGAATTCTTGCCTAATGTAGCTAAACCCCACAATTGGAAAATTATGATAGCTGTGTCATTGACAGGGTATAGATGTACCATCAGAATTACGCAGTTGGTTTCCTCTTCCATCAGTGAGATGGTCAACAATCAAGAAAAAAGAAAAGAAACCATCTGTAAGATAGAAGCGAGTGAAGCAAAAGGTAATTGAAAGATTTTTAAATGAAAAGAGCAGCTTTTATTTTTTATTGTGGAGCAAACCAGGTTCCCAAGCTATTTTTTCACATGCCTGTGTTTGTACAGAAATACTGATTGGTAGAAAATTGCTTGCTGTAATTGGGTCTTATTGGGAAAGGAGCCCACACTGAATTTCAGCTTATTACAGTGATAGTATTTTCTAAGTGCATCTTAAAGTAAGTATAAATTTGTTTTCAGAATGACCAGTCCTTAATAGCTTGCAGAAATAAGCAGTTTTCAGTTTTATCCATTCTAGTTTTAGTGCTAAAAATAATAGTGAGCATTTGCTTTATTTTAATAGTATCCTTTTGTTCCTATTCCTCTAAAGCTCATCAGAACCATTTCTGGGTTTATGTCAGTAATTTGACACCTCTTGGAATAATGAAGGGGAAAGGAACAAAGAAAGGATATTTTTGGTCTGGCCTCTTCTTTATAGAAATATATATATATATGTATATATATATATATTTTAAAGATTTTATTTATTTATGTGAGAGAGAGAGAAACAGCATGAGAGGGGATAGGGTCAGAGGGAGAAGCAGGCTCCTGGCTGAGCCGGGAGCCCAACGTGGGACTCGATCCCAGGACTCCGGGATCATGACCTGAGCTGAAGGCAGTCGCTTAACCAACTGAGCCACCCAGGCGCCCTATATATATATATTTTTAAAGATTTTATTTATTTATTTGACAGAGAGAGACAGTGAGAGAGGGAACACAAGCAGGGGGAGTGGGAGAGGGAGAAGCAGGCTCCCCACGAAGCAGGGAGCCCGATGCCGGACTTGATCCCAGGACCCTGGGATCATGACCTGAGCCGAAGGTGGATGCTTAACGACTGAGCCACCCAGGCACCCCTAGAAATATATATTTCAATTATCTTCAGTTAAAGTTGAAATGGATTCCTTTTTGGCTCATATATTTATGTTTTTAAAACAAGTGTTCAAATCTAATTGAATACAGCTACTCAGTGGTTTAATCTGAGTATATGAAATAGGTCATACTCCAGGGCCATTTTTTATTCATTGAAAATACCAGTTGTTGAGAAAGGAAAGAAACTAACATTTATGGAGCAGCAATATTGGGTTAAAGACTGTGCTAGGCAATGTTTATATGTTTTTGGCTTGAAACATTCTGATATAGTGAGCCAGTTATGCTCCCAGTTTATGGCTGGGAAAGGGGCGCCTGGGTGGTTCTTTTGGTTAAGTGTCTGCCTTCGGCTCAGGTCATAATCCTGGTGTCTGGGAAGGAGCCCTGTGTTGGGCTCTCTGCTCAGTGGGGAGCCTGCTTCTCCTTCTCCCTCTGCCTGCCATTCCCCTTGCATGTGTGCGCGTGCTGTCTCTCTCTGTCATATAAATAAATACAATCTTAAAATTTATAGCTGGGAGAACTGAGGCTCAGAGAGGGTAACATTCTCACTTGTTCAGTGACTTTTCCTTGAGCTCTTGCTTTAAGTGATATGCACTATACTGGATAGTGTAAATATAATGGTAAATAGGACAAGGCCACACAGCTAGTGAGTGGGAAAGCAATGAGTAGGACCATGATGGTTTCAAACTCCAGCATCCCTTCATTCCACCTCTGTATACTTATGCACAAATAGCCACAACACAAGGAGGATGTATGGTTGGTTGCGGAGAGGTATATAGTGGGAAGTTCACCTGAACATTCTGGTCAGGAGGCTTCTATTATTGCTTTTCCCCGACACAGGCTCCTTCCTCAGTTATGGAGAGCTGAGGTTCCTTTTTTTTTTTCCCCCAGTTAATTAACATATAGTGTATTATTAGTTTCAAAGGTAGAATTCAGTGATTCATCAGTCTATATAACACCCAGTGCTCACTACATCATGTGCCCTCCTTAATGTCCATCACCCAGTTACCCCATCTCCCCCCTCTTCCAGCAACCCTCAGTTTGTTTACTATGATTGAGTCTCTTATGGTTTGTCTCCCTCTGTGATTTTGTCTTTATTTTTCCCTCCTTTCCCCTATGATCCTCTGTTTTGTTTCTTAAATTCCACAAATGAGTGAGATCATATGATAATTCTTTCTTTGTCTTCTTTCGCTTAGCATAATACCTTCTAGTTCCATCCACATCATTGCAAATGACAAGATTTCATTTTATTGATGGCTAAGTAGTATTCCATTGTGTGTGTGTGTGTGTGTGTGTAGTTTTATAGTCAATAGTTATTCCAGCCTATTTCTATTCCAACCTGTGTATTCTAAGTTATTCATCACCTATTCCAACCTTCTCTTAGCTTATAGTCTTAACTATGGAGGCTGCAAAGCTAAGAACTCATATCTCCAAACTCTTAACTAACTAATGTTGGATATATGACTTAGTCCTGGCTAATGAGACAAAAACAGAACCTGCTGTGCTGACACTTCTGCTTTTTCCCTCCTGCTTAGAACACCTATGATGCTTAGGGGTGTCAGCCCTATTGCTAAGGATGAGAGAAACAGAAGGAGCTTAGTTTCTTCTGCGATTTATGAGCTGCTGAACCATCCTTGACTACCTATTTCCAGAATTCTTGGTGCCTGAAATAAATACATTTCTATTTGGCTGAATTATTATCAGTGGGTTCCCAGACATCCTTAACCAAAACAGTCACTTGCCCAGGTTATCTTATTATGCACCAAAGCCTTTCTGAAACATGTTTGAGTTTTGATTTACTAGCTCAGAAGATACACAGGGCTGGCTTTCAACCTTGAGGCTCCAACCCGTTTCCAAGGAAATAGTTGACTTTAGTGGTGAGAAGCAGAGCCTATCTCATGAGGTTGCAGCCTGCACAGGGCCCTATGCTTAGCAGGGCTTTATGCTTGCTTTGATCCTTTGCTGTCTCTGTCTTAAAATTCTTAATTTTTGAACAAGGGGCCACACATTTTCATTTGCATTTAGCCCCACAAATTATGTAGGTGGTCCAGGTGACAAACCAGTATTTTCCATAAAAGAACCTTATTGTTTAGAATAGAATTTTACCTGATAGTTCATCTTGCCTAAATGAACACCAGGAATTCCTGTCTTAGTTACTATGACAGTTTGATACCATTGCCTTTAAAATATTGCATCTCAAACTCCAGCCATGATAATTTCCATGTATGGATGTTAGCACTGATTTTTAAATTCCTTAATTTTATTTATTAAATAAATAACCGTGCCAGAAGTTATCAAAGGTTATATCTTTCTGAGATCCGGATCAGTTATCTTTGGTGGCTTTGTCAGCATATATTATACTTTCCTCCCAATTCAAAAAGTGGTCTGATTTTTGGGGAAATGATTTATCCCTTAGAAATATCTGTTCACAGACACTTTATTTACTACAGTCTTCAACTTATATTCATCTCATTCTTCAGTAGAAGTAAACAGAAGTGCTGTGTGGTTTATAGAAAAGCAGCCACAAAGAAGCTTCATTATTCATGAGGTTTTATCCGGTTTAAGGAGTTATCCAATGTAGATATGTAATCAGCAGCTCAGAAACTTAGCTACCTAAGGAAGGACTATTTATTTTTTTTAAGATTTTATTTATTTATTTGAGAGAGAGAATGAGATAGAGCATGAGAGGGGGGAGGGTCAGAGGGAGAAGCAGGCTCCTTGCTGAGCAGGGAGCCCGATGCGGGACTCAATCAATCCCAGGAATCCAGGATCATGACCTGAGCCGAAGGCAGTCGCTTAACCAACTGAGCCACCCAGGCGCCCAGGACTATTTTGTTTTTTCAGTCACTCCCCCATTTTAGCATTAATCCCAGGTTCCATTGAGACTAATCTTCATATGAAATGCAATTGTTTGCATTATTCTGAACTATGACAGTAATGAGATGATTAGATTTTTTTTAGTCAAAAGACTGTATTTTTTAACAATGTCTCCTTTTCTTAAGTTGCAGTACATCTTAGTCAATTGTGTTTATTTTGAGGAATATATTATGGCCTTCGGAAAGAGCTGACAAAAACTGAGGAGGGAAATTGCATTTCTTTGTTCTGTACTTAAGTAAATCAGATACTTTGTTCTCTCCTTTTCCCCCAAGGTGTCTTAGTTTGAAATAAATGTGATTCATTTTAGTAAAAGAGGGACTGTAAGTTGGCCTTGGGTTTAACAATGTCAAAGCATATGATAAATGAACAACACAAAGCCAGAGAAAAATGAATTTAGGAGGCCATTTTGGACTTGACTGTAATAATTGACAAGCCCTTCACCTAGAGAGTGGTTTTGAACATTAGTGAAATAGGAAAATCAAGAGGGAAAAAGTTACTTAGTCAAACCTAGGAAGGACTTTGCTAAATTTGAAATTGTTACACGTAATCAAATGCCATTTGTCAATTTCTAAAACATCTTTTATGGTTCATTTACCACAAAGGTGTTTATTTTAAAGACTTTTGTATTGGGTAAAGATCTTTTCCCAATGCCTGCGATTTTGTTAGCATATTCTCCTTCATCTAGCTTGAGTCCCCACTCAGCACCGCATCTAGGAAAGCATGACATTATGACAGGCCAATACTCTTAATGGGGAAGTGCTTTGAAAATGGGCATATAGTGTGCAAGTGATGCAAGAATCCTGACCCTCAATTCTCAAATGTTTAAGCCTTTGCTCCTTCAATTCACTGCTTCATGCAGAAATAAGAAAAGGAGTGCCAAAGACAGTTTGTTGCCCTCTGAATCCATTCTCCTCTTCTCCTAGGCACTAGCATCTATACTCCCAGATCCCCTTGGGATTAGGTGTGTTGATGTGACCACGTTCTCCTCAATGCCATTTGAAAATGTGCAGCTTTCAACTGCCTTGCTCAGTCCCTCTTCCTGCTAGCCAGAATGCCAGAAGTCAGCAACCTCGCTTTGACCATGGAGATTAAGACTAAGCCCTGGGGGTCTTACAGCCCCAGACGGAGGGACCCACAACCCCTGAATGACTTCATTTTCAGGACCAGGACCTCCTTCCCAGGAATGTAGCCCATTGGAGTCCTGGCATAATTAAAGGAGGCCAAGGACCAATTATGTGGGAAGGTTAGAACCCTGCAACCATTGGACTACATAGAACCCATATAATAATTTAATCCTATCTCCAGGGTGTGAGTCCTTTATGGAGACTTATAGAGTGCTCAAGAATCTTCTAAAGCAAGAAGTTAGGGGAAGATGATGGAGTAGGAAGATCCTGTGCTCACCTTGTCCCATGGCTACAACGAGATAACACCCACATCAGTGTAAATAACCCAGAAAGTGACCCAAAGCCTGGCAGAATAGACTCTCCACAGCTAAATGTAGAGAAGAGACCACATTGAAGAGGGTAGAAAGGGCAGAGACACGGTTAGGAGCTAGACTGAGAAATAGACCCTTACACCAAGCACCCCAAGCATGGGGAACTGACAGGGGGAAGACAAATCTCCATAACATTTGGCTTTGAAAACGAGAGGGGCTTAACTTCATGAGTTCTTACAATCAGTGGGGCTTAACACCTGGAACTTCAAAAATCAGCAGGCTTGGCTCTGGGAGAGCCAAAAGGGTGAGAGGAAACTGAGTCCCCACCCTTAAAAAAACAGCACAGTAAACAGCCCTGCTAAGTTACAGCATAGAAGCAGCAGTTTGAAAAATGCCTGTGTATCTGGGAGGGAGATTTGTTTGCTAATCTTAACGTGTGTGCTGGAGGGGCAGGGATCTTTGGGAGACTTCTCCAAGAACAAAAGAGCTGGTGGGTGCCATTTCCCTCCCCCAACTCCCACCTCTCCAACCTAGATACACAGACACCTGTGGGAACTAGTGCAGCACCATTACTTTCCACCTAACTTGCTAACAGTGTGCCCTGCCCCCTCTCTCTCCTGTGGACATGCCCCCTCAAACCCAGCTGGCTACAGTCCCAGACAGCTCCAGGTCCCCTTCCACAGGAGACCTACACAAATCTTGCTAACACTGTGCACCCCACCCCGACGTTCTTCTGCAGACTTGTCCCCTCCAATACGCCCTTGATCAGAGTCCATCCAAAGTGGTGCCACAAGTCTGGCATTGTCCAAGCAGATGTGACAGGGGCCAGCAACACTCCCAAGTGACTCCTGCCCTAGGGAGAGGGGAGGATAACCACACACACCAATATGAGTGTGGATCCAGCAGTGGGCTGGGGCAGACATTTCGTCTGACTGCAGGCCCTGACCACCAAGGAAGCTTCTCTGTGGACAACATAAGGAAAGCACCCTGTAGCTCAATGCTACTACATCTCTGGAAAACACCTGGTCTGACTCAGTTCAAGCCCAAGGCAGCCCCAGACTGGCCCGCTAATAACACAGGGACCAAACTCTGCCCACAGCAAAGAGAGCCATTGCAGATGACAACTGAAGGCAAAAGTGGCTCAGCCACAACAAAGGGTGCATGCAACACACATAGGAGACACCCTTGAAGTGCCAGTTTCTGGTGAACAGGGGACATTGCCCTGCAGGGCACCACAGGACCTCTTCTTCATAAGGACACTACTTTCAAGAGCAAGAGATAGAGCTTACTTTCCTAATACATAGAAACAGACACAGAGAGTTAGACAAAAATGAGGAAAAGAGGAATATGTCCCAAATGAAAGAATAAGACAAAATCACAGCAAGAGAGCTAAACAAAACCGAGATAAGTAATATGCTTGATAGAGAATTTAAAGTAATGGTCATAAAGATACTCAGTGGACTTGAGAAAAGAATGGAGGACTTCAGTGAGACCCTCAACAAAGACAGAAAATATTAAAAAGAACAAATCAGAGATAAGAACTCAATAACTAAAATTAAACATACACTAGATGGAACAAATTAGACTGGAAGAAGCAGATGAATGGATCAATGACCTGGAGGACAGAGTAGTGGAAAGCAATCAAGCTGAACAGAATAGAGAAAAATAAATAATAAAATATGAAATAGGGGGCGCCTGGGTGGTGCGGTAAGTTAAGGTGTCCAATTCTTGGTTTCAGCTCAGCGTTGTGGTCTCAGGGTCATGAGATTGAGCCCTGCATTGGGGTCTGTGCTTGGTGCTCAGCCTGCTTGGGATTCTTTCTCCCTCTCCCTCTGCCCCAGCCCCTTGTGCTTGCACTCTCTCTCTCTATCAATCAAAATAAATAAATAAATCTTAAAAATTTTTTTAAACGAAATAGACATAGGGACCTCAGTGACACCATCAAGCATAATAACATTCACATTTTAGGGATCCCAGAAGGAGTAGAGAGAGAAAAGGGGTCAGAAAACTTATTTGAAAAAATAATAGCTGAAAACTTACTGAAGGAAACAGAAATCCTGATCCAGGAAGCACAGAGAGCCCCCAACAAAATCAACCCAAGGAGGTTCATGCCAAAACACATAGTAATTAAAATAGCAAAGAGTAGTGATAGAAAATTTTGAAAGCAGCAAGTGAAAAGAAAACAGTTACATATAGGGAAAACTCGAAAAGACTATCAGCTGATTTTTCAGCAGAAATTTTGCCAGCCAGAAGGGAGTGGCAAGATATATTCAACGTGCTGGAAGAAGAAAAAAACCTACAGCCAAGAATACTGTCCGGCAAGGCTATCATTCAGAATAGAAGGAGGGATAAAGAGTTTCCTAGACAAATAAAAATTAAACAAATTCATGACCACTAAACCCAGCCCTATAAGAAATGTTGAAGGGTACTCTTTGAGTGTAAAGGAAAGACCGTAAGTATGGTAAGAAAAGTAGGAAGCACAGAAGCAGTAAAATTAAGTGTATCTATAAAAGTCAGTCAAGCGATTCATGAAATAAAAGGATATAAAGTATGACAACATATACCTAAAACATTGGGAGGGAGAGGAATAAAGAATGGGTTCAAATTTAAGCAATCATCAACTTAATATAGACTGCTATATGCATAAGATGTTATATATAAACCTAATGGTAACCACAAATCAAAAACCAGTAATAGTTATGCAAAAAATAAAGAGAGAGGAATCCAGGGGCACATGGGTGGCTCAGGCATTTCTCCAAAGAAGATATGGATGGTCAACAGACACATGAAAAGATGCTCAGCATCACTATTCATCAGGGAAATGCAAATCAACCCCATAATGATATATCACCTCACACCTGTCAGAATGGCTAAAATCACCAACACAAGAAACAAGTGTTGGTGAGGATGTGGAGAAAAAGGAACCGTTGTGCACTGTTGATAGGAATGCTAACTGGTGCAGCCACTGTGGAAAACAATATGGAGGTTCCTCAAAAAATTAAAAATAGAATAACCATAAGATCCAGTAATTCCACTACTGGGTATTTACCCAAAGAAGATGATAGCATTATTTTGAAAAGATAAATGCTCCCCTATGTTTATTGCAGCATTATTTATAACCAGCCAAATTTTGGAAGCAGCCCAAGTGTCCATCAATAGATGAATCGATAAAGAAGTGGTATACATACATACATACACACACATTATATAATGGAATAAGTATATAATGGAATATTCCTCAGCTATAACAATATTATATATAACATATATATTATTATATTATTATATATTGTAATATATAATGGAATATTACTCAGCTATATATTATATATATAATGGAATATAATGGGATATTATTACTCAGCTATAGAAAAGAATGAAATCAGGTCATTTGCAACAAAGTGGATGGAGCTAAAGAGTGTAATTCTAAGTGAAATAAGTCAGTCAGAGAAAGACAAATACCATATGATTTCACTCATATGTAGAATTTAAGAAACAGAACAAATGAACAAGTTAAAAAAGAGACAAACAGAAAAACAGACTCTTAACTATAGAAACCAACTGATGATTACCAGAGGGGAGGTATGTGGGGGGAATGGGTGAAATAGGTGAAAGGGATTAAGGGTACACTTATAGTGATGAGCATGGAGTAATGTATAGAATTGTTGAATCACTATATTGTACACCTGAAACTAATATAACGCTGTATGTTAACTACACTGGAATTAAAATTAAGAAAAAAAAGAATCTTCCAAATCAGCCTAGCATTAGACAACCTCTTCCACAGTACATAATAGTGGGGTTGGAGGAACACTGTAGGGATATGTGATGATCAGCCTGATGTTGCAAACAATGATTGCACTCATCTTCTCCTTGTCTGCTCTTGGGATCTCATGATATTCAGCATATGAAGACTCTGGACTATTTTAGATATTTGGATCTTGGAGTCATCCACCATGTCCATAAGCAATAGATAAGTAGGAAAATACTCAGATGTACATAAATACTAAATTTTAAGTGGTTTAGAGGGGGGGAAAAGTTGTTGGAAGTAATCACCCGCTGACTGTTCAATAGAAGAGGAAATGGATAGTAGCCTTTTCTGGGACAAGATGGAACATCATGAACATGTTTTCCGATTCTCTCTTTTTTTTTTTTTTTTAAGATTTTATTTATTTATTTGAGAGAGAGAGAATGAGAGACAGAGAGCATGAGAAGGAGGAAAGTCAGAGGGAGAAGCAGACTCCCTGCTGAGCAGGGAGCCTGATGCGGGACTCGATCCGGGGACTCCAGGATCATGACCTGAGCCGAAGGCAGTCGCTTAACCAACTGAGCCACCCAGGCGCCCCTCTCTCTTTTTTTTTTAAGATTTTATTTATTTATTTGACAGAGAGAGACACAGCGAGAGAGGGAACACAAGCAGGGGAAGTGGGAGAGGGAGAAGCAGGCTTCCCGCTGAGCAAGTAGCCTGACGTGGGGCTTGATCCCAGGACCGTGGGATCATGACCTGAGCCAAAGGCAGATGCTTAACGACTGAGCCACCCAGGCGCCCCTGATGCTCTTTTTTTTAAAGATTATTTATTTTAGAGAGAGAAAGAGGGAGAGTGCATGAGGAGGGGCAGAGGGAGAGAGAGGGGAAGCAGACTCCCTGCTGACTGGGGAGCCTGATGCTGGGCTCAATCTCAGGACCATCAGATCATGACCTGAGCGGAAAGCAAGAGTCGAATGATTAACCAAATGAGCCACCCAGGTGCCCTATGTTTTCTGATTCTTGAACACTTGTGTTTTTCAGAAGCCCAGGATATTCCCATAATCCCATTGATGTTATCATAGGGCAAAGTTTTAGTTTTTTCATCTTACTTGAAATCCTCTAACAAAGATGGTCAGTGTGAAAAATGGAATCACAAGACACACTTTGAGATGAAATATTTTAAAATTAAATGTCGTGGCGCACTGAGATAAAGTTCTCAGACACCATCTGAGTGGCTATGTAGGGCTGCCTCTGCAAGGGAAAGCAACAGCAGTTGAATCCTGCACATAGCTTTTATTTTGTTTTTTATCAGAAAAGCAAGGACAGATGCCTCAAAGCATGGGAAAGGAGTACAAAGGGATGGCAAATATCTTGAAGCAGGCTCACATTCTCCCTGGCGTGTAGGTACGCAGGGAGTCAGTCATGGGATAAGTGAGGAGTGGGATGTTTGGGCTAGTGATCGCCAGGTGCCGAAGGGGGGACTGAGGGTTACGTTCTTTCAGAGCTCCTAACTTATGCCCTGCCCCTGGAGATCATGGGATCCTGCTCCTACTGGGCCTTTGCGTTCAACAGCCCGAGAACAAAAGCGCTGCTGACATTTCAGCTGCTTCCGCAGTCACCCCTTAGGGCTTACAATATACTTTCTAAGACTAAGCCGGGAGATCATGGGATCTCGCTTCTACTGGGCCATTGCGTTCAATAGCCCGAGAACAGGAATGCTGCTGACGTTTCAGCTGCTTCCACAGTCACTCCTTAGGGCTTACAATATATTTTCTAAGAGTAACTCCACATTAAAAAAAAAATGGAATTTTGATTGGAATTGCATTAAATGTATAAATTATTTTAGGAAGAATTGATATCTTTGTAACAATCTGTTATGAAAGCCAGTAATACGGCAGAATTCTATATATTTAAGCTTGTCTTTATATGTTTTAGTAAGATTTTATAATTTTTATCATAGGGGTTCTACATATTAAATAACTGGGTATTCTATGTTTTTGCCGCTCATGTGAGTGTGATCTCTTTTTCAATGATTTATTCTTTTTGTGTACTTTGGGGAAGGAAAACTATTAATTTCTATATACTTTTCTTTTGTGCAACCAGTTTATTGAACTGTCTTATCAATTTAAATAATTCCTAGTGGATTTTATGTGTATTGTTTTCTTCATTTCTTTTTTGATTTTTCATTTTTAGTGTATAGAAATGTAATTTATTTTTGAGTGTTGATTTTATAACCTGCACATTTGCTGAATTTGTTTATTAGTTCTAACAGCTCTTTCGGTGGAGTCTATGGGGTTTTCTATATATAAGCTCATGCCATCTGCAAACAGACAATTTTACTTATTCCTTTCCTATTTAGATGCCTTCTATTTCTTTTTGTTGCCTAATGGTTCTGGCTAGGACTTCGAGTACTGTGTTCAGTATATGTGAAAAGAGTGGGTATCTTGATCTTGTTTTTGATCTTAGAGGAAAAGCTTTCAGCTTTTCATCATTGAGTATGATATCAGCTCTGTGCTTGTCATACGTGGCCTTTATTATGTTGAGGTACATTCCTTCTATGTCTAATTTGTTGAGACTTTTTATCAAGAAAGGATGTTGAATTTTGTCAAATGCTTTATCTGCATCTGTTGAGACAATCATATGATTTTCCCCTTCATTTTGTTAATGTGGTTTATCACATTTATTTATTTGTATATGCTAAACTATCCTTGCATCCCTGGAATAAATCCCACTTGATCATGGTGTATAATCCTTTTAATATACTGTTGAGTTTGGTTTGCTAATATTTTGTTGAGGATTTTTGCATCTGTGTTCAAAAATATTGACCTGTAATTTTCCTTTCTTGGAGTGTCACATGAGTTTTTATTAAGAGGGATTCTGGAGGAGTCAGAGTGAGAGTCAGAGGCAATGTGATAATGGAAGCAGAGATAGGGTGATGCACTTTTAAGATGGAAAAAGAAGCCAGAAGCCAAGAAATACTGGCAGTCAATAGAAGGCTGGAAGAGGAATGAAAATGGATTCCTCCTTGGAGCCTCCAGAAGGAACCAGCCTTGCTAGTCCCTTGACTTCAGCCCAGTGAAACTGATTTTGGACTTCTTACTTTCAGAAGTGAAGGATAATAAGTTTGTATTGTTTTAAGCACCAAATCTGTGGTAATTTGTTACAGAAGCAATAGAAAACTAATATACTTGCTTGCTCCCCTACAGATTTTATCTCTTAAAAAACTACTTGCATTCAAATTGTCCTCTCAGTGTTTGCTTCTGGGAGAATACAAACTATGACACTCACCATCTTTGCTCTACTTCCCATCTCTTCTCACCACTCCATTCCAGACATTGTCTTTTCTTGGACAGTTCTTGGAGTCTCTACCAGCAACTCGAAATATTTTTTTTTGCAACTATTAAAATATTAAACCCACTACCAACACACAGCCATATTTATTGATTTAACTATAGGTTATGCTTTCAGCATTCTCTTCACTTGGTGTCCTTATTCCTGTAGACCTATACTATTTTATTTGCTGTAATAGTGTGAAAAGAGATTCTTGTTCAAATGAAGTTAGGTCACTCCTGGAAGTTCAAAGCGATTTAGCATTCATTAATCTCATTTGAACAAAATTCTTTTTTATTTTATTTTATTTTTTTTAAAGATTTTATTTATTTGACAGAGATACAGCGAGAGAGGAAACACAAGCAGGGGGAGTGGGAGAGGGAGAAGCAGGCTTCCCGCTGAGCAGGGAGCCCGATGCGGGGCTCGATCCCAGGACCCTGGGATCATGACCTGAGCTGAAGGCAGACGCTTAACGACTGAGCCACCCAGGCGCCCCTCTTTTTTATTTTCTTAACAATAATTTTGAGGAATTTTAAGGCATTTATTCATCAAGTACATTTATTATACTGTGTTTATGAAGGCAAGGAAGTGAACACCTACTGTATTTATTGGAGATTACTTACAGGGACAGAATCAATTATAGCTGGCTTAAGCAGAAAGGGAATATTAAGAGGTATTACATTGCAATATCATTGAAAGGGCTGAAGAAACAAACTATGAGCTGCATTACCAGGACTGACTTTCAAAACAAACCACAAAACCAGGTCTCCAGGGCCACTGTTGCTCCTACCACAGTCTGAAAGGTGCTTTTTTGAGTGGGCTACTACCACTAAAGTGCTGGCTTGGGAGCCACTGCCTGTGTTGTGATAGGGAAGCCACTTCTGCTAAATCAGGAAACCACAGCCTCGGCTCCTAGCATTGGAACCAGGCCACTACAGCTATGATCTGCATCCACAAAATGAATTTCTCACACCTGGCCTCTCTTCCTGCATAACTTTGTTCCAAATCCAAGTATTGGATGAGTATGCATCTGTTATGTGGAATCTAAATCTCACCCACAATTTTAGTTGTAAGGAAGTCTGGAAAATAGAGCTTGTTGCTTTCAAGTGTCTGTAATCCAGGAAGGCACAGATGGGGGTTGGAACAGAACTCAGCAAGCCAGTCCACAAAACCCACTACAGCTATGTGCTAGCAACAATATTGGAACAATAAGAAGAAAAAATGTTCTGCTTAATGTTCCCAGAATAAAAAACTGTATTAGCTTCAACAGCCCATTCTAGTTAATTGAGGTTAATACTCTATTATTACTATACTTTTTATGTAGCAATATTGGTTCTCCTTTGCTTATGCCAGTGTTTTGGTAAACTGTCAAGAGCTCATTTCATAAATAAACTGATCAGGTCACAGACTTCAACTTCTCTCTCTTATCTTTCCATGTACCAGCCATGGTGTTTTGGAGCCTAGGGGTGTTGGGTCATAGTTTTTGACCGATGATCTTGAGCCTTCATTCCATAACCAAAGGGGAAAGTTCTTGAATTAATGTAGAAATTATTATGTTGAATTAGATCCTGGGGCTAAAAATCTTGACTTATGCCCCAATACAGTAATTTTTATGGGCTATTGTTATGCTGTGATGCTTTGAGCATCCATAATCCATGTTCAGGGGAAAAAAGCAGGTGGTATGACATGAAAAGACTTCTTGGTGAAATCCTGTTTTATTGAAGCTGAGAAACTTTGATGTAGGCTATCACTGTTTTTCCTTCTTTATCATTTTATAGTTTGCTTTGCTAAGAGTTCTGGTTCTGTTGGATACTATGAAGGGTAAAAACCAGCAACAACCACTATTCACTTGGCAAAGTTGTTTTGCCTTTGCTCTCCCTGGAAAAATTGGGAGATGTTTGATTAATTTAGCTTTGTGAAAATAGCATTTTAAAGGTAGATGGTTGGGGTGCCTGGGTGGCTCAGTCGGTTAAGCGTCTGACTCTTGATTTCAGCTCAGGTCATGATCTCAGGGTTGTGAGATTGAGCCCTGCATCAGGCTCCACACTGGGCATGGGGCCTGCTTGAGATTCTCCCTCTCCTTCTGTCCCTCCCCACCCTCTCTCACTCTCTAAAGAAAAATAAAGGTAGATAGTCATTGGCTTTTATAATTTTACCCCTGAATTTTCATGTATACATCTTCAAGGATTTTTGGATTGCAGCAAGGAACTAAAACATAACTTTGGGAAGATGGTTTATCCATCAGATGGTTTTGAAAATAAATGCTCAGTGAAATGCGAATTGTGAAACTGGGCTCTTTGAAACAGTTCTAAGAGCAAAATGTTTTTTTTCAGAGCACATCATCAAAGTTTGTATATTGCAGTAATTTGAATAATGATAGGGAATCTTGGGAAACCAGCAGCAAAATATAAAATAACAAACATCTGGAAAGTTGGCAGGCGTGACTTGGAAGGATACCGTGTGGAGTGACAGGTGTGCAATGTAAATGCTAGGGAATCAGGTGGGAGCCGTTATTGTAGGTAGTAGGACTAGAGGCTGCAAAATGAGAGATTGTCTTTATTTGTTCCCAAAAGAGATGACCAGGAAACTAGCCATTAATTTATGCATGTATTACATATTATACACATCTTTCTAGGAATATTTTGTATTTTTATTAAACAAATCCAACACTTGGAATTCTTTTTTTTTTTTTTTTAAAGATTTTATTTATTTGACAGAGAGAGACACAGCGAGAGAGGAGAGGGAGAGGGAGAAGCAGGCTTCCCGCTGAGCAGGGAGCCCGATGCGGGGCTTGATCCCAGGACCCTGGGACCATGACCTGAGCCGAAGGCAGATGCTCAACCAGCTGAGCCACCCAGGCACCCCTAACACTTGGTATTCTTAAACCTGTATAGGACCCTTTCTTTCCCTTGGATCTGTTTGGCCCCAAATAAATTAATGAACATTTTAATGAAACTGATATTATTTCTCATCTAAAATGATTATATTAAAAAACCTCTACCATTGATTTCAAACTTTGCTATCAGTTATAAATTGTCCACATTAAAATCAGCCTTCACTTGAGTTAAGCTTTTCTTTCTTTTTTCTCTTAGAACAGTGTTTCTCAAAGTAAGGTCCCCAGACTAGCAGCATTAGCATCACCTGGGGACTTGTTAGAAATGCAGACTCTTGGGCCTGACCGCAGATCCACAGAATCATAAGCTCTGGTGGTGGTCAGTGATTTGTGTTTAAACATCCTCATGTGAGAACCAAGGGTGAGAACCACTGCTAGTCTAGGGTCAGAGACATTAGAGAGAGTAGGCTATGGTCCTATCGACTTAAACTTTTGACAAAATTGAGTTTCTTTTCATTTCAGGGGGCAATCTTTCATGCAGTTAATTTATATTGGAAGACAGTGCTACTGGAGCTAAATGTTGCTAAGGTCATCTACCTTGATGATAGGGAAAAGGACGAGGAGGTTGTGTTTAAAAACTTATGTTACTCATTAGCGACTCTAGCCAAAGATGATAAAAGGTGACCTCTTGAACAAAGGAAGGTCTGGTTGGAGTTGGGAAGATGGTAGACCTAATCTAGAAGAAATAGATTTGTCACTTGGCATTGATTTCTCCATAAAGAATTTCTGTAACATCTCAGTGTGTGCACAGGGCACAGAGCAGAGTTGGACTTTCAGGAGTCCTTGATATGCATTATTCATGTCATGGTAGTGATTCCAGAACCAAAAGAGCTCAAGCTTGATGCTATCATCAAGGACTCAGTGGATCCTTCCTCTTCTGAGGTCATCCTTGGGAGGCCTGGCTTTTTGCATGCTGCTTTCCAGTTTAAACCTGGACTGAGAAGAATTTAAGAGGATGGAAATTGTTCACCATTACAGAAAGTCCAGAGGCAATCCCAATGCCATCCCATTCTCCTGACATGCACTAGCTGACTGTTAAATGAAAAAATTATTTTTTCCTTTAGTTTATGGATGGATAGGTATTCATTGGGATTAAAGTATGGTACCTAATGATGGGAAGGTATTATGGGTTACATTGTGCTCCCCAAATAAATATTTTGAAGTCCTAACCCACAGCCCTTCAGAATGTGACCTTGTTTGGAAATAGGGTGATTGCAGACATAATTAGTTAGGAGTAGTGTGGGCTCTTAAGCCAGTATTATTGGTGTCCTTATAAGAAGAGGAGAAGACAGAGAGGGGCGCCTGGGTGGCTCAGTTGGTTAAGCGTTTGCCTTCAGCTCAGGCCATGATCTCAGGGTCCTGGGATCGAGCCCTGCATCGGGCTCCTTGCTCAGCAGGAAGCCTGCTTCTCTCTCTCCCTCTGCCCCTCCCCCCAACCCCCGCTTGTGCGCGCTCTCTCTCTCTGACAAATAAATCTCTCTTGAGAGAGAGAGAGCGCGCACAAGCAGGGGGAGTAGCAGGCAGCGGGAGAATCAACTCCCCGCCGAGCAGGGAGCCCGATGTGGGACTTGATCCCAGCACCCTGAGATCATGACCTGAGCCGAAGGCAGATGCTTAACCAACTGAGCCACCTAGGCGTCCCAATAAATAAAATCTTAAAAAAAAGAGAGAGAAGACACAGAGACACACAGGGAGAACCCCCTAAGACAACAGAGGCAGAGATTAGAGTGATGTATCTATAAGCTAAGGAATGCTGAAGATTTCTGGCAACCACCAGAAGCTAGAAGAGGCAAGGAAAAATTCTTTCGTAGAGCCTTCAGAGGGAGCGTAGCCCTACTAGTTTCTTGATTTCAGAATTCTAGCCTCCAGAATTGTGAAAGAATAAATTTCTGTGGGTTTTTTTTTGAGATTTTATTTATTTATTTGACAGAGAGAGAGGGAGAGAGCACAAGCAGGAGGAGCAGCCGGCAGAGGGAGAAGGAGAAGCAGGCTCCCAACTGAGCAGGGAGCCCGATGTGGGGCTCCATCCCAGGACCCCGAGATCATGACCTGAGCCAAGGGCAGATGCTTAACCAACTGAGCTACCCAGGTGCCCCAGATTTCTGTTGTTTTAAGCCACCTAGTTTATGGTACTTTGTTACTGCAGCCCTGTGAAACTAATACAGAGGCAAATGAGGTAGATCAGCTCACCTCAATATGTTTAAGAGAGCACATGTGAGTAAAGAGATTATCCCAGAGATGTTGGGAAATTTGATAGTCTCGTTAACTGACTAGAGCATTAACCAGCTTACTCAGTACTTAATTTTACCAACAGTGTTACATGTATTAATCTTCTAGGTTGTCAGTTGTAATTATAATGATGTAACTATAATCCAACTAAAAAAGCCACATAGCCACCAAATTACCTGTAGATTCTATAATACTAACATTTTTTTATGTTATGTTAATCACCATACATTACATCATTAGTTTTTGATGTAGTGTTCCATGATTCATTGTTTGAGTATAACATCCAGTGCTCCATTTAATACGTGCCCTCTTTAATACCCATCACCAGGCTAACCCATCCCCCCACCCCCCTCCCCTCTAGAACCCTCAGTTTGTTTCTCAGAGTCTATAGTCTCTCATGGTTCATCTCCCCCTCTGATTCCCCCCCCTTCATTTTTCCCTTCCTGCTATCTTCTTCCTTTTTTTTTTTTGAACATATAATGTATTATTTGTTTCAGAGGTACAGATCTGTGATTCAACAGTCTTATACAATTCACAGTGCTCACCATAGCACATACCCTCCCCAATGTCCATCACCCAGCCACCCCATCCCTCCCAGCCCCCACCCCTCCAGCAACCCTCAGTTTGTTTCCTGAGATTAAGAATCCCTCATATCAATGAGGTCATATGATACATGTCTTTCTCTGATTGACTTATTTCGCTCAGCATAATACCCTCCAGTTCCATCTACATCGTTGCAAATGGCAAGATTTCATTCCTTTTGATGGCTGCATAATATTCCATTGTAATACTAACATGTTCTTAAATATTCTTTTTTTTTTTTTTTAAAGATTTTATTTATTTGAGACAGAGAGAATGAGACAGAGAGAGAGCATGAGAGGGAGGAGGGTCAGAGGGAGAAGCAGACTCCCCGCCGAGCAGGGAGCCCAATGCGGGACTCGATCCAGGGACTCCAGGATCATGACCTGAGCCGAAGGCAGTCGCTTAACCAACTGAGCCACGCAGGTGCCCCTTAAATATTCTTTTTATTTGAGAGAGAAAGAGAGTGCGAGTGGGGAAGGGTCAGGGAGAGGGACAAGTAGACTCTTTGCTGAGTGTAGAGGCCAACAGGGGCCCGATTTCACGACCCTGAGGTCATGACCTGAGCCGAAATCAAGAATCAGACGCTTAAGCAACTGAGCCACCCAGATGTCTTTTCTCTGTTCAATACAGAAGTTAGAGGACTTGGAAAAATCTGTAAATCAAAGACTTACAGTGAACTGAATCAAATTCTAAGAGGTAGGAAATAATGTGATATAATGCAAACTAAAGCTATATTGCTTTTACTCTTTGATAATTCATAAGGCACTTTTAGATGTTACAAATGTTAGATATAGCAAGGGTATACTCATTATCAAGCTAGTTATGGTTATTGAGTCTTGAGTCTTGTAGATTAATTCAGTTTATTCATTTCTTCTTTTCCTTTTCCTTTTTTTTTGGTAGTCAAAACCAGTTCCAGTTATTTGAACTTTTTGGCTGTTCAGAACATGGCTAGTGAGGGCACATTGCTATATGACATGAGAGTCCAGTGGTAAAGCTTTCTGATGAGATAATCCATGCATCATGATGGAAGAGAGGACAGCAAGGTGACCACAATCATTGGCCCTAGAAGAGAGTACCTGTGTAATGATGTATTCAGCAGCCTTGTGATTTCTCTCAGGCTCTCTCAGCTTTTGGACAATCCCACATTTGCTTTTAGTTTCTCAGAGGATTTCCAAAGTCAGCAACATAAAGAAAAGATATTTTCTCCTTATGACAGCTAGATAATGTATATAATATTATATGAATCACATAAGGCCTAACATATTCATCTTTTGGGACATTTAATTGGCACAAGTAGAAAGATGATCTGAATAGTTTCCTGATTGTGATAAAAGTGCTGAACTGTAGAGTCACTCTTAAAAAAAGGATTCAGTATGTGTCTAGTTTAGGGTGCTTCTTGCTTTAAGCAGACCTTGTGTTGATGTGCTGACCAAGAGCTATTATCTCATCAAACATCTCCTGAGAACAAGACTTGAGGAAAACAAAGATGAGTAACTCAGAGACTATTTATATAGTTAGGTAGAGGACATAAACAAGTATATGGATATTCTTAATAGAAGGTAAAATGTGAAAAAGGAGATTCTAAAGATGCAAAGATAAAGTATTATATTACTCTGGATTCAGATGACTCTTTTTAGCCATGGATATCCTCAGGTGTAATGGTAATGAATTTTGGGTAAATCTTCTTTTATTAGTTAAATCATTATAAGTAGTCAATTCATTAAAACAACTTAAATTAAACAGTCATTTTGGCTGGTTTCTATTGACCAGATTTTAGAATTTTTGAGTGAAGAGATGGTGTCTTATTTTTTTGTTTTTCCCAGATTGTGTAGGACCAGGCATGAATGATAGATATTCAATAAATACTTCGTGATTTCATTCCTAATGTGAATCTGACACTAGAAGCTATGAATAATATATTTTTTTGTTAATTATTTTTTATGAGAAAGTGATACAAATTTGGCTGTATCTATCAAACTTTACAGATGTACTTATTCTTTGCCCCAGTAATTCCACCTTTGGACGTTGCCCCTACGGATACTTATGTACATGAAAGAAAGGCCATGTGTATAAGGTTACTCCTGGCAGCATCGTTCACAACCTAATGTCTGCAGTAGAGTCCTATTTTATTGGAACACAGCCATGCCCAGTCATTTACATATTGTCTAAGGCTGTTTTTGTGCTACATGGGCAGAACTAAGTGGTTGCCACTGAAACTGTGTGGCTTGCAAAACCTAAAATAGTTACTATCTGGCCTTAAAAAAAAAAGTTTACTAACACCCCCCCCCAGCTCTAAGTGATTCAATTTAACAAAATCTTACATATGCTTGTATAGTACATGCACATACAAGTACAAAGTTGTTAAAATATGAAATCGTTAAAAAGAAAACCTAAACCACCAGCTTCACTCTTGAGAATGTACAGAGGGGATGGCATTCTCTTTTAGTTTGAGAATCCTTCCTCTCAAGAGAGCAAAGACAGAAAGCGAGGTTGCTTTATCATTATTTGACAAGGATTCTTTAGGTGTATACTGTGGGGAAGGTACTCCTGGGTCTGCAGGATGCAGAGACGAATAAAGCATGATCTTTCTTCTTCAGAGCTCACAGTCTAGCAAGGGAGTCAGACGTGTTAAATAATTATGATACAAAATGGTGAGCGCTGTGAGAAAGAGAAGGAAAAAGTGCTATGGGAACAGCAGCAGCAGCAGAAAGTGTGTGAATCTGCCCAAGGCCTTTTTTTTTTAAATTATGCACTATAACTGAAAAAGGATATTCACAAAAGGGAGTCATGTTGAAATAAAAATTGCCAGGGAGACAGGTTTTACTCTTTCTGAACAAAGATGATGGAAGAACATTTGTCTAATTTAAAACCTAAACAAAATGTTTAGGCCCAAGGATATTACTGTATCTTGTCTTTTTTTTTCAGGGTTCTAACTTTATGCAGCTAGATTTGTTTTGTGAATGCTGACCTATTTAAACTTTTACAGTGGCTCATTTGGTGCTTCATGAAAATAAAATCTGCATCTTACTGTCATAGGCATTTTTCACAGAAACAAAATTTATTTTCTTTTTAGTTTACCATAGGTTTAGCAAATAATAGAAGCATATCAGTCTGTAAGTGTGTTTAAAAATGAAGAGAGTATTCATCCATGTGAATGGAGGGAGATGTAAAACCATCAGCTTCACTTCTAGCATGCTGAGTTTTCATTTTCGTTTTAAATTAGTTTCCACTGGGGCGCCTGGGTGGCTCAGTCGTTAAGCATCTGCCTTCGGCTCAGGTCATGATCCCAGGGTCCTGGAATCGAGCCCCGCATTGGACTCCTTGCTCCGCGGGAAGCCTACTTCTCCCTCTTCCACTCCCCTTGCTTGTGTTCCCTCTCTCACTGTCTCTCTCTGTCAAAAAATAAATAAAATCTTTAAAAAAATAAAAATAAAAAAATAAATTAGTTCCCACTATTTGTTTTGGAGGCTGTTATATTTGAGGTTTCTTTATTCCTCAGATACGGAACAAAATGCGGAGATGAATGACAGAATGGCTGATATATAAAGTAGAAAATTTGGGTTAACATTACATTTCCTTGATGGCTTCCTTTAGCTCCCACAGACAATTCTCTACCCTTTCTACTCTCCTTTATGGATAGAAAGGTTGACCTGCAAGGATTCCATGAATGCACTTCATGTTTCCTCGCTTCTGGTTAAGTTCAACCAACGGGAAACCCTGGCAAATTGCAGAAAGGGAAGGCAGTGAAGTTCAGGGTGTTTATTTCCTTCTTCCTGTAGGATCATCATAAGCCACATCTGTTGGCCCAAGGAAGGACAGGGAACCAATTTCACTCAATTCTTACTGTCTACAGGCTCTAGTAACTGCCTTCCCCTTAGCACTTCTGTGTCTTTTGTTACTAACCGTGGGGTACTTCACCATTCCCAGTGATTTCCCTATTGCTTTCCACATATTTGTCAATAGTTTCTTTATAAAAACTCTCCTCAAATTAGCCCAGCTGACTGTGCCATGCCAGGGTATTGAGGGATTCAGTATATTCCTGTAAGGTTGTTTTGCAAATCAAAATCTTTTTTTTTTTTTTAAAGATTTTATTTATTTATTTGACAGAGACACAGCGAGAGAGAGAGCACAAGCAGGGGGAGTGGGAGAGGGAGAAGCAGGCTTCCCGCCGAGCAGGGAGCCCGATGCGGGGCTCGATCCCAGGACCCTGGGATCATGACCTGAGCTGAAGGTAGATGCTTAACGACTGAGGCACCCAGGCACCCCACAAATCAAAATCTTAAATGCGTAGAGGAACTTACTATTAAAAGAACATGGAGATGGCTCTTTTTATAAAGGGAAGAATTTTATAAATCTAAATGGGCATCGATTAATTTTGTGTGTGTGTGTGTGTTTTTAAGATTTTTTATTTATTTGACAGAGAGAGAGACAGCGAGAGAGGGAACACAAGCAGGGGGAGTGGGAGAGGGAGAAGCAGGCTTCCCGCTGAGCGGGGAGCCCGATGTGGGACTCGATCCCAGGACCCTGGGATCATGACCTGAGCCGAAGGCAGACGCCTAAGGACTGAGCCACCCAGGCACCCCTCGATTAATTTTTTAAAAATCGAATTTATACATTAGGTTTATATAGAATGATGCTTTTTTTTCATCCAGTTTCAATTTCAGGATTTTCAGATACCATTCAGAATGCATCTCATTCCTCTTTCTCAAGACAGTCACCCAAATATTCAAAGATATCTACTATTTTGTCCCCCTGAGGTTCCTCTTCATTGTGATGAGCCATGCCCCACTCAAGTCCAACAAATACTCCATAGAGGACATAATTTTAAATTTGTTCACTATCCTGATTTATCTCCACTGAATATGCTTTGTTGGAAGCATCCAGATTGCCTGACTCAGATGTAGTCTACTGGAAAATTATAGGCAAAAGTAAAAATTTTAATCAAATTCACTAGCATCCATAGAACACTAAGATATAATCAAATTCCCATAAAGTGCTTGAGGAGTCCTGTTGAAAAAACATGAGTCTGCACTGTAAACTGAAGGTGGCCAGCTGTGGTCTGACTAGGGCAGAAAAACTTCAGTCCAACCAGCACTTCCCTCGTTCTGCATGGCACACTTGTAGGACTTCATTTATTTCCCCATTCTGCCACCCCCTCCCCACAGTTATAGCCACTATTGAGTTATATTAATCTTCTGGTCAAAAACCTTCAAGTCTTTTTCCCAAACATGGAGTTGTTAAGCTAAATTTCCCCTATCCTGTATTTATGTGGTCATTAGGGGTTTTTCTTTTGACAAAAGGGTACTCTGTGACCTTTGCCCCTGCTTCACTGCTTATTGGCTGGGCATTCTCACCTTGAACCTCATGTTAGGATGAAGACTAAGAAACTGTAATAAAGAAACCCTTCATACAGTGGCTTCTATATCATATAATAGCTGTGATGTGAGCAGTTCGGGTCAACAGAGAAGCTTTGCTCCATTTGGTTGTCCAGGGACTCAGGTCCCTTCCATCTTGTAGCACAGCCATTCTCCTAGAACATTATTTTCATCTGCTTCTTGATGCTGGACCACTGTCAAGTCTATTCTAGTTCTAGCCAGTGGGAAAAGGAAAGAGAGTATATAAGAGGCACCTCAATATCTTAACAGACCTGGAAGTAGGACTCATCATATGTGCCAAGATTTAATGAGTCAAAACTTAGTCACATGACCACAGCTAACTGCAAGGAGGCTGGGAAATATATAGACTTTGGTGGTCAATTATCAGTTTCCACTGCTAACCATATCGTCTTAGACACTGTCATTCGTTTATTCATTCATTCATTTACCCATTCATAAAACTTTCATTGAGAACTTAGTGTCAGGCAATGAGATACATGCTGGAGGAATGCAAAAGTTCATGGGACAGGGACCATACAATGAAACAACTGAAAAATCTACTCTGTTGAAGCTTCTTTGGATCTGAATTATGCCACCTAGCGTATTACTTAACATACCCAGCTTCCTGTTATTTTTGTGTTTGGTCAGTATATCACCAATATTCTCTTCCAAATCCATGATCAACATGTTAAATGGTCAGAGGTGAGAATAGAATCTTTTGGCAGCCACTAGGAACTTCCCCCTAGGTTGACCTGACTCAGCAATGGGTTGCTATGAGGTAAGGATATTCAATGATTAAAATCCATCCAAATCTCATTCAGCCTGTCCTCAGTGATATCTTGACAGACTCTGTCAGCGACCTAGTCTTCAGATTCTCTTTGACTATCACATTCCCTGATCTACTATTCAGATGTCTCCATCAGAAATGAGATTCAAATGGCCAGGTGTTGCTGGTCCTGAGAGGATCTTCCCCCTCATAAGTACCATGTCAGCCTTTCAGTATTCACAAATAGTTCTTTCAGTAAACTGCTCTAAAATCTTGCTATGCAAATTGCTCTTTAGTTTATAGATACAGAATTCTTTGCCCTTTTATTTTTTTATTTTTTTATTTTTTTTTTAAAGATTTTATTTATTTATTTGAGAGAGAATGAGAGACAGAGAGCATGAGAGGGAGGAAGGTCAGAGGGAGAAGCAGACTCCCTGCCGAGCAGGGAGCCCGATGCGGGACTCGATCCCGGGACTCCAGGATCATGACCTGAGCCGAAGACAGTCGCTTAACCAACTGAGCCACCCAGGCGCCCCTTCTTTGCCCTTTTAAAAATTAAGACCACTTGGTCTGTTCATGCTTTTTACCATCTCTCACATATTTCATGATTCTTCAAAGTTGTTAAATACAATCTTATGTCCAGGTTTTTCCAGAGTCCTGAGATATAACTGGTTGTTCAAGCTGAGGAACTTAAAAAGACCTGTACCTCTCTTTAAGTCTTCTCACCCATCTATATCTCCAGTTCACTCTTAGCACTCTCCAGTCCGAAGATCATTCTTCTTAATAGAGAAGAATGAGAAAATGGCTTTCGGTTGGGTAGGGTCACTTTCTCTATCATCTATTAACATGACATTATATGCCCTGAGTAATATCTTTTTTCCTTCTTAATTTGTCTATTTCTACTAGACGTTTAAAAAATGGGAGCTCCTATCTTCTCTGTCCTGTCTTAGCTAAGTTCACTACATTTGATACTGCCTTTCTTAAGCTTGGGATGTTAGGAGAGCTTATCTGCTCTCCCAAATCAAAGATACTAAAAAAATCTCTTACCCTTAGTCCCTCATATCCCCACTCAGTAATTTATCCTGTTTTTCTCCCATCTTGGAGTGGTCCAGTCTCCTGGGTTCATATTTTCTCAGTGTTCCCTTGGCTCTTTGCTCTCTTCCATGGCCAAATTTTTTTTCAAAGATTTTATTTATTTATCTGACAGAGAGAGAGCACAAGTAGGCAGAGGGAGAGGGAGAAGCAGGCTCTCCACTGAGCAGGGAGCCTGATGTGGGGCTCCATCCCAGGACCCTGGTATCACGACCTGAGCCGATGGCAGACGCTTAACCAACTAAACCACCAGGGTCCCCTGTGGCCAAGTTTTTGAGAATCAGGGCTGAACTATGCATGGTGGGTGTGTGTGTGTTTGTGTGTGATAAAGTCTGTGTGATGAGCCTCTCGCCCTTAACTCGTTTAGTTATTTCCCCTTTGACACTGAAATATCCATAAAGGCAGATACTGTCTTACTCACCACTGTATCTCCAGCACCTAGCACAGCACTTGATGTTAACATGCTCCATAAATGGCTATCAAAAAATGACCACTTCCTCATGCCAAGGACTTGCAGGCAACGTTTGCTTGATGCAAGCCCTCAGATGCCTCATGGTCAAACTAATTAACAAATAGGCAACATGTTTCTGTGACTTACTACAAAGATAGTGCCTGCAGAGGATGACCTCTTTTTCCTCAAATATAAAGAATAGACAAATAGTAGACAGAAGAGCAAGACAAGGCATTTTGGTCTTCAGCAGTCCCCTAGCATTTCATTTCTCCTTCTGCCATGAGCATCTCTTTTCACCTAGTGATTTCATGGATTTTTCCTTTTCTTAACTAGAACAGGTATCAGGGTAAAATATTTATCAAGTGCTTGATATTTGTTATTCCCAGTGCTAAGACGTCACTTATGTCTTTTCATGTATCCGTGACAACATCTCCATGAAGTAGGTATGATTATTCCCATTTTGCAGACGAGAAAGTAAGGCACAGAAGGTGTCAAGTTTCTGGTTCATAGCAAGTGCCAATAAGTAGTAGTTATTATTATTAGTAGTAGTAGTTTCTTATTGTGGAAGTGCCCCAAGGGAGGTATGAAGAAAATGCTTTTGTAGTTTGGTGAAGGATATGGTCATGAACTGCCATGTGCAGTCATTGTGCCAGAGATTGGGGAAGATAATGAAAAAATGAGCAAGACAATTTTCATTCTCAGAGAATTGTGTGTGTGTGTGTGTGTTTGCAGAAGAAGTAAGGCAAAATGTCCTAAAAATTATCATGGGGCACAAAGGAAGCACAGAGGAGGGAAGATGATCACTAACACCACGAAGGACATAGCGTCTGAAATGAGCCGGCAAGTAGAGTTAGAATTTCCTGGGCATGTAAAGGCAGAGAGGTGGGTGGGAGGGTGCAAGGCACAGCTGGGGAATGATGGACTGTCTGGTGGCTGTGCTTTTCTGTTCCTCCCATCATTTGGTTATAGTTTTAAGCTCTGGTCCCTCCCAGGTTTTGGCCTGTTAAGATACTGCCCACCCCCACACTATCTGGGGCCTTCTTCACTTATTCTCACGTTGCTATCATTTGGACCCATTTGCCCTAATCCAAACCCCTAGTTGCACAGTCTTGTTTTATGGAATAAATCCTGCCTGTGGTCTTTTGGACTTTCTGTTCTTGGCAGTTCTGATAACATGGTGTCTGCTGTTTATCCAGAACTTGGCTCAACACTAACTCCTGCCTTGAGTCAGCAGGAACCTCTACTCTGATTCTCATTCTTAGTTACCTAACCCCTTCTCTACTTTCTTGGCCCACTTCTCAGGCCCCCCTCCTCACACATACAGTCTATTTTGATGGACACAGGGGAGCAAAATAGAATAGACCAATTTTACCTCTATTTCAGATTTTGACATGATTTGAAGACAATTCTCCCACTCCCCCTGATTTTCTAAGCCAAAGATCTTCACAGTCATTGGTTTTCCCATGACATGATTTGTGGCTGTATTATCATCAACTTCATTGTCTTCTGGATGACTCTAGTTTTCACCCTCTATCCCCCAATCCTGAAGCTTACGACTGAGATGGAGAGTTAAAATCCCCATGTATGAGTCACTTAACTCTACCAAAAAACAACAAACAAACAAAACAAATGAAAGCAACCTAAAAATTAATGGTGTTTTGAGAAGGCCAAAATCAATATTTCAAATAGGGCAAAGAATATATCCTAACCATCTTTGGATGCCTATCTATTGGCATGGTGATGTGAAATTTGGGGGGAATCATAGTAAAAAAGTAGTATTTCTTAGTTAGGAAACCCTTGAGTTATTACAAAGGGATTATGGAAGGTGTCATGAATATTTAATTAGCATAACATAATTGCTTTAATGGAAATCTTTGGTTACTTTTGGCTTTTATTTTATTTTTTAAAAAGATCTGTTTATTGGGGCACCTGGGTGGCTCAGTCGTTAATCGTCTGCCTTCGGCTCAGGTCATGATCTCAGGGTCCTGGGATTGAGCCCCGCATTGGGCTCCTTGCTCGGCAGGAAGCCTGCTTCGCCCTCTCCCACTCCCCCTGCTTGTGTTCCCTCTCTCGCTGTGTCTTTCTCTGTCAAATAAATAAATAAAATCTTTAAAAAAAAAAAAGAGAGAGATAGATTTATTTATTTATTTATTTATTTATTTAAAGATTTTATTCGGGGTGCCTGGGTGGCTCAGTGGTTAAGCGTCTGCCTTCAGCTCAGGTCATGATCCCAGGGTCCTGGGATCGAGGCCCGCATCAGGCTCCTTGCTCAGCAGGGATTCTGCTTCTCCCTCTCCCTCTGCCTGCTGCTCCCCCTACTTGTGCTCTCTCTCTCTCTGTCAAATAAATAAAAAAGTCTTCAAAAAAACAAAACAAAACTAAATAATAAATAAAATATTTTATTCATTTATTTGAGAGAGCGAGCGACAGAGAGAGAGCAGGGGTGAGAGGCAGAGGTATAGGAAGAAGCAGACTCCCCGCTGAGCAGGGAGCCCGACATGGGGCTCGATCCCAGGACCCTGGGATCATGACCTGAGCCAAAGGCAGACTTAACTGACTGAGCCACCCAGGTGCCCTATTTATTTATTTTTAGAGGCAGGGAGGCGAAGAGGGAGAGGGAGAGAGAGTCCCAAGTGGACTCAATGCTCAGCATGGAGCCCAAGGCCGGGCTCAGTCCCGTGACCTTGAGATCATGACCCCAGCCAAAACCAAGAGCTGGATGCTCAACCGACTGAGCCCCACAGGTGGCCCTGTTTTTGGTTTTTAGGTCTCTCTCTCTCTCCTGCTTTAGTCATTGTAAATTACTTTCTGCAAAAACTGATTTCTAGACTTCCAGTAATGTATCCAAAGAGTATGGCACTTTTTGTTTGGTACTTTCCATCATTTTTACTTAGGAGGAAACACTGTTGCTGCTCCTTCTATATTCTGTTCATGTTCACACTCAAGCTCATCCTTGATCCAGTTGTGGAGCAAGCAGGAAGTGCCAGACGGTTAACGTTCCCAGAGCAGCCCTTGACCAGCTACAGATAGCCTCAGCTCTTTGTTGGGGCGACTCTGAGGCATAGTCTGCGCTGTTGTCCAGAATTCACAGGCATTAGCTCCAGTGGCCCACAGAGGTACGGCTTGGCTTCCTTTTTTCCTCTTTCTCACTTACCCATTCCACTACTGCTATTTCCTGGCCTCATCTTCCAGATAAACTCTTTACCCTTGAATCCTTGATTAGGGTTTGCTTCTGGAGGACAACCCAAAGCAAGAGAATACTTTATATGGATTTCCCACATCTCACAAAGAAGAACATTATGTGTGGGTTTAGCTAATTTCTTCCTTTGTGCTTTACATATATCTAAAACTGTAGTGGTAAGGCTATTTGTATCAAACTTCCTTTGTTTTATTAAATTTTAAAGATAAGAAATGAAAAACATTAAAAAATTATCGAAGTATTTCATTGATGTAACAATAAATTCCCCCAAACTATGGCTTTAGGCACACTTAAAATTAAACATGTGCTTGCCCCTCAAGGGACTTTCAGGCGAACAAGGTTTAGACATCTCATGGCAATGAAATCATTGCCCTTGTGAAAAATTGGCATGAGTGGAGCCATTTTAAAACAGAGCCAGAGGGTGCCTGGGTGGCTCAGTCGTTGGGCGTCTGCCTTCAGCTCAGATCATGATCCCGGGGTCCTGGGATCGAGCCCCACATCAGGCTCCCTGCTCAGTGGGGAGGCGTGCTTCTCCCTTTCCCACTCCCCCTGCTTGTGTTCCCTCTCTCACTGTGTCTCTCTCTGTCAGATAAATAAATAAAATCTTTAAAAAAAATAAAATTAAATTAAAAATAGAATAAAATAGAGCCAGAGTGGCCACTGTGGAGAAACTGCCTTACCCATCTTTGTTTGAACTGGGCAGAACCTTTGGAATAGGCAAAACGGCAGTTGTTTTAAGCAATTGCTTGAGAAGTCAGCGAGAGAATGAATATCCTGATCAGCAGACTGATGGTTGTGGACTTTTTGAAGATAGGATCAGTAGTTAATCAATGTATAACCTAGAGTATCTTAGCTTATTAACACCCATAGAAAAAATTTTCCTTTTCTTTAACTCATGTAATTGCCCCCCCTTTTCCTCAGAAAAACCCCTTGCTTGCATCTTACAAATGGGGCACTATTCGGGTTTTTACCTGATTCTGTGCTCCCCAAATTATAATTCTTTACTCCCCAATAATTGTTTGTTTGCCTCTCGCTGCGGCTCTTTATTTTCAGGTTAACACCTTTAACCAAGAGTCATTTGGTGGGATAGTACAGCGGTTTATATAATCAATAAAATTTTTGGGGAAATGTTTCCCACTCTAGTTCATCATTTTGAGAGCTTTCCCTCTGGCAGCACAATACAAATGTCCCTCTCCCCTTGTTTGTGATCTCAGTTTCAAAAATAAATGTTTTTTTGATTGAAATAAAGATCAATTGAATACATTGATACAAAGATCAGTGTAAAAGAAAAGCTAGTCCATTTTATGATGAGTTTTCACATTTAGAGGAAAAGATCAGATTAAGCCATCAGAATAGTCAAAATTTTATTTTTGACTATTTTTTTAAGATTTTATTTATTTAGGGGCGCCTGGGTGGCTCAGTCGTTAAGCGTCTGCCTTCGGCTCAGGTCATGATCCCAGGGTCCTGGGATTGAGCCCCGCATCGGGCTCCCTGCTCGGCAGGAAGCCTGCTTCTCCCTCTCCCACACCCCTGCTTGTGTTCCCTCTCTCGCTGTGTCTCTCTCTCTCAAATAAATAAATAAAATCTTTAAGAAAAAAAAAAGATTTTATTTATTTATTTGAGAGAGAGAAAGAGAGCAGAAGGGGGCAGAGGGAAAGGGAGAAGCAGACTCCCTGTGGGGCTCGATCCCAGGACCCTGAGCCGAAGGCAGATGCTTAACTGACTGAGCCATGCAGGTGCCCCCAGAATAGTTAAAATTTTAGAGGATGGTAAAGGAAATTTGGCTTTAGACCATTTACAGTGACAACATGGGACAGTTTGCTTTGAGCAGAAAGCATACAAACAAGGCTTATGACTTATAAATAAATGAATAAAAAACTTTCATTGTAGTCATGGACAAGGAAGTAACGGTTTGGCAGTATGTTTTTGAGAAATTAACTTAGGGACTGACAGCTGCATTATTAAGCATGAAAAGAATTTTTACGAGGAACAGACACACATCTATTTTCCTGCATTTGAAAACTTTGTTCTTTAGTGAAACAGCTCATTTAGATTTCCCTAAAGAAAAGCAAACTTCAAGAGTCAGGCTTGCATTTCAGAATTCTTAAAAACATGCCCAAATGATGAAGAAGATTAGTTACCCTCTTCCAGTGAACACCAAGACAAAGGTGAGGCCAAGAAGAGAGCTGGAGAGGGGACCGCAGGAAAATTGAAAGCAAGTATACATATGAATACCCATTCCATGTATGAATTATTTTGCCTCTATTTGCATCTCTATATTTGCCTCTATTTGCTCACCATCAGGTGCCCTTCCCCATCTTAGTTTTCAGTGTTACCTTTCCCCACCACCTCCTGCCCCCCAAAACTTCTCAGCCCCCAAACAGATCCATATGCAGTAGGAATAACACCAAAAAACCTAAAAACCTCACCCTTGGAAATGAAAGACTTTCAGTTGCCCTATGCATGTGATGAAAAAGGTAGTTATCAAACCTCCTATATAAGGGTTGTTCCAGGGAGAACTGAGTCCCCTGGGATCTCTGGGAGAAAGGATGGCACTCATATGTATGGCAAATGAATATTCATGAAGAGTCTTTAGGACAGTTAATGGGCAAAACTAATTGCAGGTGACTGATAGGAGTGGGAAGCCTCTCAGGACAGCTAAGTCCTTGAGCATATGGATTAACACTCAAAACAGAAAGCCTAATAAGCAAAGTATGGGCACCCACGATCAGCAGTTCCCAAGACTGATGTCAATGCTACAAATGCAAAATTCCTCCAAATGGATGAAAAATCTAAAAAATATTCTAAAGAAAAAATAAAAGAAATCATGGGTGATTTCCTTTATAACTTGGGAGTGATGAAAGATTTGCTAATTATGGCTCAAAATCTAGAATCTACAAAAGAAAAGATTAGTTTACATATTAGACTACATTAAAACAAAACAAAACACCAGGGGCGCCTGGGTGGTGCGGTTGGTTGGGCGTCCGACTCTTGGTTTCAGCTCAGGTTGTGATCTCAGGTTTGTGGGTTTGAGCCCGGCATTGGGCTTCATGCTCAGTACAGAGTCTGCTTGGGATTCTCTCTCCCTCTTCCTCTGCCCCCACACCCCCCTCAAATAAATAAATAAATCTTAAAAAAAAACCCAAACACAGTGTTTTGCCTGGCTTAAAAATATAAGAAAAGGCATAGGACAAATGACAAACTGGGAAAAGCTTTTGTAACTTAAATTACAAAATAAAGGATAATATCCTTCCTAAAATCTATATGAAAAGGCCCAAGTGCAAAATAGAAAAATGACCAGTATAGCAAAAGAAATGTAAATAGATGACCAAGCTCACCAATAATAGCAGAAATACAGATTAAAATACGTCAAGTGACTAGGGGCGCCTGGGTGGCTCAGTTGGTTAAGCGACTGCCTTCAGCTCGGGTCATGATCCCAGGGTCCTGGGATCGAGTCCCGCATTGGGCTCCCTGCTCTGCGTGGAGCCTGCTTCTCCCTCTCCCACTCCCCCTGCTTGTGTTCCCTCTCTCGCTGTGTCTCTCTCTGTCAAATAAATAAATAAAATCTTTAAAAAAAAATTAAAAAAAAAAAAATACGTCAAGTGACTATTTCTCACCTACATATTTCAAATGAACAAATATTTCAGAGTTTGACAGCACATGCTGTAGGCAAGGCTGAGAGGAAACAAACCCTCATAAAACATTGCTGGTGGGAGGCCCCTGCGTGGCTCAGTCGTTAAGCGTCTGCCTTCTGTGTCTGCCTTCCACTTGGGTCATGATCCCAGGGTCCTGGGATCCAGCCCCTCATCGGGCTCCCTCCACAGTGGGGAGCCTGTTTCTCCCCCCCCCCCCCCCGCTTGTGTTCCCTCTCTCACTGTGTCTCTCTCTGTCAAATAAATAAAATCTTTAAAAAACAAAACCAAAAACATTGCTGGTGGGAAGGCAAACTATAACTTGTATGGAAGGGAGTTTTTGTAATGTCTAATGAAATTACAGATGCATTTATTCTGAGAGAACCCCTCTTCTAAGGAATCTATCTAAAATATATTTCTGAACACTTATGTAATGACAGATCCACAGGGTTATTGATTGCAGCATATTATTTCTGATAGCAAAAGATGGGAAACAACCCAAACATGCATGATATAGGACTAGTTGAACTACCATGAGTTCACACCATGGGGTTCTATGCAGCCCATAAAAATGGACTGAGAAAGATACGGATATAGTGTGCTCTCTGGGCTATTTTGTTCAGTGCAAAGTGCAAGATGCAGAACCTTGTATGCAGCAAGCTAGGTTTTGTGCTATTCAAGGGTGGAAGATGAGAATACATCTCTATATTTGCCTCTATTTGCAGGAAGAAATGCTGGAAGGATAAATAAACAACTTATTCAAATGGTTGCCTCTAGGGAGTGGGAGGTGGAGGGGAAGAGAATGGAGGGAGGAAGCAAGACTTACCTGAGTTAACCTTTTCACATAGTTTATGCTTTGAAACACATCAGTGTTTTACATGTGCAAAAGATAAACTTTATTTAGAATGTCAACAAATGCCTAACTTAAAAATAGAAAGATAGAAATAATAGAATAATAGAAATAAATGCTCTAACTTAATTCAAATTGATAACATAGCTGCAGAGAGAGAAAATATATTTCAGGAGACTTTAGAATATAGAACTTGTACTGTGCATCCTCAGTGTACATTCTTTGTCATGTTGGAGGAAATAAGGAGAACATCGAGAAAATGAAGTGTGATTGTCAGGATGAGCATAGTTTAAGAGAGACAGGGTCCTGGAATGTTTGTGGGACCTGAAGCAAGAGTACAATGGATGCTTATATACCATATGTCTGAATATTTAAAAGTTGTCAGTCAAGCTAACAAACTGTTAGATAAAATATGTTCTCTCCCACTACCTTGACAGATACAGCTTCTTCAAGAGTGGAAAGCCAGGTTTAAATGTAGGATTCTTGGACTCCTTGGGCTCCATATCACATTGTGGCAGCATAGAGGCTTGCCCCCTTTCTCTTCCTGTTTTAGCATTTGTCCCACACCATTAGAAGACTCCCATGCATACATATGAATACCCATTCCATGTATGAAGGCTCCACCTACCCCTTCACAACACAGAGCAATTCTTTGGCCACCCCTATAGCCTAGCAGAGTGCACACTAGCTGGCGAGTCTTAAGAAGATGTCTGCCCAGGCCCTGGGAGCAGGCTGAGGCCTTTTGGAAAGGGGATTCCAAGATGGGGGTCTCCAAAATATGAGCTAGAACAGGGAGGCACAGGCTCTGAGTGAGCACATCTTCTTGACCCCTCCTTAGGCCCCCTGCCCAGATCTAAGTCAGGATTGAGGGACAATATGGCAAGATGATTTATTATAGCATGAAATTTTATATTCTCTTCATATTATCCATTTCCTTTATTTCAAATAGGTCTTAGTATTTCCTTGCCTAAGGGACTTCTTGCAGGCCAGAAAATTTCATGTGAGGTAAGGTGCTCATGTGAGGTAAGGTGATGGGGCAGGCAGAAGCAAGTGTTTTTTTGAGGACAGCCAGACGGAGAGGTGGAGAGATTTGTTGTCAACTGGACATGGTTGGAAATTGGACATCCTGGAGGAGTGGGGGTCTGTTAGGAAAAGAGGAGACAGATGTGTGCTGAGGTTATCATCTTGAACTGTCTGGTGATCATTCTCAAGGCTGCTTAGAAGGCTGATGGAATATGGTTTTGGATTTGGACCATTTGATAATGGAACTCATACATAGCAGCTTGGAGGCTTGATTCTAAAGAGGAAAAAGGTATGACTGTCTGTGATAAGAAGATCTTTGCTTTCAGGGCACCTGGGTGGCTCAGTCAGTTAAGCGTCTGCCTTTGGCTCAGGTCATGATCCTGGAGTCCTGGGATCGAGCCTCACACTGGGCTCCCTGCTCGGTTGGGAGCCTGCTTCTCCTTCTCCCTCTGCCTGCCACTTCCCCTGCTTGTACTCTCTCTCTCTGTCAAATAAATAAATAAAATTTAAAAAAAGAAGATTTATGCTTTCAGTATGCTGAAATTTTGGTTATTTTAATTAGTACTACTTACCTAATCTGATCATCAGCTTACCATATCCACAGTGTGCGAGATGCCATACATACATGCAGGGAAATAGAGAAAATTCTTTTTTTTTTTTCCCACTGATAATATCTCTGACGGAGATGGTCTTACCTACTAAACAAATGACTCTTTTTTTCCTTGGTGTTATCCAGTCCTTCCTAGGTTTCATTTGGGGGATAATGTCTAGTAAAGTATGCATACAGGTCTATGTCTGGTTACATAGTAGCTTAGAGTAGTGGGATACAAAATATGGTCTCAAAGCATCTGTGGACTGATGATGGTACACAAACTGTAAGTTAACATTCCCAGCAAGTAAACAGAGAGATTGAGAAAGAGCCTTAGAAGCATTTAAAAACTACAACATGAATGAACCTTTAAAACATGCTAAGCGAAATAAGCCAGACACAAAAGGACAAATATTGTATAATTTCACTTATATGAGGTACCTAGAATAGGCAAATTTATAGAGACAGAAAGTAGAATGGTGGTTACCATTGGCTGAGGGGAAGAAGAAATGCCAATGACCATGCCAAAAATGGCTAAAATGGTAAATTTTATGTTATATATATTTTACCACAATAAAAAGTATTTTAAAAAAATGTACAGAGGGGCACCTGGGTGGCTCAGTTGGTTAAGCAACTGCCTTCGGCTCAGGTCATGATCCTGGAGTCCCGGGATCGAGTTCCGCATCGGGCTCCCTGCTCAGCAGGGAGTCTGCTTCTCCCTCTGCCCTCTTCCCTCTCGTGCTCTCTGTCTCTCATTCTCTCTCTCTCAAATAAATAAATAAAATCTTTAAAAAAAAAAAAGTACAGAAAAATTTTGTTTATTGAACCTAATTAAAAAATCTAGTAAAAATCTAATAAAAAATTTAAAAAATAAAATTAAAAAATAAAATAAATCAGGTCGTGTATCTTGCATGTCTTCAGGTTTTTTCCCTATTTCATTATTCTAGGGATTTGTTTCTATTGGATTTGTGCAAAAGTATTGGTCCACAATAGATTAAACTTAAAAACAAAACAAACAAAATCAACGTAGTCTTGCAGTACAGATCTTAGCTATGCACTGTGGTATATACTGGATTGTGTTGAAGTCCTAACCCCCAGGGTGGCTATATTTGCACAAGGAAGTCATTAAGGTTACATGAGGTCAGAAGAGTGGTGCACTGATTCAATAAGAAGAGACACCAGAGAGCTGGTCTGTCTGCTATGTGAAGGCATAGTGAGAAGGCAGCCATCTACAAGCTCGGAAGCAGCCTTACCAGGAAATGAATTGGCCAGCACATTGATCTTGGACTTAGCAGCCTCTAGAACTGTGAGAGAAGAAGTTTCTGTTGTTTAAGCCACCCAGTTTGTGGTATTTTGTTATGGCAGCCCAAGCTGACTTACAGCTACTGGCTTAGAGGATCAGTGTGAAGTCATTGCTGCTGGTCTGTGATCTGCCTTCAGCACCAGGGAAGCCATGTTGGAGGTAGTGTGTGGAGAATAAAAGAACAGCTCAGTTCTGTAAGACTGAAAAAAGAAGTGTCTCTGAAGTGTTTTGGTGATATTCTGGGTCTTAACTGCAGCTTCAAGAGAGATATATACTAGGATAAATTGAGAATATTCAGTGTTTTGAATAGGGAGGAGTGTACTGTTGAATAATAATGTCAATGCTAGGGAGCCTGGGTGGCTCAGTTGGTTAAGCGTCTGCCTTTGGCTCAGGTCGTGATCCCAGGGTCCTGGGATTGAGTCTCACATTGGGCTCCCTGCTCAGCGGGGAGCCTGCTTCTCCCTCTTCCCTTGCTCCTCCCCCCTGCTCATGCTCTCTCTCTCTGTCAAATAAATAAATAAAATCTTTTTAAAAAATAATGTCAATGCTAATTGGAAGATGTTAACAAATCCTAGTCTTTTAGAAGGCTTGTAACCCTCATTTGAACCAGTGTTCATAGAGGTTGAAACAGTGAGCTTTTTTATTTAGGCTGAATGGAAAACAAAATTATTATTGAAAAATTGGCTGCAATTCTAGGATAAGACATATGCTATTATCTATCACAATGGAAGAAGAGAAGAACCACTTCTGTTTTGATCAAAAGACTCAGGGCACTATGAAGCGATTTAATTTAACTCCAGACTGTGTGCAGTTTATATAAAATTGAATGTGAAAGTTTCTTCTCTTGGAGTCATTTAATAGTAACACATTCAAACTCTAGAGAAGTGAGACCTCAATGGCCCAGGGAAATAAAAATGTGTAGTCCTTGGTCTGTGAGGGTGCCATCACAGTATGTTTCCTGAATTGGTCCAAGGTTTGGGGTTCTCTTGATCAGTTTCCCCTTCTAGCGTGATCCTCCCTGTGGCCTGTCACAGCATCCATAAGACATTCTCTAGGATCAGGGGTAGGGTCTGTAGACAGGAGAGAGAACATTCATTTCATCATTGAATAGCATTCCATTTTATGTGTATATATATTATGATTTATGTATCCAATTTGCCATCCATGGATAGCTGGATTTATTCCTTTATGTATTGTTAATACAAATGTGATTCTATTTATATGATTATAAATGTCTTCTCATACACATGCAAGAGTTTTCCAGGATATATTTCCAGAAATAGAATAAATGGGTGGTGGTACATTATATTTTTAGTAGATAATGCCAAAGAGTCTTCTAAAGTGGATGGTTGAAAGACCATTAGTTCTTATTATTAATCTGTAAATTATTTTAAGGTTTCTTGTGAATAATAACAGTTTTTCTAAATCCTTACATCTTTGAGTTGTTTGCCTTACCTTCCTGCACTGGCTAAGGACCTCCAGTACAATGTTAAAGAAGTGTCATAATGAACCTTCCTGTGCTCTGATAGTAAATACTTTCAATATTTTGCCTTAAGTGTGATATTTGATGTAGGTTTATTTTTTATAGAGATTATCAAGACAGAGAAGTTTCTTTTTATTCTTATTTGCTAAAAATTTATGTTATTTTTTATAAACCAAAGCTTTATTATTTTAAATATATGATACATATTTAATGTCAATAATTTAAACCATACAGAGCAATACAAAGAATAACTTTAAAAATTACTGTAGGGGTTCCTGGGTGGCACAGTCGGTTAAATGTCTGACTCTTTTTTTTTTTAAAGATTTTATTTATTTGTTCATAAGAGACAGAGAGAGAGGCAGAGGGAGAAGCAGGCTCCCCGCTGAGCAGGGAGCCCGATGCGGAACTCGATCCCAGGACCCTGGGATCATGACCTGAGCCGAAGGCAGACGCTTAACCATCTGAGCCACCCAGGCGCCCAAATGTCTGACTCTTGATTTCAGCTCAGATCATGATCTCAGGGTTGTGAGATTGAGCCCCCTGTTGGGCTCTGTGCTCAGTGGGGAGTCTGCTTGAGATTCTCCCCCCCACCCCCCCCCCACTCCTGCGCTCCCTCTCTCCCTCAAATAAATAAAAAAATCTTTTTTTTTTTTTTTTTAAGTTCCTTGTGTGGGTTCCTGTCCAAATTTTCTCAATTTCCTCCAAAAGATTCTTTCAGCTGATACTTAAACATATGCTGGAGTCCTTAGTGAGACATATGTATTACAGATATTTTCTTTTATATGTATTGCCTTAGCCTTTTATTACTTTTTCTAATGGGATATTCTAGAGAAAAAGCTAATTTTGATGAAGTTCAATTTATCAACTTCTTCTTATTATTGTTTGTTCTTTTTGTATCCTATTTAAGAAACACTTGCTTACCCTGAGCTGATGAATATTTTCTCCTACATTTTCTTCTAAAAGTCCTGTATTTCAGCTTTTACATTTGGGTCTACAATCTATTTTGATTTAATTTTTGTATATAATGTGAGGTAAGGGTTAAGGTTTATGTTTTTCAGTTGGATATCCAGTTCTAGCATTGTTTGTTGAAAAGACTTTCCTTTCCCCACCTTGAATTGGCTTTGCACCTTTGTTGAAAGTCAATTAACATATATGTGTGGGTCAATTTCTGTATTCTCTATTCTGTTCTATAGATCTATGTGTCTGTCCTTATATTAGTATGATAACTGTTTTGACTACTGTAGCTTTATAGCAAGTCTTAAAATTAGGAAGTGTGAGTCCTCTAATTTTGTTATTTTCAAAATTGTTTTGGCTTTTCTAGATCCTATGGATTTCTTTTTTTTTTCTTTTCTTTTTTTTTTAAGATTATTTATTTATTTATTTGACAGAGAGAGAGACAAAGCGAGAGAGGGAACACAAGCAGGGGGAGTGGGAGAGGGAGAAGCAGGCTTCCCGCTGAGCAGGGAGCCCGATGCGGGGCTCGATCCCAGGACCCTGGGATCATGACCTGAGCTGAAGGCAGACGCTTAACGACTGAGCCACCCAGGCGCCCCTGGATTTCTTTGTAAACTTTAAAGTCAGCTTATCAATTTCTACAAAAAAAGATTTTGGAGAGTTTGATTAGTATTATATTGAGTTTGTAGAATAATCTGGTAGAAAATTGAGATTTTAACATTATTGAGTATTCCATATACCAAAAATGGCATATGTTCTATTTATACTTTGAGTAAGTTGTTGGTAAAACAGATAAACAAATCCCAGTATATTTTCTTTTTCTTGTGGCAAGGTTGTGCATATTATGTGAGTCTATTTGGTTCTGAAAATTGTGGGGTACTTTTCCTTGAGGGCCAGCAAAGCACCAGTGCTGCGCCTTACTCTTCCACTGTCTACCCTAAATCATTATGTTGGCAGCTTGGAACAAAGAAAGATCAGAGTTAAGGATTTATATCTTCAATGCATGCTGGCTTAGATTTCTTTCTTTTTTAAAAAATATATTTAATTTTTTTTTTTTTAATTTTAAGTAGGCTCCACACCCAAGGTGGGGCTTGAACTTATGACCCCAAGATGAAGAGTTTCATGCTTCACTGACTAAGCCAGCCAGGCACCCCTAGATTTCCTTTCAACAGACTTTGGAGATTTAATTAAAATAATTTTGAGTGTCATAATGAAGCTTGTTAGTATTAACCTTACCCAGAACTATTCATTCTGCCCTTTATATAAAATAATGCTATGAAATACTCACACTTAGCAAACTGGGTGGTAGGAAATGTGCAGTGTCTATCTGGATATGTTTTTCCATAAAGATGCAGAGCAGAAGAACTTGGAAATACAATTTGCTTAGATTTTTTTTTTTAATTTTATTTATTTATTTGACACACAGAGAGAGACAGCTAGAGAGGGAACACAAGCAGGGGGAGTGGGAGAGGGAGAAGTAGGCTCCTGGCTGAGCAGGGAGCCTGATGCTGGGCTCAATCCCAGGACCCTGGTATCATGACCTGAGCCAAAGGCAGATACTTAACAACTGAGCCACCCAGGCTCCCCTTGCTTAGATGTTTGATCAAATTCTGTGTCATCTACCACTGAGACACACTGATCTCCCACTCAGTGGCACAGGTTATCTTTAAAATATAAAATACCAATTAAGGGCGCCTGGGTGGCTCAGTTGGTTAAGCGACTGCCTTCGGCTCAGGTCATGATCCTGGAGTCCTGGGATCGAGTCTGGCATTGGGCTCCCTGCTCGGCAGGGAGTCTACTTCTCCCTCTGACCCTCCCCCCTCTCATGCTCTCTCTCTCTCATTCTCTCTCTCAAATAAATAAATAAAATCTTAAAAAAAAAATTAAAATACCAATTAAAAAGTTTTTCTTTTCCATGAGAAGTGCCTAATTGAATGATATTGAAAGATCAGTAGGAACACAGCTCAGATGGGGCACCTGGGTGGCTCAGTCATTTAAGCATCTGACTCTTGATTTCAGCTCAGGTTATGATCTCTAGGTCATGAGCTCGAGCCCTGAGTTGGGCGTGGAGCCTGCTTAAGATTCTCCCTCTACCTCCTCCCCTCTCCTTGCTCTCTCTCTCTAAAAAAAAAAAAGGAACACAGTTCAGCAATCATTTATTGATGTTAATTGTTTTTGTCTCCTACAGCTGACAGTGATAAATTAGCTGCTTATTTCTTTTCTGCCCTTGTTCTTTTTTATGGTTTCATATTTTATTTTATTTTGTTTTATTTTATTCAGGTATGATTGACATACGGTATTATATTAGTTTCAGGTGGGCAACATAACGATATGGTATTTCTATGTATTGCAAATGATCACCACAATAAATCTAGTTAACATCTGTCACCACGTGTAGTTACAGAATTTTTTTCTTGTGATGAGAACATTTAAGATTTATTCCTTTAGCAACTTTCAGATATGCAATACGGTATTATTAACTATTGTAGCCATGCTATATATTATATCCCCATGACTTATTTATTTTACAACTGGAAGTTTGTACATTTTGACCCAGTTCACTCATTTCACCAACTCCCCGCCCCTGTCTTTGGCAACCACCAATCTGTTGTCTGTATCCATGAGCTCAGTTTTTTTTAAAATTCCATCATGTATATATATACACACCACATATATATATATGTACATATATATATACACACACACACATATATACACCACAATTTCTTTATCCATTCATTTATCAATGGGTTCTTTTTTTTTTTTTTTAAGATTTTATTTATTTGCAAGAGAGAGAATGAGAGACAGAGAGCATGAGAGGGAAGAGGGTCAGAGGGAGAAGCAGACTCCCTGCCGAGCAGGGAGCCCGATGTGGGACTCGATCCCGGGACTCCAGGATCATGACCTGAGCCGAAGGCAGTCGCTTAACCAACTGAGCCACCCAGGCGCCCTATCAATGGGTTCTTAGGTTGTTTCCATACCTTGGCTATTGTGAATAATGCTACAGTGAATATGGGGGTACACATTGGCTGAAATGAGGGATGGAAAAGATATTGCATGCAAATGGAAATTAAAAGAGAGCAGGGGGGGCGCCTGGGTGGCTCAGTTGGTTAAGCGACTGCCTTCGGCTCAGGTCATGATCCTGGAGTCCCTGGATCGAGTCCCGCATCGGGCTCCCTGCTCGGCAGGGAGTCTGCTTCTCCCTCTGACCCTCCCCCCTCTCATGTGCTCTCTCTCTCTCATTCTCTCTGTCTCAAATAAATAAATAAAATCTTTAAAAAAAAAAATAAAAAATAAAAAAAAAATAAAAGAGAGCAGGGGTAGTAGCTATATTTATATCAGTAAAATAGACTTTAAGTCAAAAACTATTACAAGAGACAAAGAAGGTCATTATGTAATGATAAAGGGGTCAATTTATCAAGAAGATACAATTGTAAATATATATGCAGCCAACATTGGTGCACCTAAATATATTAAGCAAATACTGACAGATCTAAAGGGAGAAGTAGACAGCAATGCAATAATAGTAGGGGACTTCAATACTTCACTTTCAACAAAGGATAGATCATTCAGCCAGAAAATCAATAAGGAAACATGGGACTTGAACTATACTTTAGAGCTATGTGAGGTGATGAATACGTTACTTAGTTTGATTGTGGTAATCATTTTATAATAATTATAGTTAACTTACAGGTTTATATTGGTTTCAGGTACAAAATAGTGATTCAACAATTCTATTCATTATTCAGTGCTCATCACCCTAAGTGTAGTTTTTAATCCCTTTCCCCTATTTTACCCATCTCCCTCCCCCTTCTGGTAACCATCAGTTTGTTCTCTATAGTTAAGAGTCTGTTTCTTGGTTTGTCTCTCTTGATTTTTTTCCAATGCTCATTTGTTTTGTTTCTTAAATTCCACATATGAATGAAATCATATACTATTTGTCTTTCTCTAACTTACTTCACTTGGCATCATACTCTCTAGTTCCATCCATGTTGTTGCAAATGGCAATATTTCATTCTTTTTGTTTATAGCTGAATAATATTCCAGTGTGTGTGTGTATATATATATATACGTGTGTGTGTGTGTGTATCACTTCTTCTTTATCCAGTCATCTATCAGCGGATACTTGGGCTGCTTCCATAATTTGGCTATTGTAAATAGTGCTGCCATAAACATAGGGGTGCATGTATCCCTTTGAATTAGTGTTTTTGTATTTTTTTGGGTAAATACCCAGTAGTGCAATTACTGGATCATAGGGTAGTTCTATTTTTAACTTTTTGAGGAAACTCCGTACTATTTTCCACAATGGCTGTACCAGTTTGTATTCCCACCAACAGTGCATGAGGGTTCCTTTTTCTCCACATCCTCACCAGCACTTGTTGTTTCTTGTGTTTTTGATTTGATTTGATTTTTTTTTTAAGATTTTTATTTATTTAACAGAGAGAGACACAGCGAGAGAGGGAACACAAGCAGGGGGAGTGGGAGAGGGAGAAGCAGGCCTCCCACAGAGCAGGGAGCCCGATGCTGGGCTCGATCCCCATACCCTGGGACCATGACCCGAGCCAAAGGCAGACGCCTAATGGCTGAGCCACCCAGGCGCCCCTTTGCTTTTGATTTTAGCCATTCTGACAAGTGTGAGGTGACACCTCATTGTAGTTTTGATTTGCATTTCCCTGATGCTCTGTATGTCTTCTTTGGAGAAATATCTGTTCATGTCTTCTCCCCATTTTTAAATTGGATTATTGGATTATTTGTGTTTTTTGGTGTTCAGTTGTATAAGTTCTTGTATACAACTTGTATGACAGTTGTATAAGTTCTTTATATATTTTGGATACTAACCCTTTATTGGATATGTCATTTGCAAATATTTTCTCCCATTCAGTAGGTTGCTTTTAGTTTTATTGATTGTTTCCTTTGCTGCACAGAAGTTTTTTATTTTGATGTACTCTCAATAGTTTATTTTTGCTGTTATTTCCCTTACCTCAGGAGACATCTAGAAAAATGTTGCTACAGTGAATGTCAGAGAAATTACTGCCTGTGCTCTCTTCTAGGATTTTTATGGTTTCAGATCTCACATTTAGGTCCTTAATCCATTTTGAGTTTATTTTTGTGTATGGTGTATGAAAGTGGTCCAGTTTCATTCTTTTGCATGTAGCTGTCCAGTTTGCCCAACACCATTTGTTGAAGAGATTTTTTTCTCATTGTATATTCTTTCCTCCTTTGTTGAAGATTATTTATGACCATATAATTGTGGGTTTATTTCTGGGTTTTCTGTTTTGTTCTATGTGTCTATTTTTGTGCCCTACTGTTTAGATTCAATCCATCTTTTACAATGTGGTGAGTTTTAATGAAGACTTTCCAGAGGTCCTAGCCCTCAGTGCCATGTCTCAACTGCTTTTGGTTACAGAGAGAATGTTCTCTTGTTCTTGCAGCATGTGCCCAGACATGCCACATAGCCTTTTTTATTCTGGAGTCTTGCCACTTTACAAGGTTCTACCTGGAAGAGCAGGGCAAGGTCACCTTTCCTCTCAGATACCCCAAACTTGTCTTATGGTTTCTATCCTCCTCTTTCTTCTAATTGTCCCTCAGGGAGGGACAGGCACAGGACTTAGAGACTCTCCCCCTTTCAGAGAACACATTCATCCCCAATATATAAGCTGTATTTGCTTCCCTACTGATTCTTTCTTTATTCACGTCCCAAGGAATTTTTTATTTAAAAAATTTTTATTGAGGTATAATTTACATACATTAAAATGTATAGATCATAAGTATACAATTCAGTAAGATTTGACCAATGATTACAATCGTGTAACTCACACCCATGTTAAGGTATGGAACATTTCCATCACACCCAGAAACTTCCCTCATACCCCTTTCCAGTCAGCCCATCCTCAACCACTTTACTGATTTTTATCAGTGTATATTAGTTTTAGCCTGATATGGAAGTTCATATCAATGGAGTCATGTAGTATATACTCTTGTGTCTGGCCTTTTTTCACTCAACATCAGGTCTTTGAGATCCCAAGAGTATTTTTAATTTCACTCTTAAATCATCATGCTTTATCTATTCCTTAGCCCTTGAAAGCCTAGGACTCTGTAGCTATAAAACATGAACTTTTGAAATTCAGAAGCTTTTTTAATGCTCTTTTGCTATATCATCTCTTACTTTTGACCAAAATTCATCTGTTTATGCAGGGAAAAGTCAAGAATTCCAGGAAATGTGGAAGGAATCTGCCAATAGCTCCAAGAATTACCCTATCACAGAGCAGAGTCAGGATTTCAATCCAGGAACCTTGGAACATCTGCTCTTAATATTTCCCCCCTCCTCAAGTTTTCCTGGAAATTCAAAGATTTAAAAGATTTAAAGATTTATTTACTGAGAAGAAGGAGGAAAATGGAGAGTTTTGAAATGTGAATTGCTGTGCACTAGAGACGGGCAAAAAGGCATTCCTTTGGCGGATGAGCTAGCATTGGTGAGTTCAGTGAGCACTAAGCAACAAAAATTTTAAGAATCAGTAGTGAAGGGGCGCCTGGGTGGCCTAGTTGGTTAAGCGTCTGCCTTCAGCTCAGGTCATGATTCCAGAGTCCTGGGATCCAGTCCTGCATCGGGCTCCCTGTTCAGTGGGGAGTCTGCTTCTCCCTCTGCCTGCCGCTCCCCCTCCTTGTGCTCTCTCTCTGTGTCAAATAAATAAATAAAACCTAAAAAAAAGAATCAGTAGTGAAGGTTCTTGTTGGTGAGATTAAGCCTTCTGGAAAGTATTTTTCTTTTTTTTTTTAAAGATTCTATTTATTTATTTGACAGAGAGAGAGACACAGCGAGAGAGGGAACAGAAGCACGGGGAGTGGGAGAGGGAGAAGCAGGCTTCCTGCGGTTGGAACAGGGAGCCCGATGTGGGGCTCAATCCCAGGACCCTGGGACCATGACCTGAGCTGAAGTCAGACGCTTAACGACTGAGCCACCCAGGCGCCCTGAAAGTATTTCTGATTAAAAATAAACAGCTGAATTTAAAAGCATGGCAGAACAAAATAAGTGCCTTTCCCTGCTAAGTGCCTTTTCCCTCATGGTTTTTTGGATTAGTTGAGTTAGGCTCTGCCACTAACTAGCTGTGTAGCTTCGGGCAAGTCTTATCACTTTTCCGAACCTCAGTTCGTGTAGTGCTGAAATGACAGGATTACAGACATAAATGGTCACTACACTTCCTTCTAACTCAAACTTACAATAAATTAATGTTTGTAGTGCCCAGTCAGTGAGCAAATCAGTGTACATATAAGTGAAAGAGCGTTCCAAGGATGTTGGATGTGCTAGCTGGATGAACCACGTGGAGGTTTATTACTGTGTTTTCTGCTTCCACAAGAAATGGCATGGTCTCTTTGGATCTAGCATATAAGCATAAAACAAAAAGAGGTGAAAATGGTTTTACCATGTTTTTATGTTTTTATTAGGTAGTACTAGTTATGGAGTGAAAGAAATGGAGCTGTGGTCCTCTTGTCTGGAAGCATAATAATGTGATTTTTTAAAAAATTCAGTTTTGGTGACAGCAAAAAAATGGTAGTTTGCAGTGCCAGAAAAATGTGTCCAATTCTTCCAAAGAACATGGGTGCACCCTAGCTTAATTTTGAGGCTACATAAATGAGAATATCATGGTTTTCAGAGCTGTAATAATAAGTCGGTATATACCCAGATGTTCTATACTATAGTTTAGAACATTTCACATATATCATATCATTGTATTACAATAAATTATAAAGGTAAGGTTGGTGTATAATTGTCCCCAGAAAAGATAAGTAACACACGCAAGGTCAGGAAACTAATTAGTGGAAACTTTCAACTATTACATGTGGGAGTTTATTTGGATATCATTTCAAGATTCATTTTTATATGCCTCACTGCTTCTGAATTAAGCTTATAATTTTTTGTTTTGTTTGTTCAATCATAAGATTTTGTTTGACAGAATTGTTTGTTCTACTGTTAATGTTTTTGAAAACTATCAATGTTTAAAAATCTTCCATAAAAAGAATTACGGTGAGGGAACAAAAATGGTCTTGCTTTATCGAGTCTCAAGAAGAAAAATGGCTAAATCAGCTTATACTGAAATCCTGCCTTTGGCATCCTGAAGAAGGACACGAATAATAGATGGCAATGGTTAAAATTTAATGATTCCCTGAGATCTGTATGGGATGTAGGAAGGGCATTTTCTGAGGTAGTCTTCAAAGTTTCTGAATTTTCATTCAGGTCATTACTTTGCCACCTGTTCTATGCATTCTCATGATGCTGTTTGTGAAGTGTTTTTAGTCAGAGAAGGGTCTTCAAAGAACAGTGATCTGTTGGGGCGAGTGGCATGCCGGGATCTCCATAAGAACTCCCTACTTGTGTCCTCTGTTCTGACACTCCAGGCAGCTCTGAGTAGACAGAGCTTCACTTCAGGAGGTCTCTTCTCAGCAACTGTCAATACAAAAAATCCTCAACTTTGAAAATAAAGGTCATTTCAGGGGCACCTGACACAAACCCCATCAGTCCCCTTACTATGTGCCAGCAGGTGAGCCTTCTCTGGAATAATATAAAAACCTGAACAGAGCAACTCATAAAATGGTTTGCAATAATAAAATAGCCCCCTAAGAGTAGAAACATCTGAAGTACCATGACAGGTGTTATCCTAGGCCTGTGTGGAAAACTTTGGAGAACACTGGACTGGTTATTTAAATAAAGTAGGACTAACTCTTTTGCATTTGGGAATGTAGGCTTCCTAAAGAGACAGATCAGCAGAGTAATTTGGGGTTCTGGTTTAGAAACTTTTAAGACTTTCCAATATCATGATTATTCTTATTACACGCCCCCAAGGTGGGGACTAAAGTGCAACTACTTCTCAGCATCAAACAAATGACAAGTCAACACAGGAGAGAGTGTAAACCATAGATTGCTATGGCCAGAGGAGAATACCTTAGAGTTTATTTCAAAACCAAGATCTAAAGGATTTTATGAGACCAAAGTTTTGTATAAAGTATTATTTCGTGGGCCTTGTTTGTCATAATCGTGGTATAATACAAAATAAATGCTTTCAGCTATGATCTGCCTGGGGAAATGGTGAATGGACAGTGAAAGGGAATGTTGATATTTATTAGCCATTTGGTATAATGGAAAAAGCATTGCATTTATAAATTAGAGGAGCTGGATTTGTTGCAAGTTAAATATGTGATCTTGGATAAGTCACTTGGCCCAGTGGCTCTCAAAATTTAGATTCTTCTTTTTTTTTTTTTTTAAAGATTTTATTTATTCATTTGAGACACAGAGATACAGAGAGAGAGAGAGAGAGAGAGCATGAGCAGGGAGAGAGGCAGAGGGAGCGGGAGAAGCAGGCTCCCCGCTGAGCAGGGAGCCCGATGTGGGGCTCGATCCCAGGACCCTGGGATCATGACCCGAGCCGAAGGCAGACGCTTAACCATCTGAGCCACCCAGGCGCCCCGTGATTCTTCTTTTTAAAGATTTTATTTATTTATTTGTCAGAGAGAGAGAGAAAGAGCACAAGCAGGGAGAGCAGCAGACAGAGGGAGAGGGAGAAGCAGGCTCCCCGCTGAGGAGAGAGCCTGACGTAGGGATGTGGGGCTCGATCTTAGGACCCTGGGATCATGACCTGAGCCGAAGGCAGATGCTTAACTGACTGAGCCACCCAGGTGTCCCTCAAAATTTAGATTCTTAAAGAAGCACCTGGAGAGGTTGTCAAAACACAGATTCCTGGATCTCATCCCTTAGAGATTGTGATTCACTAGGCCTGGAATAGGGCCTGAGATTCTGAATTTCTGACAAGCTCCCAGGTGATACTTATGCTGTTTGTCTAGGGGACATACTTTGAGGAGCAAAGAAGTCTGAGACTAGGCTCTCCTTATTTTCAAAAGGTATCTACTATGTTAGATGATTACTCAGGTCTATCCTGGCCCCATAAAATTTTCTGGTGTTCAGTTTTGTCCTATTTGCCCTGCTGAAAGTGTCTGTAATTTTTCTTTTTAATGAAGATGGCTAATGGTAGGTCAAAAATGAAATCATTGAGGGAGCAACTGTCTTAGGGAAAATTTGTTGCTGTAAAAGTATTAGCCATTAGCAACAGGTGCCTACTTAAATATTTTATATTCAGTTTTATGGTTGGGTCTACTAAATGAAATTTTAAAATTCCTCCAGAAGGCTTTAGTTTGAATATTAACTCTGCCACTTACTAACCCCATGACCTTAACCTTTCTTAGTTTCCTCATCTGTAAAATGGGAAAACCAATTCCAAGTCTTTCCTATATTGATGGCTCCTGGAATATACACATGAAGGCACCATGTAGGATGTAAGGAACGACTATGTGCAAGGCATAGTGAATAGGAATCACAATACCAGGGCACTGAACCAGTTCCAGGATGACTCATTAGAGGCCATGTGGCCTCTTAATGACACTTCTATAAGCAGGAGGAATCATTGTTCCAGCTCTGTGGCTTAGTCTGTCCACAGAAGTGTCTGTTATGTACTTTTTACGGCCTGGCATTGAAATAGGGGAAATAGGAAGCAGATAACGGTATGAGTCAGGAAGCAGAATGACTGAGTATTATGGAAGAAGAAATCTATTATAAGGATTAGATCTTGGCAGTGGGAGAGGAGCTGGGGAAGCAAACATTGGACAATGGGAGCTGGGAGCTGAAGGGACATGGGAAGGTCACTAACTAACCCTGGTATCAGTTAATGAATCAGAGATTCCAAGTAAACCCTGGTGCTTGGCACATCCAGTAGTTATAGTCAGATCACAAATGGGAGCTGGTAGAGTAGTCATGGGAAGCTGTTGGCTCTTTGTGGCCACTGCCTCTGCGAATTGCAGAGAAGCCTATGGTGGTGGGCCTGGGATTACTGTTAGTCAGCAAGGGCCAGAGAGCTGGAGGTGGAGGTGAGGAGAATGAGGACCAGCTGGAACCTGCTGACCTGTGTATCTGTTTCCACCACCTCTAACCACTGTGACCTCAGAGCATAATGGGCGTTGCTTCCTTCTACCTTCCAAATCTTGTACAAGCTCACCTTTGGTTTACTCTAACTTAGAACCACATAGAAAAGGAGATTTTGGAGAGCTTAATTCCTGGCATAAAAAGTTGATGATACAACAATCCAGCATGATGTCTGACAGCATTTCTGAAGCACATATTGACTGAATAATGAGTTATCTCCTTATGCAAAGGGGACAAGTCCTCCATCTCTAAAAGAAAGAAAACAGCACTATATTTATTTTTTTTATTTTTTTATTTTTTAAAGTGAATCTTTTTTTTTTTTTAAAGATTTTATTTATTTATTTGAGAGAGAGAGAATGAGAGAGAGCACATGAGAGGGGGGAGGGCCAGAGGGAGAAGCAGACTCCCTGCTGAGCAGGGAGCCCGATGCGGGACTCGATCCAGGGACTCCAGGATCATGACCTGAGCCGAGGGCAGTCGCTTAACCAACTGAGCCACCCAGGCGCCCAACAGCACTATATTTAAAGAATAAGATATATTCTAGTCTCTGAATAAACTGTAGTCATTTAAACATCTTGAGAATGCATATACATATGTACAAAGTTTGTATACGGCCTTGTGTGGGTGTACACGCATAAACAATAAAAAAATACAAGCAATTTCCAGATGTTACCAATAGAAGGTGTAGGACTCTCATTTATGCAAGATGTACTAACAGGATTTGGAATGCAGGGAACACCACTATATGGTAATAGAAATGGGAACAGCTCTGTATGTGGGTCCTGGAGAATGTTTACTCAGTATGTAAACAGTGGGTAAGGCAGAAAGGGTAAAAAAATTTGTTGTTCGTGTATAAAAATTATGTTGTTCAATCCTCATTATTTGCAGATTCCATATTTTCAAATTCACCACTTGCTAAATCTTACTTGTAAACTCAAATCAATACTTGCGACGCTTTTGTGGTAATTCTCAGACATGCACAGAGAAGCAAAAAATTTTGGTTACCTGACACACATGTTCCCAGCTGAGGTCGAAAAAGGCAATGCTCTGCCTTTTTGTTTCAGCTCTTATACTGTAAATAAGTGTCTTTTCTGTGGTTTGTTTAGTACCACATTTTTCACATTTTTGTGCTCTCTCTGTTGGCAGTTTTGCTGTTTAAAATGGCCCCCGAGTGCAGAGCCGAAGTGCTGTCTAATGTTCCTGAGTGCAAAGAAGGCTGCACTGTGTGTTGGATAAGCTTTGTTCAGGCATGAGTTACAGTCGTGTTGGCCATGAATTCAACGTTAATGAATCAACAGTATATACTAAATAGGTGTCTTTAATAACAGAAGCACACATAAAATAAGGTTATGTATCGATTGGTTGATGAAAATGTTATAACTAGAGGCTCTTAGGAACCTAATCTTTGATTACCTCTAGGGGCAATGGTTCAGTATTCATTAACACAGTATTCAAGTATCCATGGTGACTTTATAGAACATAACTTCTGCAAATAATGAGAATCCTTCCTAAAAGGAAGGATAGATTACTTTCAGTCTCTCAGAAAAGGCTAGAGGTAATGAGGGAAGGCAGATCCCAATCTGTCACCATTTGGTTGATGCCTGAAATTATACTCTTAGTTTAGTGTTTTTCCAGCTCATTGCAATGTACATACCTGGGGTGATTGCTCTTTTAACCTTATCAGCCAATTATACTTTAGTATGAATAAACCCCAGTAATTGTCCTGAGATCAAGAACCTTTTTAGGTTTGCATATACCGGAATAGCCATGAAAAAAAATGTGCTTTAGATATGAAATATATAGCATTATGCCCTTCACAGAAGAATATGGAGGAAAAGAGAAAAAATACTAGATCTGGGATTGTTTTCTCTCTTATCTTTTCCTCTTCTCCTTTCCTCATTCTACCACTTCTTTTCTTCAGACAGTAGTACTTCAAATCTTGCAATACGCCTTATGCTTACTTATTTCTGGGTCTTGCAAAGTTGGCCCCTCATCACTGACATCTGCTTTCCTACACCCTTGTCAACCTCTGAGGTTCTCTTCATCCCTCAGTTCTCAACTTAGGTGCCCCCTTATTCAGACTTCTTAGGTTCCCTGGGTCTTCATCAGGTATGGCACTGTGTACTTCTTGTATAATATCCTCATGTGGCACTGTGTTTCTTGTATAATAGCATCCCTCCCATGGGATTAAAATGCTCTGTTTACTCTCGGAGTTCCTTACTGAGCTAAAGTCTTAATGAAGATTTGGGAAAGATTTATCGGGTTATCATTGTAAGCAGTAATCACATGGTAGAAATGACATACATTATGGTTGGATATATAAATAGCTAGCGTGTCTCTCCAAATTTTGAGTCAGAAATAAAAGAAAAATTTCATATGGGCTTTTCTAGCTCCCTGACAAGAACCTCTGAATATTAACTGTTCCCATACCTTAAGCCTGTGCATGTTAATTCAAACATCATAACTGTATTTAGCAATCAGCTATAGCTTTGTAATGAATGATCACAAAATCTTACTGGCATACTAACTTAGTGGCATTTATGTTGCTCATGGGACTATGATTCAGCTGGGGAAGCTCTGCTTTATGCTCTTGTTCTGGGGGTCGGCTGGGGTGAATTTCTCCTTGTGGTTCATTTTGGGACCCAAGCTAAGTAGTTAGCAGTTATATAAGACAACTTGGCTCATGGTAATGGCAGAGTCATGCTCAACAATGCAAGCAAATTTCAAGTCTCTGCTTGTGTCATGTGTAGTAATACCCTATTGGTTAAAACAAAGGGGGTTGTAGGATGGGAACTATTCTGCTCCTCTGGGCAAAGTTGACAAATTCCTCTCTTCTGGAGGAAGGACATAGATATGGTTTTCCAGGCTAATAATTTTGCTTCAGGTCTTGGGAGAGTATGAAAGAGGACATCAGATGTTTTGCAGTAGTCTCAGGAATTGGTAGTTCCTGTCCTACCTGGAAATGTTTAGGACATCTCTTTGAGTAAGTAAATTCTTCCTAAGCAAGGCCCTTCCAAAGAACTAGAGTCATTAAAACAGAAAAATAATGAAGGCCTGCTTTAGATTGAGAGCACCCTTTGCAAATAGCTCATCAAGCCATTTAATTCTTTTTTTAAAAAAAGTTATTTATTTTTTTAAGTAATCTCTACACCCCGTGTGGGACTCAAACTCACAACCCCCTGAGATCAAGAATCTCATGCTCTTCTGACTCAGCCAGCCTCCATTCTACTTTCTGCTTCTATGAGCTTGACTAGATTCCGTGTACAAGTGGGATCATGTTGTATTTTTCCTTCTGTGTCTGGCTAATTTCACTTAGTGTAATAGCCTCCAGGTTCATCCATGTTGCAGCAGACGGCAGGATTTCCTTCCTTTTTAAGGATAAATAATATTGCATTGTATGTATACAGCACATTTTCTTTTTTTTTCTATTTTTTTTTTTAAGATTTTATTTATCTGAGAGAGAGAATGGGAGAGAGAGCATGAGTCGGGGGAGGGTCAGAGGGAGAAGCAGACTCCTCACTGAGCAGGGAGCCCGATGCGGGACTCGATCCCAGGACTCCAGAACCATGACCTGAGCCGAAGGCAGTTGCTTAACCAACTGAGCCACCCAGGCGCCCTACAGCACATTTTCTTTATTCATTCAACCATCAATGGACATTTAGGTTGCTTCTATATCTTGGCTATTGTGAATAATGCTTCAGTGAACACAAGAGTGCAGATACCTCTTCAAGATAGTGACTTTATTTCCTTTGGATATATACCAGAAGTGGGATTGCTAGATCATATGGTAGCTATTTTTAATTTTTTGAGGAAACCATTCCATAGTTACTATTCTATTTACATTCCCAACTGTGTACAAGGGTTCCCTTTTCTCCATATCCTCACCAGCACATATAAATATTTTTGATAATACCCATCCTAACAGGTGTGAGGTGGTATCTCATTGTCATTTTGATTTGCATTTCCCTGATCACTGATGTTGAGCACCTTTTCATATACTGCCCATTTGTATGTATTCTTTGGAGGAATATATTGGATTTATTTTTGCTATTGAATTGTAGATATTTTTTATATATTTTGAATACTAACCCTTTATCAGATATATGGTTTACAAGTATTTTCTCCCATTCTGTAGGTTGCCTTTTCATCTTGCTGATTGGTTCCTTTGCTGTACAGAAACTTTTTAGTTTGATGCAATCACACTTGTTTATTTTTGCTTTTGTTGCCTGTCTGCAATATTAGGTGTCTGCAATATCGTGATTTGTAAGAAGTATACATTTGGTCATTCAGATGACCAAAATATATATATTTATCATATATGTATTAGTTGATTTTTGTGTATGGCTTAAGTTAAGGGTATAATTTCATTCTTTTGCATGTGGATATCCAGTTTTCTCAATATCATTTATTGAAGAGACTATTCTTCCATGTGTTCTTGGCACCCTTGTCTAAAATCTTTTTTTTTTTAATTTTTTTTTTAAGATTTTATTTATTTGATTTTATTTATTTTATTTATTTGACAGAGAGAGACACAGCGAGAGAGGGAACACAAGCAGGGGGAGTGGGAGAGGGAGAAGCAGGCTTCCCGCTGAGCAGGGAGCCTGATGCGGAGCTCGATCCCAGGACCCTGGGATCATGACCTGAGCCGAAGGCAGACGCTTAATGACTGAGCCACCCAGGTGCCCCGACTGAGCCACTCAGGCACCCCTAAAATCTTTTGAACACATATACATGGGTTTATTTTTGGGCTTCCTATCCTGTTGTATTGGTTTATGTGGGTTTTTTGCCTGTACCATACTGTTCTGATTACTGTAGCTTTGAAATATTTTGAAATGAGGAAGTGTGATGTCTTCAGCTTTCTTCTTCTTTTTCAAGATTGCTTTGAATATTTGGGGTCTTTTGTGATTTCATATGAATTTTAGTATTGTGTTTTCTATTTCTGTGAAAAATGCCATTGGGATTTGGATAGAAATTGCATTGAATCTGTAGATTCAATGTGGTTAGTATGGACATTTTAACAATATTAATCTTTTCCCCCAATCCATGAACATGAGATGTCTTTCCATTTATTTGTGTCTGCTTCGAATTCTCTCGTTATTTTTTGTATAGTCTTCAGATCTTTCATCTCCTTGGTGAAGTTTATTTGTTTTTGTTTTGTTTTTTTAAAGTTTTATTTATTTGACAGAGAGAGATAGCAAGAGCAGGAACACAAGCAGGGGGAGTGGGAGAGGGAGAAGCAGGCTTCCCATGGAGCAGGGAGTCTGATGTGGGGCTCAATCCCAGAATCCTGGGATCATGACCTGAGCCGAAGGCAGATGCTTAATGACTGAGCCACCCAGGCACCCTGGTGAAGTTTATTTGTAAGTATTTTATTCTTCTTGGTGCTATTGTAAATGGGATTGTTTTGTTTTTTTTTAATTTCCTTTTTGAATAATTAGTTGCTAGTATATAGAAATGCAACTGATTTTGTATCCTGCAGTTTTGCTGAATTTGTTTATTAGTCCTTGCAGTTTTTTTGTGGAACTTTGATCATTTGAGAGGCAGGCTAGCATTGAGGAAAGAACATGTGCTATAAGTTAGAAAGCCCTGAGTTTGAATCCTACTTTGAATTTACATATGATTCTAGGACCTTGAGTCAGTTAATTAATCTAAGACTTGGTTTCATTATTCATGATATGGGGATGCTCCTTTTACCTACCTTTTTATTACATAGTGTTGTTTTGATTATTACATGAGATAATAAAATTGAAAGCAGTAAACCAGGGCCTACTGTTTATAAAGCAGGTGATGTGATCAATAAATGGTATTCCCACCTCCTTTCCTCCTCAGCCTCACCAAAATCTGATTTCCCCTAAAGACTTGGACCATTAATTTATCTTTCCATCTTCTCATTTCCAATTTAGCTCCCAACACTTAACCACTTCTTTGTTAAAAGTGATCTGGACTAAGGGTACCTGGGGGGGAACAGTCGGTTGAGCATCCAACTCCTGGTTTCGGCTCAGGTCATGATATCAGGGTCATGGTATTGAGCCCCGTGTTGGGCTCTACACTCAGTGTGGGGTCTGCTTGAGACTTTCTCTCCCTCTCCTTCTGTCCCTCCCCACCAGGCTCGAGTGCTCCCTCCCTCTCTCTCTTTCTCTCTAAGATAGTCTAGGGAGGCAAGATGGTGGTAGAGTAGGGGACCTTATTTCATCTGGTCCCTTATTTCATCTGGTCCCTTGAGTTTAGCTAGATAACTGTCAAACCATTCTGAACACCCATGAATTCAGCCTGAGATGTAAGAAAAAAATATCTGGAACTCTACAAGTAGAAAAGCAGCTGCTTTTTGCAAGGTAGGAGGTGTGGAGACATGAGTCCAAGGGGAGGTATCAGAAGATAAACAGAGGGGGGAGGGAGCCTCCATAAGCCAGCTACCAGTAAGTGATATAGTACTGGAGGGCAAGATTGGAACACTTAGAAATCTGCTCCAGTGAGAGACATTCCTGTCTGAAAGGGGCTCAGCGGATGAAAAGGGCAGAATTCTAGGTGGGTCAGTGTGGTCTCAAGATCCCAGGAGTCACAGAACTTAACGGGGGTGCCTGAGCCGGTAGAGTGCCCAAGCAGTGGATGGGGGAAACTGGTTACAGTCAGTGAGCCCAGGAGGGGACTCTCAGCTCAGGTCACCATAAACCGTGAGCTGGGCGGATCTGGTGACTGCTGTCTACCTGAACACCTCTGAAAGGACTGAAACTTGCAGACCATCTGCCATCCCCTGGGAGGGGCGGAACAGGTGGGCCCATGACCTGGCAACAGCTCTCAGAGTGGTGGCCCGTAAAGGACAGTACAGCGACACCCTGGGAGTGATGGAGTGGGACGCGCAAGATCCCGCGACCACTGAGAGTGCCAGGGCACTACAAAGGGCAGTAATGGGGACCCTCAGACTCCGCCCCCCCCCCCCCGGATTGGTGTGGGCACACACCACAGGAGTCTGTGGGGGTTTGGCACACACAAAAGTGAAGACTGTTTGTCCCACAGGGTTTACTGAAGAAGAGGGACCACGATGTTTCAGCTCTGGGGCTGGAGATCGGAGCATGACCATTTTTATTTTGATCCTCTAAAGAGGCAAGGAAAGCCTTCAGGGAACAAAAGCGACACAGAGGACCTGCTTACACTGAGCCCAGCCCCCTGGCAAGGGGCAGTGCAATTCCACCCAGGCAAAGACACCTGAGAAGCAGCACAGCGGGCCCCTCCCCCAGAAGACCCAACTGGAAGAACAGATGCACAACTAGTTAATGGAACCCACATGACTGTGAAACTCTAGCACTAGGGGAAAATAGTATATAGAGCTTGAGGATTTTTCTCATGGTTCGTTTATCTTTCAGTCTAAAATTTTCCATTTCCTTTTTTTTCTTTTTTCCCTTTTCAACTAGTTTCTTACTGTATCAACCCTTTGTTTTTAAGTCGCTTTTTAACTTTTATTTTTTACATTTACATTTTAAACATATATGCTTCATTTTTGGCCTTTTCCCACTCTATTCAGTTTTATTTTTGTGTGTGTGTGTGTGTATATATACACGTAAGTTTTGCTTTCTTTGTGGTTTTGGGATTTAGTGTCTCCTAACACACAGACCAAAATTCACTTAGGAACAAGTGGATCACCCTGCTTTATCCATCTTGTGAGATTATATTCTCTCATCTCCCGCCCCTTTTTGTTTTGTTTTGTTTTGTTTTTGTTTGCTTTTCCGTTTTGGTTTCTGACTGCTTCAGATTTGTCTAGTGTGTATTTTGCTTGGGTCATGGTTGATATTTTTGATTCTGCTCCCTCGCTCATACATTCTTCTCTGGGCAAAATGACTAGAAGGAGGAATTCACAACAAAAGAAAGAACCAGAGGTCATGTTCTCTGCCACAGATCTAATCAATATGGATACAAGTAAGATGTCAGAGATGGAATTCAGAATAACAATTATAAAGTTAATAGCTGGGCTTGAAAAAAGCATAAAAGACACTAGAGAGTCTCAGTGCAGAAATGAGATCTAATCAGGCTGAAATTAAAAGCGCTGTAATTGAGATGCAGTCTAAATTGCATGCTCTAACACCTAGGGTGAATGAGGCAGAAGAGAGAATATGTGATCTAGAAGACAGGCTGATGGAAAGGAAGAAAGTTGAGGAAAAGAGAGAAAAACAACTAATAGCTCATGAAAGAAAGGCTTTGAGAAATCAATGATGCCATGAAACATACCAATGTCAGAATTATTAGGGTGCCTGAGGGCAAAGAGAGAGAGAGAGATTGGGCCAGAAGGTATATTTGAGCAAATCATAGCTGAGAACTTCCCTGATCTGGGGAAGGAAAAAAGCATTCATGTCCAAGAAGTAGAGACGACCCCTCCCAGAATCAATAAAAACAGATCAACACCCTGACATATAATAGTGAAGCTTGCAAATTTTAGAGAAAAAGAGAAAATCCTGAGAGCAGCTCAAGACAAGAGGCCCCTTACCTACAGAGGGAGGAACATCAGATTAATATCAGACCTATCCACAGAAACCTGGCAGGCCAGAAAGGGCTGGCATGATATATTCAGGGTACTAAATGAGAAGAAAATGCAGCCAAGAATACTTGTCAAGAATACTTGACAGCAGGGCGCCTGGGCGGCTCAGTCATTAAGCGTCTGCCTTCGGCTCAGGTCATGATCCCAGTGTCCTGGGATCGAGCCCCGCATCGGGCTCCCAGCTCCACAGGAAGCCTGTCTCTCCCTCTCCCGCTCCCCCTGCTTGTGTTCCCTCTCTCGCTGTGTCTCTCTCTGTCAAATAAATAAATAAAATCTTAAAAAAAAAAAAAAAACTTGACAGCAAGGCTGTCATTCAGAATGGAAGGAGAGGTAAAGAGCTTCCAGGACAGATAGAAACTGAAAGAATATGTAACCACCAAGCCAGCCCTGCAAGAAATATTAAGGGGGATTCTGTAAGGGAAGAGAGAGCCCAAGAGTAACATAGACCAGAAAGAAACAGAGACAATCTACAGAAACAGGGACTTTACAGGCAATATAATGGCACTAAATTTATATCTTTCAATAGTTACTCTGAATATAAATGGGCTAAATGCCCCAATCAAGACACAGGGTATCAGATTGGATAAAAGACCCATCTATATGCTATCTACAAGAGACTCGTTTTAGACCTAAAGTCACCTCCAGACTGAAAGTGAGGGGGTGGAGAACCATTTACCATGCTAATGGACCTAAAAAAAAAAAGCTAAGATAGCAATCCTCATATCAGACAAATTAGATTTTAAATCAAAGACTGTAGGAAGAGATGAAGAGGGATACTATATCATATTTAAAGGGTCTGCCCAACAAGAAGATCTAACAATTATAAATACTTACGCCCAACATGGGAGCAGCCAATTATATAAACCAATTAGTAACCAAAGTAATGAAACACAATAATAATAATGCATTAATAGTAGGGGACTTCAACACCCCACTCACAGCAGTGGACAGATCATCTAAGCAGAAGATCAACAAAGAAACAAGGGCTTTGAATGACACTGGATCAGGTGGACTTCATAGATATATACAGAACATTCCATCCTAAAACAAGAGAATACTCATTCTTCTTGAGTACACATGGAACTTTCTCCAGAATAGATCACATACTGAGTCACAAATCAGGTCTCAACCAGTACCAAAAGATTGGGATTATTCCCTGCATATTTTCAGACTACAATATTTTGAAACTAGATCTCAATCACAAGAGGAAATTTGGAAGGAACTCAAACACTTGGAGGTTAAAGAGCATCCTACGAAAGAATGAATGGGTCAACCAAGAAAATAAAGAAGGATTTAAAAAATTCATGGAAATTGGGGCGCCTGGGTGGCTCAGTCATTAAGCATCTGCCTTCGGCTAAGGTCATGATCCCAGGGTCCTGGGATCGAGCCCCACATCAGGCTTCCTGCTATGTGGGAAGCCTGCTTCTCCCTCTCCCACTCCCCCCTGCTTGTGTTCCCTCTCTCGCTGTGTCTCTCTCTATCAAATAAATAAATAAAATCTTTAAAAATAATAAAATAAAATAAAATAAAAATTCATGAAAACTAATAGGAATGAAAACACATCTGTTCAAAACCTTTGGGATACAGCAAAGGCAATCCTAAGAGGGAAGTATATTGCAATACAAGCCTATCTCAAAAAATTAGAAAAATCTCAAATACATAAGCTAACCTTATGCCTAAAGGAGCTGGAGAAAGAACAGCAAATAAAGCCTAAAGCAAGCAGGAGAAGAGAAATAATAAAGATTAGAACAAAAATCAATGACATAGAAACCAGAAGAACAGTAGAACAGATCAATGGAACTAGAAGCTGGTTCCTTGAAAGAATTAATAAGATCAATAAACCTCTGGCCAGACTTCTCAAAAAAGAAAAGAGAAAGGACCTAAATTAATGAAATCATGAGTGAAAGGGAAGAGATCACAACCAATACCAAGGAAATACAGATAATTTTAAGAACATACTATGAGCAACTATATGCCAACAAATTAGGCAATCTAGAAGAAATGAATGCATTCCTGGAAACTTATAAACTACCAAAACTGAAACAGGAAGAAATAGAAAATCTGAACAGACCAATAACCAGCAAGGAAATTGAAACAGTAATCAAAAATCTCCTGGGGGGCGGAGCAAGATGGCGGAGGAGTAGGAGACCTGGATTTCGTCTCCTCTCAGGAATTCAGCTGGATTGTGATCAAACCATTCTGAACACCTACAAACTCAACAGGAGATCGAAGAAAAGAAGAGCAACAACTCTCTGAACAGAAAAGCGACCCCTTTCTGGAAGGTAGGACGTGCGGAGAAGTGAATCCGAGGCGATATTCAGGAGGATAGATGGCGGGGGAGGGGCCTCCGTCAGTCGCTTCTGGCAAGTGATAGAGCCGCGGAGCACAAAATCAGAACATTTAAAAGTCTGCTCCACTGAGGGACGTCACTCCAGTGGCTAAGCAGGGGGTGGAACCCTCACGGGACAGTGTGGTCTTAGGACCCTTGGGGTCACAGAAAGACCGGGGGTGCCTGAGTGTGGCAGAGCTCCCAGGTATCGGAGCAGGGAAAGCCGGCTGCAGAGACGGAGCCGAGGCGCGGGCCCTCAGCTCGGGGTTGCCATAAAACATGATCCGCGGCACAGTCGGGCCACTGCTCCTCCAGCAGGGACCCAACAAGGGGCAGATCCGGGGAGACTCCCCTTCCTCCCCTGGAAGGAGCAGCGTGGGAGCGCACCGCAGGGATCTGCTGGGTTTGGAGACTCCACCCGGGGTCGGGTGCCAGAGATAGAAACGTGCAGTCACAGGCCGGGGGAGCACGGAGTGCGGCCGGAGACCGGGGAGTCGGGAGTGACTGACTGCTTTTCTCTGGGGGCTCACTGAGGAGCAGGGCCCCGAGTTCTCGGCTCCTCTGAGGCGGAGCTTGGGAGGCCGCCATTTTCACTCTCCGCCTCCAAAGCTGTACGGAAAGTGTGCAGGGAACAAAAGCTCCGGAGAGCAAACCCAAGCAGATTACTTAGCCCAGACCGGGCAAGGGCGGGGCAATTCCGCCTCCGGCAAAGACATTTGGGAACCACGGCAACAGGCCCCTCCCCAGAAGATCAGTGAGAACATCCAGCCAAGACCAAGTTTACCGATCAATGAGAACGGCAGAACTCCAGCGCTAGGGGAATACTACACATAGAATTCATGACTTTTTTACCATGATTCTTTAGTCTTTCAAAGTTAATTTTTTTTAACTGTCTTTTTTTCTTTTTTCTTTTTTTTAATTTTTCTTTTTCCCTTTCTCAACCAACATCTTATCAATCCCTTTTTTCAAAAACATTTTTATTTTTCATTTTTAGAGTCATATTCTATCCCTTAATAGTAGTTACCCGTATTTTTGGCATATATATATAAGTTGTTCTCTCTTTAAAATTTTGAGATAGTTTCTTCTAACAGATCCAAATATACCCTAAATCTCTAGTATATGGTTTTTTCTACTGCCCTGCCTGATCACATTCTCTCCCTTTTTTTTTCTTTTTTCTTTTTTTAAATCCTCCTCTTTCTTTTTTCAAACGACTTCTTATCAATTCCTTTTATAAAATTTTTTATAATTTCCATCTTTACAGTCATATTCCATCCCTTCATCATATCAACCCTTATTTTTGTACATATATAAGTTTTTCTTTCTTTAAAATTTTGGGAGGCACTTTCTTCTAACAGACCAAAATACACCCCAAATCTAGTGTGTGGCACTGATCTATATACCAACCTGATCATATTTGATCACATTCTGGTTTTTTGTTGTTGTTGTTTTGTTTTGTTCTGTTTTTGTTTGTTTTTATCTTTATCTTTTTCTTTTTTTCTCTTTTTCTTTTTTCTCTCTTTCCCTTTCTTTTCCCACTGCTTCAGGTCTTTTCTGATTTGTTTAGAGTATATTTTCTGGGGACGTTGTTACTCTGCTAGCATTTTGTTCTCTCATTAGTCTATTCTCCTCTGCACAAAATGACAAGACGGAAAAAATCACCTCAACAAAAAGAACAAGAGGTAGTACCGACTGCCAGGGACCTACTCAATACGGACATTAGTACGATGTCAGATCTAGAGTTCAGAATCATCACTTTAAAGATACTAGCTGGGCTTGAGAAAAGCATGGAAGTTATTAGAGAAACCCTTTCTGGAGAAGTAAAAGAACTAAAATCTAACCAAGTTGAAATCAAAAAGGCTGTTAATGAGGTGCAATCAAAAATGGGGGCACTAACTGCTAGGATAAATGAGTCAGAAGAGCGAATCAGTGATATAGAAGACCAAATGATGGAAAATAACGAAGCTGAGAAAAAGAGAGATAAACAACTACTGGATCACGAGGGCAGAATTCGAGAGATAAGCGATACCATAAGATGAAACAACATTAGAATAATTGGGATCCCAGAAGAAGAAGAAAGAGAGAGAGGGGCAGAAGGTATAATGGAGCAAATTATAGCAGAGAACTTCCCTAATTTGGGGAAGGAAACAGGCATGAAAATCCAGGAAGCACAGAGAACCCCTCTCAAAATCAATAAAAATAGGTCAACACCCCGACATCTAATAGTAAAACTTACGAGTCTCATAGACAAAGAGAAAATCCTGAAAGCAGCTCGGGAGAAGAGATATGTAACCTACAAGGGGAGAAACATTAGATTGGCAACAGACCTATCCACAGAGACCTGGCAGGCCAGAAAGGACTGGCAGGATATATTCAGAGCACTAAATGAGAAAAATATGCAGCCAAGACTACTATATCCAGCTAGGCTGTCATTGAAAATTGAAGGAGAGATAAAAAGCTTCCAGGACAAACAAAAACTAAAGGAATTTGCAAACACAAAACCAGCCCTACAGGAAATCTTGAAAGGGGTCTTCTAAGCAAAGAGAGAGCCTAAAAGCAACATAGACTAGAAAGGAACACAGACAATATACGGTAACAGTCACCTTACAGGCAATACAATGGCACTAAATTCCTATCTTTCAATAGTTACCCTGAATGTAAATGGGCTACATGCCCCAATCAAAAGACACAGGCTATCAGATTGGATTAAAAAACAAGACCCATCGATATGCTGTCTGCAAGAGACTCATTTTAGAACCAAAGACACCACCAGTTTGAAAGTGAGGGGGTGGAAAACCATTTACCATGCTAATGGACACCAAAAGAAAGCTGGGGTGGCAATCCTTATATCAGACAAATTAGATTTTAAACCAAAGACTGTAATAAGAGATGAGGAAGGACACTATATCCTACTTAAAGGGTCTATCCAACAAGAAGATCTAACAATTGTAAATATCTATGCCCCTAACATGGGAGCAGCCAATTATATAAGGCAATTAATAACAAAAGCAAAGAAACACATCGACAACAATACAATAATAGTGGGGGACTTTAACACCCCCGTCACTGAAATGGACAGATCATCTAAGCAAAAGATCAACAAGGAAATAAAGACTTTAAATGACACACTGGACCAAATGGACTTCACAGACATATTCAGAACATTCCATCCCAAAGCAACGGAATACACATTCTTCTCTAGTGCCCATGGAACATTCTCCAGAATAGATCACATCCTAGGTCATAAATCAGGTCTCAACTGGTACCAAAAGATTGGGATCATTCCCTGCCTATTTTCAGACCACAATGCTTTGAAACTAGAACTCAATCACAAGAGGAAAGTCGGAAAGAACTCAAATACATGGAGGCTAAAGAGCATCCTACTGAAGAATGAATGGGTCAACCTGGAAATTAAAGAAGAATTTAAAAAATTCATGGAAACCAATGAAAATGAAAACACAACTATTCAAAATCTTTGGGATGCAGCAAAGGCAGTCCTAAGAGTAAAGTATATAGCAATACAAGCCTTTCTCAAGAAACAAGAAAGGTCTCAAGTACACAACCTAGCCCTACACCTAAAGGAGCTGGAGAGAGAATAGCAAATAAAGCCTAAACCCAGCAGGAGAAGAGAAATAATAAAGATCAGAGCAGAAATCAATGAAATAGAAACTAAAAGAACAGTAGAACAGATCAACGAAACTAGGAGCTGGTTCTTTGAAAGAATGAACAAGATTGATAAACCCCTGGCCAGACTTATCAAAAAGAGAAGAGAAATGACCCAAATCAACAAAATCATGAATGAAAGAGGAGAGATCACAACCAACACCAAAGAAATACAAACAATTACAAGAACATATTATGAGCAACTCTATGCCAGCAAATTCGATAACCTGGAAGACATGGATGCATTCCTAGAGATGTATCAACTACCAAAACTGAACCAGGAAGAAATAGAAAACCTGAACAGACCTATAACCACTAAGGAAATTGAAGCAGTCATCAAAAATCTCCCAACAAACAAAAGCCCAGGGCCAGATGGCTTCCCAGGGGAATTCTACCAAACATTTAAAAAAGAATTAATACCTATTCTTCTGAAACTGTTCCAAAAAACAGAAATGGAAGGAAAACTTCCAAACTCGTTTTATGAGGCCACCATTACCTTGATCCCAAAACCAGACAAAGACCCCATCAAAAAGGAGAATTACAGACCAATATCCCTGATGAACATGGATGCCAAAATACTCACCAAGAGACTAGCCAGTAGGATCCAACAGTACATTAAAAGGATTATTCACCACGACCAAGTGGGATATATTCCTGGGATGCAAGGGTGGTTCAACATTTGCAAATCAATCAACGTGGTAGATCACATTAATAAAAGAAAAGACAAGAACGGTATGATCCTCTCGACTGATGCAGAAAAAGCATTTGACAAAATACAGCGTCCTTTCTTGATTAAAACTCTTCAAAGTGTAGGGATAGAGGGAACATACCTCAATATCATAAAAGCCATGTATGAAAAGCCCACAGCAAATATCATTCTCAATGGGGAACAACTGAGAACTTTCCCCGTACAGTCAGGAACACGACAGGGATGCCCACTCTCACCACTGTTTTTCAACATAGTACTAAAAGTCCTAGCCTCGGGGCACCTGGGTGGCTCAGTCATTAAGCATCTGCCTTAGGCTCAGGTCATGATCCCAGGGTCCTGGGATCAAGCCCCGCATCGGGCTCCCTCCTCAGCAGAAGCCTGCTTCTCCCTCCCCCATTCCCCCTACTTGTGTTCCTGCTCTTGCTATCTCTCTTTCTCTGTCAAATAAATAAATAAAATCTTAAAAAAAAAGAAATAATAAAAATAAAAATAAAAGTCCTAGCCTCAGTAATCAGAAAACAAAAAGAAATAAAATGCATTCAGATTGGCAAAGAAGAAGTCAAACTCTCATTCTTTGCAAATGGCATGATACTCTGTGGAAATCACAAAAGACTGCACCCCAGAATTGCTAGAACTCATATAGCAATTCAGCAATGTGGCAGGATACAAAATCAATGCCTCGAAATCAGTTGCATTTCTATACACTAACTATGTGACTGAAGAAAGAGAAATTAAGGAATCGATCCCATTTACAATTGCACCAAAAACCATAAGATACCTAGGAATAAACCTCACCAAAGAGGTAAAGGATCTGTACTCTAAAAACTACAGGACACTTGTAAAAGTAATTGAGGTAGATACAAAGTGATGGAAAAACATTCCATGTTCATGGATTGGAAGAATAAATATTGTTAAAATGTCTATGCTACCCGGAGAAATCTACACATTCAGTGCAATCCCTATCAAAATACCATCAACATTTTTCACAGAGCTGGAGCAAACAATCTTAAAATTAGTTTGGAACCAGAAAAGGCCTGGAAGAATATTGAAGAAAACAAAAGCTGGAGGCATCATAATGCCTGACTTCAAGTTATATTACAAAGCTGTGATCATCAAGACAGCATGGTACTGGTACAAAAACAGACACATAGATCAATGAAACAGAATAGAGAGCCCTGAAATGGACCCTCAACTCTATGGTCGACTAATTTTTGACAAATCAGTAAAGAATATCCAATGGAAAAAAGACAGTCTCTTCAATAAATGGTGCTGGGAAGATTGGACAGCCACATGCAGAAGAATGAAACTGGACCATCCTTTTACACCATACACAAAGATAAGCTCAAAATGGATGAAAGACCTAAATGTGAGACAGATATCCATCAAAATCCTAGAGGAGAACACAGGCAGCAACCTCTTCAACCTCAGCCACGGCAACTTCTTGCAAGACACGTCTCTAAAGGCAAGGGAAACAAAAGCAGAAATGAACTATTGGGACTTCATCAAGATAAAAAGCTTCTGCACAGCAAAAGAAACAGTCAACAAAACTAAAAGGCAACGTATGGAATGGGAGATGTATTTGCAAATGACATATTAGATAATGGGCTGGTATCCAAGATCTATAAAGAACTTATCAAACTCAACACCCAAAAAACAAATACTCCAGTTAAGAAATGGGCAGAAGACATGAACAGACATTTCTTCAAAGAAGACATACAAATGGCCAACAGACACATGAAAAAATCCTCCACATCACTTGTCATCAGGGAAACATAAATCAAAACCACAATGAGATACCACCTTACACCAGTTAGAATGGCTGAAATTAACAAAACAGGAAACAACAAATGTTGGCGAGGATGTAGAGAAAGGGGAATCCTTCTACATTGTTGGTGGGAATGCACACTGGTGCAGCTACTCTGGAGAACAGTTTGGAGGTTCCTCAAGAAGTTAAAAATAGAGCTACCCTACGACCCAGCAATTGCATTACTGGGTATTTACCCCTAAGATATAGATGTAGTGAAACAAAGGGGCATCTGCATCCCAAGGTTCATAGCAGCAATGTTCACAGTAGCCAAACTGTGGAAGGAGCTGAGATGTCCTTCAACAGATGAATGGATAAAGAAGACGTGGTTTATATATAATGGAATATTACTTAGCCATCAGAAAGGATGAATACCTACCATTTACATCAAGGTGGATGGAACTGAAGGGTATTATGCTAAGTGAAATAAGTCAGTCAGAGAAAGACAATTATCATATGGTTTCACTCAAATGTGGAATATAAAAAATAGTGCAGAGGATCATAGGGGAAGGGAAGGAAAGCAGAATGGGAAGAAATCAGAGGGAGACAAACCATGAGAGGCTCTTGACTCTGGGAAACAAACTGAAGGTTGCAGAAGGCAAGGTGGGTGGGGGGGTGGGGTAACTGGGTGATGGGCATTAAGGCGGGTAGGTATGGGATTAGCGCTGGGTGTTATACACAACTGATGATTCACTGAACACTACATCTGAAACTAATGATGTAGTACACGTTGCTAATTGAATTTAAATTTAAAAAAATACAGATAAAAAATAAATCTTTAAAAAAAAGTGATCTGGACTAAACTAATGCACAACAAAAGGAAGATGACATACCTTGTTTGCTAAACTGCTTGTTATGGTTGTTGCATATTAAAATAAGATGCTTGTTAGCCTGATTCTATCTGTAATTGTGATATGGGAAACAAAGGCAGAAGAAAAATTATTAAGTTTCCTTACTATCTAGAGCCCACTGACAAGTCCTTGAAACTGAGTGACATTCCTCTAGGGACTCAACTGCCTCAATGTTGACACTTTGCTAAGCGCAAAAGGCAATCCTAGCCTCACCCCCCTCCCCCCAGGATCCTGTAAATCTACTTTAACATATAATTCCAATTCTTTTGGAAACTTCCTTTATCTCTAAACCCCCAAGGTACATGTTGGCAATCATCCCCCAAGCATATGACCCACCATTATGCATCCAAAGGGTCTCATGACTCAGGTTTTATTAGATGGTAATAAATGACCTTTTCCCAACAATAGCTAGCCCCCTCAAGGTCCTGGAAACCTTGCTTCCAAAATTCCTTAGAGACTTTCGCTATCCCCTAACTCCCTCCCAACTTGAAAGTATATAATGGGCCACTCTTCATGACCCCGGTGCAGGTCTTTCTGCCCATGGGTCCTGTCCCTGTGCTTTAATAAAATCACCTTTTTGCACCAAGGACATCTCAAGATTTCTTTCTTGGCCGTTGGCTTTGAATCCTAACATCGTCTTTCCTACATCAATTGCAGGTGTAATGTAAATGTCTCTTATAAAATGGTAACTTCTACTCAGTTTTCAGAGTTTCTTCTTTGTTTGCAATTTCTTAAAAATAACCAGCCTGAAATAATCCTTATGCCAAAGAGACGTATTTTGGGGTGGCAAATTCTGCTCCCCTACAGGTGGTTACTGCAAGGTTAGTAAATAATAGATGGACATAAAATGAATCTAAAAACATTGGGTAGCTGGATATTTGATGGGAAGAGGAAGCTTGGAGCAAATTCACTGAGAGAGGGAAATGGGTCTCTTATTAGAAGAATAGGATAAGAGTGAGGAGGAGAGAGGAGGCCCATGGCTGCCTCCATTGATCAGGAAAAGTGAAAATGTTTCTGTGAGGATTAGGACGTGATAATGCAGTTGGGAAGGAAAGACTTACCATACTCATGGCTCTGGCATGGCCTTCTTGGCTCCTATTTATCTTTCTGAGACAAAAGCATATGCCTCCTTCATTAGCTTGTTCTTGGCCTCCAGAGTGTTCAGAGGTCAATTTGCTACCTTTCAGCTCCCTACTTCAAGAAGTCTTTCCTCATAATACAGACAGCTCAAGGGTTAATGGGTCTATATTTTGGAGAGGAAATTCCCCAAATTTCACAGTACTGAGAACCCCTTTCTATCTGGGTTTCAGTACCCCATTTAGGTGAAAATGGATAAAATTAAGCATTTAGCATGCTCTTTTCAGTTGGTAAGAAATGAAAGATGTGCTTTTCTTAGAATCAACCATAATTCAAAATGAAATAATTTTTGTTTCCGAGAAAATGGTGCTATATCAGTGGTCTTATCATTACCAGACCTCATCACTCACAATTGTATAAACATAGAAAATAACAGTGAGCAAAGGGGCAAATGTTAATTTAGAGGAAGATGTTTTTGCTTCCATAACGAGCCCTTTCCCTTTGATGGAATTTACTGCAAGCACATCTCTCTGACTGAAAACAAAACAAAACAAATCTGTTGTTTCTTGGTCATCCATTCAGTGATGACTCAGAGTCACCCTTGACAACTTCCAAAATAGGTGATAACCATAGAGCTCCTGTTCATGGGCCTTTCCATATATACTTTAATTTTCTAAGTCTCAGTAAGAATCCAGACCCAGTGATTTTTTTAAGGTTTCAAGAACAATCACATCTTTGGCTATGTGCTTTATCATCCTGATATGAATTATTCTTTTCTTCAATGATGTGACATTTTATTAGTAGTAGTATTAGTACTTACTTCCAGTAATAGTTATAAAATTTAAGGGAACTTTTCACTTTCTTCCATATATAAGGTGAACATGAAGAGGCTGGGGGCCCAACATATTTTTTATTTCTCCATTTTTTTGGAATTTTATCATCCGAAAGTGATTGTACTGAACTCAAATCACTAAATATTAAATTTCTCTGCCAACTATGTGCAGGTTAGTGTGACAGAATTTAGGGAGAGTTTCATAGAAGTGTAGACAATATGTCCTCTGATCTAAGCTAATCAATGTTAGATCAGAAATCCATAAAACAGGATACTAAAATACCAATTTTCCTCTTGAAAAAATATGCTTTACTCATTTAAGTTTAACAATAACTTTATGAGGTACAGCTGTTATCATCCCATTTTATAAATGAGAAGCCTTGAGAGGTTAAGCTAGATAATGGCAGAGCTGGGATTTGTTGGGGAGGAAGAATTTCCACTGCCCTTCAAGGTCCTTCTAGCTGGATTTAGAATCAGATTGATCCGAGACCTATTAACAGGAGAAAATCAAATGTAATAGCATAATTACAGGAATCCACATAGACATGAAAATTCCAAAGACAGTCAGACAACATGAAGCTTATATGAGCTAAGGAGAGGTGTAGGGACCTGAGGATATATAGAGGAGACCTTTAGCAGGAAGGAGAAAGGAGATGTTTAGAAAACAAAGGTGCCCTATTATGCAGATAAGTTTCTTAGGTAAAGATGAATCTCTGTTAATAGCTCTCTTCTTGGTAAAGAAGGGAGTTAATGGGGTGGTAAGGAGCTTTTTCTGAATCTGCTAGGTTTAGATTGCTTTTAACTCAAAATAAGGCTTGTGCCAAAGTGGCCTATCTTGGGGTGAGTTGCCCTTGGCTCCTACAGATTCAAACCCAGGCAGTAGTTAAAAGCTTATTGTGGCAGACGTTATTAGACAATAAGCTTTTAACCACTCTGTAACAGGTTCTCACTAAAAGAGTCAAAATCCAAAACAACAACGACAACAATGAAGAAGATAGTAACTGAGATGTAATCAGTATTTTGTTCTGGGATGGGCTGAGAATCAGTACACTTTCAAGTGAATCTCATGTTCTATAGAATGTTAATGTAAGGGGAAACCAAAAACATCACCTAGTGTAGTTCTACCACTGCTGGGTGAGTAGTTCAACTTGAAAGCAAATTTGGAACATTGCTTCCACAAGTAAATGGATATTTCTAGTGGTAGACTAAGACTGCTTGCATTTCCTGAGAACAAATTGAAAATTCATGGAGTTGTTTTCATATAGGGTCAGGGGAAGAACCAACCCTGCTAAGCAAATTTAAAGGGTGAATAAAAAGTTTCTCAACCTCAGCACTACTGACATTCTGTCTTGATCATTCTTTGTTGTGGGGACTATCCTGTGCTTTATAGGGTATTAGCAGCATCCCTGGTCTCTACCCACTAGATGTCAGTAGCACCCTCATTCAGTTGTGACAACTAAAAACGTCTCCACACCTTGCCAAGTGTCCCCTGGGGGGCAAAATTTACTGTTGAGAACCACTGAGCTAATAGGAGACAAAAATAAAATTGCCTCAGGATTATATATTTATTGTTCCTCCTGTTAAAATCCTTGGGAAAACCCTCTCCTCTCTGCCTCCTGGGCTCTTGCTATAAGATTTTCAGCTCCTCTCTTTTAAGACTTTTTTCATCTCTTCTCTGTTCTTCCTTTTCCCAGGCCCCCTACCACCTCCTTTTAAGGGGTATCCAGAAACTCTTGATTTTCTCTTAATTTATTATGCAGAGCAATTCAGCTCTCTGTTTTTTAGAAGTCCAGGAAGTTGGTGTACTATGTGTGGGTGGGTGGGGGATCGTGGGGATAGTGGGGAGGTATATGGGGATGTGTGGATGTGGGGTTGATGTGTCACCTTCAATTCAAAATACAAGTTATCTCCGCACAGAAATCATGCCAATCCTCAAGTAGAAGCCACTATAAATGTTGGAAGATTTTTTTTTTTTTAAAGATTTTATTTATTTATTTGAGAGAGAGGATGAGAGGAGAGAGAGAGCACATGAGAGGGGGGAGGGTCAGAGGGAGAAGCAGACTCCCCGCCGAGCAGGGAGCCCGATGCGGGACTCGATCCTGGGACTCCAGGATCATGACCTGAGCCGAAGGCAGTCGCTCAACCAACTGAGCCACCCAGGCGCCCAAATGTTGGAAGATTTTAATAGGAAATCCTCCCCCACCACCTTTTCTTTCACCCTACACATGGGGATAATGGAAAATGGGAGGGTGAATTTCAGAGCCAAGAGCCCATTGGTCTGCTTTTAGAGAAGTTATCTATAAATGCTATATATTATCAATTAAAACTTTCACCTCTTATTGATAAAATGTATATATCAGCTAGACATGAAGGGATGCAAACTTTCTAAAGTACAAATAGATTATAATTACTCAAACAAAATCATATTAAATAACTCTTTAAAAAATATATTTTTGTTTGTTTATTTATTTTTTTATTTTAGAGCAAGTGTGAGAGGGAGTGCAAGCACAAGTGTCCATGAGTGGGGGGAGGGGCAGAGGGGTAGGGAAAGGGAGGACTCTGCCTTGAGCAGGGAGCCCAACGTGAGCCCAATCCCACAACCCTGAGATCATGACCTGAGCTGAAACCAAGTGTTGGATGCTTAACTGACTGAGTCACCCAGGAACCCCTTAAATATACTCCTATATACTGATGTACAGTATACAGGTTTATGATCCCACCTTATTTTGATTTCTGCCAATAAGAACAAAAAGATTTTACAAGTATGTGGCATTAAAATTGACAGGCATTTTTGAGGTTTTTTTAAACAATTTTTTGAGAAATTACTGAGAGATGTTGGTTTTAGGTGCCCTTTATGGGTTTTTTTGGGTTTTTTTTGTTTTTTTAAAGATTTTATTTATTTATTTGACAGAGAGACACAGTGAGAGAGGGAACACAAGCAGGGGGAGTGGGAGAGAGAGAAGCAGACTTCCCGCCGAGGAGGGAGCCCGATGCGGGGCTCGATCCCAGGACCCTGGGATCATGACCCGAGCCGAAGGCAGACGCCCAACGACTGAGCCACCCAGGTGCCCCTGCCTTTTTTGTTTTGTTAGAAATTTCTCTGTCAATAGCATAAGCATTGTAGAAAAAACATCTTTGGTCATACTGTGGTCTAAAAACCAGGAAAACATTCTGTTTCTTAAGATTCCATCTAAATAATATTACTAATTTTATCTTACATTCTGATGAATCAACTTGCCTTTAAAATGAACAAACTATCCTCTATTTTTCATGGACTCTTCCATCCTCTGATTCTTATTTTCATTCTTTGAGTAAAAAAAATACCTCGGGGCACCTGGGTGGCTCAGTCGTTAAGTGTCTGCCTTCGGCTCAGGTCATGATCCCAGGGTCCTGGGATTGAGCCCCGCATCGGGCTCCCTGCTCCACAGGAAGCCTGCTTCTCCCTCTCCCACTCCCCCTGCTTGTGTTCCCTCTCTCGCTGTGTCTCTCTCTGTCAAATAAATTAATAAAAAATCTTAAAAAACACAAAAACTCAAAGAAATGGCTTTCAAACTCCAGGCTAGTACACCATGCTGAACTTTACTTTGAATATTTTTAATAAAAATCTTTTTGATTTTAATTACACAACCTGTTCCTTTTCTTTTAACAGTGGATTTCAGCCACCATAATAAGAATGCTGTTTGTTTGTTTACTGCCTACCCATTTTTGAATGGTTAACCATAAGGTAAAAAGACACTGCTATTGGCTGCCTGGATGGCTCAGTTGGTTAAGCGACTGCTTCAGCAGGTCATGATCCCAGAGTCCTGGGATCGAGTCCTGCATCAGGCTCCCTGCTCAGCGGGGAGTCTGCTTCTCCCTCTGACCCTACCCCCTCTTGTGCTCTCTCTCTCTCAAATAAATAAAATAAAATCTTTAAAAAAAAAAAAAAGAAGTCACTGGTATTTGTCTATGTGAATATATATGTATGGATGTGTATGTACATTGTTATTTTATAACTTGTCAGCTTCATTTTGACTTTACCAGTCTCAGGGCAAACAATAATAGTTCAGAGTCTTTCTCAAAGTATAACAATTCGACCCATACCTCCCAGGAAGTCTATTCTGTTCCCTTACCCCCACTCTCAAGTTTTTCAAAGATAAAATTAAAAATTTCTATTTATCAAAAGACACCTTAATTAAAGTTTTTAAAGACAAAATTAAATTGGTTAGATAATTGCTACACATACAGTATATAAAGGATTAGTGTCATATATATATGAAAAATTTCTACAAATCTTTCAGTAAGAAAAAGACAAGTAACTCAGTAGAAAAACTGGTAACTAATGCAAATGGGTATTTTTTAGGAAAAGGAACATGTATGGTCAATAAACAAAGAGATGGCAGCACCTGGGTGGCTCAGTTGGTTAAGCAGCTGCCTTCAGGTCAGGTCATGATCCCAGGGTCCTGGGATCGAGCCCCGCATCAGGCTCCCTTGCTCAGTGGGAAGCCTGCTTCTCCCTCTCCCACTCCCACTGCTTGTGTTCCCTCTCGCACTGTGTCTCTTTCAAATAAATAAATAAAATCTTTAAAAATAATAATAATAAAATAAAGAGATGTTCAACTTCATAACAATTAGACCAAGGAAAAATCAAGGCTGGTTTTCATTACTTTGAACTTTATATATCTCAAATATGTGTGATGAAATAACATAATACACACATTTATAACAAGGTAAAGATAAACATAATATTCAAAATTATATTTTTTAGGAGAAGAGGCAGAATTATGGAATTGGGGAGGAATACATAGTTGGATGTAAGTTATAAGTAATGTTCTAGGTTTTTGGCTTGTTGATAGTTTCAGTGTGCTTATTATTTTATTTAAAAAATAGATTATAGCCAGTTAGCCAGCTAGCTAGCAAGCTATACTTGGACTATAGATGTTGGTGAATTATAAGTCAAGGATAATGATTCTAATTCTGAGCAACTGAGGTTCTTTAAAAAGTGACTTGGGTTGGGTAGTAAACCTTTCTTAAAAACATTTCAAAAGCTTGAAGTGGTAGAGGGCTTGCAGCTAAGGGAACTTATGTTAGTCATGATGGGGAAGGTTATACTACAATAACAAATAAACCCCTAATTTGCAAATCCCAGTGATCTGCTATAACAAAGGATTATTCCTCATGTCCACAGTTCACTCATTGTACATCTATACTCAGGGACCCAAGCTGGTGGAGGCTCCACCATCTTGTATCTGTACTATCTAAAACACTCACTCTGGGGCGCCTGGGTGGCTCAGTCTTTAAGCGTCTGCCTTCGGCTCAGGTCATGATCCCAGGGTCCTGGGATCGAGCCCCACGTCAGGCTCCCTGCTCGGCAGGAAGCCTGCTTCTCCCTCTCCCACTCCCCCTGCTTGTGTTCCCTCTCTCGCTGTGTCTCTCTCTGTCAAATAAATAAATAAAAATCTTTAAAAATAAAAAAAATAAAAAATAAAACAGTCATTCCTTGATTGTCACAGTAGGGGGGAAAATGCTGGAAAGTCTCAAACATGTAATTAAATGCTTTAGTTTGAAGGTGGCTCATGTGATTTATGTTCCCAGCTTATGATTACAACTAATGTTAGGACCTTGACCAACTGTCAGAGGGAGAGAAGAAATATATTTATGTAAGCACTAGAAGTCCTTAACAGAGGTTTTCAATAGAGACACAAATGGCAATGCTTTCATATCTATATGACAAAGTATGACAGGTTGAGGTAGGAATTTTCAAGTTTGGATGCCCATGCAACATACTTCCATGGATTCCCAGGAATACATGGGCTAAGCATTGAAATGAGGATGAAGATCTTACACTGACCCCTAGAAACAAGTATCAGAACTGAGGATTATTATCATTAATGTGAGCACATTTGAATCAGAGGCAAGTAAAACTCAGGGAAACATCTGTTACATTCAGAATATTTCTTTTTTAAAAAAATTATTTTGAGAGGGGTGCCTGGGTGGCTCAGTCATTGAGCGTCTGCCTTCGGCTCGAGTCATGATCCCAGGGTCCTGGGAGCGAGCCCCACGTCGGGCTCCCTGCTCTGCGGGAGGCCTGCTTCTCCCTCTCCCACTCCCCCTGCTTGTGTTCCTGCTCTCGCTGTGTCTCTCTCTGTCAAATAAATAAATAAAATCTTTAAAAAAAAAATTATTTTGAGAGAGAGAGAGCACAAGAAGGGGGGAGAGGGAGAGGGAGAAGCAGACTCCCCGCTGAGCAGGGAGCCCGATGTGGGGCTCGATCCCAGGACCCTGAGATTACGATCTGAGCCAAAGGGAGACGCTTAACTGACTGAGCTACCCAGGCGCCCCCAGAATATTTCAGTTCATATGGGTTCTAGTGTTTCCTTTGGCTCACATTTCTCTCATGTTGCCCCAGGAACAAATGTTAAATTGGAGCTACCTTTGAAGTCACCAGGGTGTGTGTACAATCCTTCAGTCTTTTAGGGGGCTAATTTGAAGGGATGCTGGGAATTTAGTAGGACTCCTTTATCTTGCTCATTTTCCTTTTTCAAGAATCCTCTGACATTTTAGCAGTTGTGATACTCCAAATATTCGTAGAGTTGGACATGTTATAAAGTGTGTTCTGGCACTAGGCTCCCACCATCAAACTCTCCTGTGGAAAATATTTATTTGGCTTCTCTCTGGGTGTGTCCTGCTGTAAAAGTCTCATTCATCACTTCTCTCCCTGCCTCTTTGGCAACTGGCTCCTGGGCAGAGTATAAGCTATGCTCACATGTGAGCCACCTCAGGACATAGACTATAAAATGGATTCCTCAGTATTGATGACCTCATGTGAGTTCTTCAGCTTAACACCCTAGACTTATCCCAATGCAGGCCAGCCTTTTTTTCCCTCTCTCCCTTCCTACAGATTCTGGGATTCTTTTTTATTGCTGCCACAGCATATTCTACATTGAGAAGAAGTCTTCAGGGTGGGATGCAGTCTCCCAGGTCTCTTCCAGGAAAACACAATAATGTAATTGGCACTTAAAGGCTATATAGCAAATCACTTCAGGAAGAGAGAGCAGGGATAAAGAAAAAAAGTACCGGAAAGTTTCAAGAATTGATGTTTTATCAGTCAGTTTTCATTCAGAGAGACAGAACTACTAGGAAATTCTGTATATATAAAATCTCTCTATGTATGTGTCTGTATATATATATTTTCCTCCTATATATATTTAAGGACTTTATTGCAGGGATTTGACTTGACAATCGTGGAAGCTGGTTAAGCAGTCTTTGTAAGGCTGCTGCTATTCTAAATGTGATGCTAAAGCTTGAAGTGTGCAGGGCAAGCATTTAGGAAGGGAAAATGGATATAAGTTTGGGGAATCACAAGCATAAGCTGGGACCCCACAGGACAGACAGAAACCCATGTCAGTTCTCATTGACCCAGACCTTGATAGTGTGGGTATCCCGTAGAAGCCACGGCCCTTCATCATGGAGCTAAACACACACAACTGGCCCAGAAGTCAGAGAAGCGGAAAGAAAAACCTAGGGGAAGGTGAGCCACTGTGCCAATGAAGTGTTAGCTGGCTAGAGACAATCCGTGGGAGCTACAGAATGGCTACTGCTTCTCTTCTGTCCTTCAAGTCCTCAGAGTTTCTCCCATGGCTCACTTTACCCAGGAACATGCAGGGAAGGAAAGTCTAGAAATGTAGGTCAGCCTAGCCAGGTTGCTGTATTACAATGACACTACAGATGAATCCCCTGATACGAAATCTCTGGTTTTAGTGATGAAAGATACCAGAAGCAACCCTGTCCTCAGGTTCTCTTGTATTCTCCTTGAAAAACCTCAGAAAACATCCTTGAGCTTCTGGACCACCTAGGCTTTTTCTTTTACAGGACTGTACTCTCAAGCATGAAAAGATGGTTAGAACTGCACAATAGGGTCTTCCTATACTTAGAACTGGTGACTTTCTTCTATTTGACTTCTTGACAACCTTTACTTCACATTAGTTTAACTAACATCTTTTGTGCTCAGTTGTGGGCCAGGCACTGTGCTGGGTGGTTCAGGAAACAATGATGGACCAGGCTCTTGAGGAACACACTATCTAGTAGGGGAGATAAACACATAAATAGAAAGTCATGCAATATGGTTAATGCCAAAGTAAAGGAATGCAGGGTATGTTATGGGAATAAGGAGAAAGTACACTCTTGGGCTTGAGATGTGAATCTTAAAGAACGAGTATGAGTTAGCCAGGCAAAGAAAAGTGTAATGTGCATAGCAGGCCAAAAGAGATGTCATAAGCAAAGGCCCCGAGGTTTGAATCAATAGGTATAAGATGGAAATTCTTAGAAATTGAAGTATTATGAGCATAGAGTGGATAACAGGGAGTGGCAGAAGATAAAGCCAGGTAGTGTGATACCTCCATCAACTAGTGATATGTTCGACAGAAAATCCTGCTATAATACCATAAACAGAAAAGGAATTGTTAGGAGGTGGAGGAGGGTCTGTAAAGTATCCTCCAGAACTGAGACCAAAAACAAAGCAAGTCACTACATACCATTTACACAGAATTGTATTCAGGGTAACTTACTAATAAGAGGGATTGGGCAGGGATCTCTCTGGACCCCTAATGCTTACCTGCACTCTCTTTTTCTTGCTGCACCATATCCTTTACCTTGAAGTAAAAGCCTTACGTGATTTCTCTGTGGAGTTTGATGAGTCCTTTCAAATATCTGAAGTTCTTACCATGGCCAGAAAGCCTCCATGATCTGGCTGCCTTTTACCTCTCTGACTCCATTTCCTTCAACTTCATCTCCCTGTCTCATTCGGTTCTATTCACCTTGGCACTCATTGTACTGAAACATACCCAGCAGGCTCCAGACTTATGTCTTAGTATTTTCTGTTTCTTTTGTCTAAAGCTCTCTTTAGGTATCTACAGGGCTCCATTCTACCCTTCTGGAAAGTCAGACCTTTACAGACTGCATGTTCTAAAATGTAATCTTGCCCTGTTACTTTTGATTCCTTTGCCTTTCCCCCCACTCTGCCTCCCCAGACTAGAATGTAAATTGCACAAGAGAAGAGATTTTGCTTAGAACAGTATCTGGCACATAATAGATGCTTACTAAATGTCTGAGAAGGAATAACCAAATAAAGAGGGAGGTGCAGGTCCAGCTGCGGAAGGAGGGACACACAGCCCCTTTGTTACCTGGGAAAGATTTCAAGATCTTTGCTACCAGAGCTGGGGGAAAGGATATGTGGCATGAGCCAGGAAGGGGAGGAGATAGTTCAAAAGTATGAGGTATTAAACGTCCCTCAGGAGAAAGCTCAAGTCAGTAAACAAAACTTTATGTTGAATGTAAGCTGAGAGGTTGAACCTACTCCTGATTGGAGTTTTCTAGGACTTACCAAACATCTCAGTGTATTTTTAATTAGTCTGAAAATTTCAGTTGCTTATGGTGTGTGTGTGTGTGTGTGTGTGTGTGTGTGTGTGTGTGTGTTCCATTGACTTTTCTTAGATAGAACATTAGATTTAATTATGAATTTGGGCTTTCCTTTAAAATAACCCCATATCCATGTAGCTTTAAAATTGATTTTGTAATGGAAGTTTGTGCTGGAAATGTGGACAAAGAAACTTAGATCAACACAGATCACTGTGTTTCCTGTTATTCACAAAGGGACTTTGTGTATGTGTGTTTAAGTTCATAGTGAATAAAAACAGAGAGGAGGAATATATTGAGAATGAAGAGAATAAAATATATAAAAGCATATAAGATAAGCATACTCTTGCAGATAAAAGTTACACCTTCATAGAAAGATTTTTTTTCTACTTTATGATATCAGATTCATTTCAACAAGGCAGAATCCATGCATGATTGTAAAATAGTTTATCTCCGGTTTCCCAGAGCTCTTTAAGGTGACCTGATAAGGTCAGATAGGGAATCATAGTAGTCGAAATAATTTCCACCAAATATTAGACATCTCTTGGGATGTTTTGTTCTGTTTTGCTTGGGAATAAATAGGGTTTTTTGTTTGTTTGTTTTTGCTTCTTTGCTTGTTCATTTACACTTATTTGTCTTCAAATTGATAATATATGCACATGATAGAAATTCAAAATGTACAAAATAGTAGAATAATAAAGTAGACTCCTTACCACAATCCTCCCCACTCTCCACCCGTACCTAGTTCCCATCCCTGGAGACAACCTTGATTACCCAGTATGCATACATTACTGAACTTTGCTTTTTTCACTTAATAGTTTATTTTGGAGATAATTCCATATCAGAACATATAGACTTGTGTCCTTCTTTTAAGAATTGCATAGTCAGGGGAAAAAGAATTGTATAGTGGGATTATGAATTTTAATAGGAAAGTTTTTTCTTTCTTCACCTAAGGAAGAGATCAATGCTTAGCTTAATGAAGATATAATCATTGATATGAAGAATTAAGATCTCACAGGGATTTTTAAGTGAGTGAACTTCTTGGGAGCCTTCCAGACTCTTCTAGAAATAGGGTTGCTAGATAAAATCCAGAAAGCCCACCTGGTTAAATTTGGATTTCATATAAACAAAGAATATGTTTTAGTATAAGAATATGTCATGTGGGGGTGCCTGGGTGGCTCAGCGGTTAAGCGTCTGCTTTTGGCTCAGGTCATGATCCCAGGGTCCTGGGATCGAGCTCCGCATCGGGCTCCCCGCTCGGCGGGAGGCTTGCTTCTGCCTTTCCCTCTCCCCCTGCTTGTGTTCCCTCTCTCGCTGTGTCTCTCTCTGTCAAATAAATAAATAAAATCTTAAAAAAAAAAAAAAAGAATATGTCATGTGATACTTGGGAAATACATAAAAAATATTTGTCTAAAATTCAGTGAGATATATAAGCAATGGTTCATTGTTTATCTGAAATTCAAATATAACTGGGAGCCATATATTTTGCTAAATATAGCAACCCTATGTAGAAGCCACTCATCTATCCATTTGTGAATAGAACTGATCTTTTTTTAAAAATTGAAATATAAAAAAAATAAAAATAAAAATAAATTGAAATATAATTGACACACAGTGTTACATTAGTTTTCAAGTAAACAACATAGTGACTCAACAATTCTATATGTTATACTGTGCTTACAAGTGTAGCTACCATCTGTTACCATGAACACAGTTATAATACCATTAACTGTATTCCCAATATATACCTTTTATCCCCATGACTTACTCATTCTGTTACAGTAAGCCTGCATCTCCCACTCCCCTTCACCTATTTTGGCCAATCCCCCACACCTCCCCTCTGGCAAGCATCTTTTTATTTTCTGTATTTATAGGTCTGTTTCTGCCTTTTTTTTCCCCTTAAGATTTATTTATATATTTAAGAGAGAGAGTGTGCACACACGTGTGCCGGGGTAGGGGTGGGGCAGAAGGAGAGGGAGAGAGAATCTCAAGCAGACTCCGCACTGATTGAGGAGCCTGACTTGGGGCTCGATCTAATGACCCTGAGATCTCCACCTGAGCTGAAACCAAGAGTCAGTGCTTAACCGACTGCACCATCCAGGTACCCCTGTTTCTGCTTTTTGTTTGTTTGGTTTCTTAGATTCCACATATAAGTGAAATCATATAACATTTTTCCTTCTCTGTGTAACTTGTTTCACTGAGCATAATATCCTCTAGGTCCATTCATACTGTCACAAATGGTAAGATCTCACTTCTTTTTATGCCTGTGTAATATTCCATTGTATATATACACCACATCTTCTTTATCCGTTCATCTGGTGATGGATACTTCAGTTGCTTCCATATCGTGACTTGTAAATAATGTTGCTATAAACATAGGGGTGCATATATCTTTTTGAATTAGTGTTTTTGTTTTCTTTGAGTAAGTACTCAATAGTGGAATTGGATTGTATGGTATTTCTATTTTTAATTTTTTGAGGAAACTCCACACTGTTTTCCACAGTGGCTGTACCAATTTACAACCCCATCAACAGTGCTTGAGAGTTACTTTTTCTCCATGCCCTCTCCAACACTTGTTACTGTCTTTTTGATACTAGCCATTTCGACATGTGTCAGGTGATAGCTCATTGTGGTTTTGATTTGCATTTCCCTGATGATTAGTGATGTTGAGTGTCTTTTCATGCATCTGTTGGCCACCTGGATGTCTTCTTTGTAAAACTGTCTATTCAGGTCCTCTGCCCATTTTTAAATCAGATTATTTGTGGGGTTTTTTGGTGTTGAGTTGTATAAGTTCTTTATATGTTTTAGATATTAACCCCTTATTGGGTATATCATTTGCAAATAACTTCTCCCATTTAGTAGGTTGTCTTTTCGTTTTGTTGATGGTTTCCTTTGCTGTGGAAAAGCTTTTCATTTTGGTGTAGTAACAATAGTTTATTTTTGCTTTTCTTTCCCTTGCCAGAGGAGACATATCTAGAAAGCTGTTGCTAAGTGAATAGAGTTGATTTAAACTTCAAACTCCACAACGATGAGTTGGTGTCTGTTAGAGCAGAAAAATATTGCTTAGTAAATATCATGGTTATAAAAACCTTTGTTGTTTTTTCTTTCTTCATTCTTCAGTATTTCTTTTTTATTTTTTTAATTTTTTAAAAAGATTTTATTTATTTATTTGACAGAGAAGGACACAGTGAGAGAAGGAACACAAGCAGGGGGAGTGGGAGAGGGAAAAGCAGGCTTCCCGTGGAGCAGGGAGGCCGATGTGCGACTGGATCCCAGGACCCTGGGATCATGACCTGAGCTAAAGGCAGACGCCTAACGACTGAGCCACCAGGTGCCCTTCAGTATTTCTTTTAATTGCTTTCCATAATTCACAAGAAAAGCAATGCCTTCCTCATTTTAGATAATGCTTTGAACTAAGATTGTTTAGCCTGTTGTCTTCAGCATTAAAAAGCTATAATGTATTTAAGATGTACTTCAAATATTATAATCATATACTTGATCCTTGAGATGAATTAAATTTCAGGAGAATTTTACTTGTTTGCTCACATGACATTTTTTCTTTTTTTTTTTTAAAGATTTTATTTATTTATTTGACAAAGAGAGACACAGCGAGAGAGAGAGAACACAAGCAGGGGAAGTGGGAGAGGGAGAAGCAGGCTTCCAGCAGAGCAGGGAGCCCGATGCAGGGCTTGATCCCAGGTGCCCCTTACATGACATTTTTTCAAAATGAAGTATTGCTGTCAAAAAAATTAAATCAGATTGTAATTAAGTCAATTTAAATTTCTTATTGGAAAATTAAACATCGACCTTGTTGAATTCATATTTTGTTTTTTTATAAAGCCCTTTGGGGAACTAAAAATCAGTGCAATGTGATTCAGAATAAACCACATTTAGTTTGTTTTCCTCAGACTCAAATAGATGCACAATCTTCTCTAACGTCACCAGCTTGGATTTCTTACTTTATTGTTGCTCACGGGTGTTCTCCCAAGGCATTCCCCACACTAATGTGCTGTTTTTCTCATCTAAATCTAATAACACCCCGGTGATTCCATCCAACTTGGAAGTAGTGACTGTTCTGCAGCCCAGAAATGCCTTCTGGAATGAATTTGAAGCTTACAGGTATATGCTTGTCCTTGGTTTCTGTGTCTACTAATGGTAATTTATTTCTCGTCATATTAATAAGGATAGTATCCCAAGGATCATGGAAGGTTTTGTCTAACTTTGATAGGCACCACATTTTGTTTTTTTTTTTTAAGATTTTATTTGTTTATTTATTTGACAGAGAGAGACACAGAGAGAGAGGGAACACAAGCAGGGGGAGTGGGAGAGGGAGAAGCAGGCTTCCTGCTGAGCAGGGAGCCCAATGTGGGGCTCGATCCCAGGACCCTGGGATCATGACCTGAGCTGAAGGCAGACGCTTAATGACTGAGCCACCCAGGCGCCCCTGAAAGGCACCACATTTTGAAGAAAAGTAGCCGCCTTTAAAAATTTTTATTTACTTTTTAAACAAAAGTGGTGTGAACTACTTGGCCAATCCTAGTCCACAGAGATTGGAGTGTGCTTATTCTCGACATATCAGTGTTTCCTTTTAGCATTAAAATGAAAGGAGTGAGTTAATGACATGCATGCTTAAGTATGGGAGGGAAATGTAATGGTGTCAGTTTCCTCTGAAATGAATCAAAAAAGAAAATAAGATGGATCGATGGGTGGACAGATATGTGTTAAAGTAAATAGAGTACAATATTAATGACAAAATCTGGATGGTGGGTATTCACTGTAATATCGATGTAGCAAAGATGTTAGGGTTTGGAGCCAATGGCCATGAAAGAATTCTTGAGACGTTTTCGTGCGAAAAGGTGGTTTTATTAAAGCCCATGGACAGGACCTGTGGGCAGAAAGAGCTGCACCGGGGTCATGAGGAGTGGCCCATTATATACTTTGAAGTTGGGAGGGGGTTAGGGATAGCATAAGTCTCTAAGGAATTTTGGAAGAAAGGTTTCCAGGACCTGAGGGGGCTAGCTGTTTTTAGGAAAAGGCATTTATTACAGTCTAATAAAACCTTAAGTGTTGACACCCTTCAGATGTATATCGGTGGGCCATGTGCTTGGGAGATGACTGCCAACATATATCTTGGGGGGAAAAGAGAAAAGGAAGTTTCCAAAGGAAATTTTATGTGTTAAAGTAGACGTAGAAGGTCCTGGGGGTCGGGCTAAGATTGCCTCTTGCCCTTAACAAAGTATTAACATCGAGGCAGCTAAGTTCCTAGAAGAATGTCACTCTGCCTGTTTCAAGGACTTGTCCGTGGGCTGTAAGTAGTAAGGAAACTTAACTTTTCTTTTGCCTTTGTTTCCCACATCAGTATCCTTTCAACATTTTTCTATGTTTGAAATTTTTCGTAATTAAATATTGAGGAAAAAAATTCAAGGAGTATGTGCTAAAGCACTAGAGAGACAGGTATACTTGAAGATGTGTTTATACTACAGAGGAGGAGAGATATATTTTCCTCTACCCTTCTAGGTTCATGGCTGAGACCCCCTCTATAATAAAAGACAGATTAACAGGAGAAAAAGAAATAGAAATTTAATAACTTGTGTAACTCTTGTATACATGGGAGATACCCGGGAAAACACTAACTCCTTGAAATGGCCTAAGCCATTACCTTAAGTACCATCTTCAGCTAAAAACAAAGGGGGGGGGCAGTTGAGGGAGGTAATCAGGCAAAGCACAGGAAACAAGGGTAAGATTGTTATGCAGATTTAAGTCTGTGTCTTCTCCATTGATAAGAATTTCTAGAACTTCAGAGTCTTCTTTTTCTTTTTTTGGTACAGAGAGGGAGACACCCTTGCAAATGAAGGTTTCTCTTATAAATGTAAATGTCTTACAAAAGGATAATTTCTACTGTTTTCAGAGCTTCTCCTGTCTCTGCTGTTTCTTAAAAATAGTAACCTAAAATAATCCTTATGCCTAAGAGGCATATTTTGGGATGGCAAATCTCTCCTTCAATATAAGTCATCTTGGGCCAGCTATTTCACCTCTCTGTGCCTTGGTTTCTTCATCTATAAAAGCCTACTGTATAAGGTCATGGATTCTGTGAGAAAATCTCCATCATAAAATACCACACTGCCAAGTTCTGATGTTCAGCTAAAGTTAGCTGCTATGATGATGATGAAGATGCAAAGGTTGATATATGAGATGCATCATGGCCCAAAAGAAAGATGAAAATGCATCAGGGAAACCTTTCCAAATAAGGTGACTTGACCTTCCTCTCAGAGGATGTGATGAAAATATATTAACGGAGAGAGGTTCAGTATAAGCAGTAAATGGAAAAAAAGGAAATGAAAATAAAGAATGAGAGGACAGAAAACAGAAGCAAGGTGTGCATGATGTCATGGAGGAGGCTGGCCTTGGTTGGTGTTTCGGGGAGGAGGACTAGATTCATTTGGAACTAAAATAGTTCTGTCATATTCCTTTAATATTAGATTCAAATGTTCGAGCTGGGTTTAAAAAAAATAAAAAAGCCCCAAATGTAACTGGAAACTGCCCTGGTTTTTGAAGCCAAGATGTAGGACTTGAATGAATTCCTTCATTGCTGGTCCTAGGATAAAAAGAAAGAATATAAAAATTAAACATAAGAATAAATATAACAGGTGGAAATCAGTTCCATGATTTATAACCAGTTTGAATACCCAGGTTTTTCCAATTTTTGAAAGTTCTCCCTAAAAAATTATTGGTTTCATGGTTTCATTCCTCTGCACTTTGTTCACCAATATCCTTCTCTCCTCCCCCCACCCCCCACTTCTACTTCTCACAGTTACTAGGTACTAAAACAAGGCTTCCCTTCTTGTCTAGGGCAGAATGCCCTTTCCTTACGCAGAGAGAAGATTTTTCTTTTTAAAAAAAATCTCTGTGAGGTCTTGAAATCATTGGAGATGGGAAGGACTGACAGAGATGCACTTGAGTGCATGACTTTTGGGCACGAAGCCAAGTAGGGTCTTAAAACCCTGTCCTCCCTCTTCCTTAGAGTAGTTCCAGGCTGGGAACGGCAGAAGCTGGCAACGATGGTAGTGCTGTGGTTTGGGGTGGTGGGGTTCGGAGCTGACAGCCCTGAAAGAATTCTTGAGATGTCTTCGATGCAAAAAAGGTGGTCTTATTGAAGCACAGGGACAGAACCCAAGGGCAGAAAGAGATGCTGCCCTGGGATTATGAGGAGCAACTGATTATATAGTTTGGAGTTGGGGGGAGTAAAGACACAGCGAAGTTTCCAAAAGGACTTTCATATGCTGAAGACTCACAGGATACTGGAGGCCTAGCTATTGTTAAGCTAAGGGTGTTTTTCCCTCTAGCAGGGCATTAACATTAAGACAGTTTGGAGTTTCCTGGAGGAATGTTATACTCTGCCTGCCTCAAGTATTTGTCAACGAGTGGCAGGTCCTAAGGAAATTTAGTTATATCTACATTTCCTTCTGCCTTTGTTCCCCACATCAGTAGTGTTGCATCAACTCCTTGTTGCCCAAGCCAGACGCCATTCACCATTTAAACCACAATAAGCGATTTGGAAGTTTAATTTCCACTGGAGGCTAATCATATAGAATCCAAAGATTTTAATACATCCTGAAAATAAGATTGATTTCCTATTAAAAAATATACAAGTTGACTTTCTTAGAACCATTAGCAGCTTAGCATACGTCACTAGTTTTCTGTATTTGCTGGCCTGTTGTTACAGTGGGAGATTCATAAGTGTTTCTTCTGTGGCACTCTAGCAAGGTGTTTATTTACCTTGTTAATATAGAGAGCATGTCTCTTTTGGGTCTTTGAGTACTCAGTTTTATAATGAAGTGCAAAGCTTTATATTTTTTTATCCTTTTGATGTGGTTTTCGAATATAGCTGAGGTTTGGTGGGGTGAGATCTGGAGCCAACAACCAAGAAAGAATTCTTTCAAAGACGTCTTTGGTGCAAAATGGTGGTTTTATTAAGCCCGGGGACGGGACCCGTGGGCAGAAGGAAGGGCACTGGGGTTGTGAGAAGTGACTGATTATATACCATGGGGTTGGGGGGGGTAAGGAAAAAGCAAGGTTTTCAAAAGAACGATCATATGCTAAAGAGGACCTACAAGATATCAGAGGCCTTGCCAGTGTCAAGGTTGTTTTTCCCCTCTAGCAAGACATTAACATTAAGACAGTTGGGAGCTTCCTGGAAGAATGTCACACCTGTCCCAGCCAGGAGTGGGGTGAGTGTAGGTTGCAGGGTGTCAGCTCGTGCTTTGTCTTCAGCCAGCCTTCTGCTCCCTCATCACTTTGAAGGTTGGTTAACATAACTTTGAACATCTTTTTTTTTTTTTTTTAAGATTTTATTTATTTATTTGACAGAGAGAAAGACCACGAGACAGGGAACAAAAGCAGGGGGAGTGGGAGAGGGAGAAGCAGGCTTCCCACCGAGCGGGGCTTGGCGATGGGGTGCTCCATGCGGGGCTTTATGCGGGGCTCTATGTGGGGCTCGATTCGGGGCTCGATGTGGGGCTCGATCCCAGGACCCTGGGAACATTACCTGAGCCGAAGGCAGACACTTAATGACTGAGTCACCCAAGCGCCCCTAACTTGAACTTCCTATACAATAGACATAAGCAAAAAATATATATATATATATAAATAAATTGTAAACAAAGAAATGCTTTCTTCTGGTTTATTGAGAGGGCCATTCTGTATAAACATACATATTTGGCCTGGGTTAAGAGTAAGATCTAATGCATCCAGAGAAGGAACAAAGACTATCATTGTTCCAGAGAATTGAGAAAGAGCTTAGTGCTATGTTCATAATCCTTTCTAGCAGTATCTTTCAAAAAGTCTACATTGCATTATTAAATAGAGGATAAATGGCAAAAATTTACCAAGCTTTCCCATGAAGCATTCCTGAACATACTTGGGGTGAATGGCCCATGGGGATTTGATTTACTAGCGGGCAGTCTTAGGTTCTGAGGGGAAGCAAAATATGCCACCTCAAAATATGCCTCTTTGGCATAAGGCCTATCTTGAGCTGGTTATTTTTAACAGGGGCCACAGGGAAAGTTCTAAAAACTGAATAGATGCTACCTTGTTATAGAAATTTACATTTGTAAGGGAAATTTCTCCATTTGTAAGGGTATCTTTCTCTCCGTACCAGGAAGAGGGAGATGACTCTAAATGTCTAGAAACTCTTATCAGTGGAGAAGGCTTGGACTTAAATCTGCATTACAACCTTACCCTTGTTTACTGTGTTTTGCCTGATTACCTCCCATAACTGGCTTAGTTCTTCCTCCCTCCCCTACCCCATGAACATCTTTTGTCTTTAACTAGAGATGGTTCTAAAGGTGATGGCCTGGGCCATTTCCGTTTGTTAGTCAGTTTTCCCGGGTCTCTTCCGTGTATATAGCAGATATACATGTTATTAAACATCTGCCTGTTTTTCTCCTGTTAATCTGTCTTGTATTATGGGGGCTTTGGGCAAAAATCATTTTTCCTCCAGTATAGTTCTTGTAAAGGAGAAATGTAATTTTCCTACTTCCAGCAAATTTTGGGGGGACAAATGAAGTAGAAAGTGTCAAAGTGGAGTAGGTAAAGCAGACAGAGCCTGAAGACAGTACTTCCAATCCCAGTGTTGCCACACGGGCTGAAGCCCCAAGAGGGAGGGCCTTAGGTCCATCATCATGAGTGTTGTTGGCTTTGCACAAGAAAGAATTCAAGTGCAACTCATTTAGAGAAGGGGACAAAGATTTATTAAGTATGGAAGTAAGAAAGGAGCTACTTCACAAAGTAACAGTCTCTTCTCCCAGATGGGAAGAGGATCCCCTTTGCCTCTAATGAAGGGTTTGTTTGTGTTTTTTTTTTTTTAATTAGCTAACTCTATAGGGAGGGGCTTACTCTTTAACTTTGGGTTTATCATTTACATTGGGTGGCTAGTTTTTCCATTGTGTTAGGGTTGTGAAATTACCCACAGGGAGCAATTTTCAGAATGTCTGGCCTTTGTGGCTTTTCCTGCCAGAGGGAGTGGGATCTGGTGATCTTCCCTGAGTCAGATCTTGTTGATGAGGGAACAGAAGACTAGCTGAAGACAAACTACAACCTGATACCCTGCAACCCCCTCCCCATCCTGGGTGGGATGTGTGACATCATCCCTGAAGCTCCCAACTGTCTTAAATGTTAATGACTTGCTAGAGGGGAAAAACAACCTTAACTTGAAAATGGCAAGGCCTCTGGTATCTTTTAGGTCCTCTTTAGCATATGAAAGTTCTTTTGAAAACCTCCCTTTTCCTTACCTTCCCCAACCCCATAGTGTATAATCAGCCACTCCTCACAACCCCGGGTGCAGCAGCTTCTTCTGCCCACGGGTCCTGTCCCTCTGCTTTAATAATAAGCCACCTTTTTTGCACCGAAGACATCTCAGATTCTTCCTTGGTTGTCAGCTCTGGACTCCACCCCACCGAACCTCGCCTATATTCCAAACGACATCATTCTATTACCTGCTCACTTTTAGGTTAAGGGTCAGTCTCAAACCCTTTACTTTGGTCAATTTGTCTCCCTAGTCTCCTTTCCCTCCTGCCTCACCAGTACCCAAAATGTTAACTGTGGAGGAGTGCCCATCTGAGGTAAGGTCTGCAAATTGGTTGAGACCCCCAGTTGTACAGAGAATCTATGTGGAATCCCACAACTTCCTTCGGGAAGGAGCAAGTTCTTGCTCTGTTGTCTTGCCTCTTTCCAAGAGAACAATAAAGCAAATAAAGGACATGTCCTTATTGCTTTGCCAATTTTGGAGTTAACTGGGGGGTTATGTAATTAAATATATTTTTATATATCGAAAATGAGAGCTAGTTAAGGTTATAAGACAATCATCAAAAGACAAACTTGAACATTTTTCACTAAATTCTATAGCTGAGCTGAAAAAAAAAATAAACTAATTGTGGTTGGTACATAAAGTCCTTAATTTGCATACACAGCTGAGTATGTAATTATGTACATACATACATGGCTCTGAATTCAAAAAGGGACATGTTACCATAATGTTAGAATATACTCACTGCAGCAAAGGATAATAAGGTAGTATGAAGAACCAGGGATCAGAGAGATAAGTAAATAAAAAATGCATTCGTACTTATTTTAAGAGCCTACTTGTGTGAATGGGGATAATATGTTTAGAGAAGCTTCATTAACTACGGCTTTGAAGTAGCAGTGATATTTAATGAATGTTTGGCATACTCAAAATTGATTGAGGAAGTCTTCTCTCATGAAAATTTCTTGGGAAATCATAGTGTATCCTTAACAAATAAATAAAATATCAATGAAAAGAATCATAATGATTGAGATTCTCAGTGCAGTTTATTGACTAACACCCACATGGGGGCTTTGAGGGAAATGTTATTTCTCTTTGACAACAAATATATCTTGAAAATGAGGTTCTTGCCCTCAGACTACTTCAGCCTTAATGGAAGAAGAGATGAGATGTGTAAATGACCAAAATAATGCTGCAATGATTACATTTAATTTGAAGTTGTTTACACTAATTATAAAAGTGGGTTAGAATGAAACCAAGTTTGAATAAAATTAGGGGAAATTTCCTGGAAAACAATGCAGATGTGATCTACTTTTGAATTTTATATCTTCTTTTTTTTTTAAAGATTTTATTTATTTGAGAGAGAGAGCGTGTGCATGTGCGCACACAAACAGTGGGGAGGGTGGGCGGGAGGGGGGAAGCAGGCTCCCCACTGAGCAGGGAGCCCGGTGCGGGGCTAGATCCCAGGACCCTGGGATCATGACCCGTGTCGAAGGCAGACGCCCAACCGACTGAGCCACCCAGGCACCCCGAATTTTATATCTTCTTACATAGATTAGTAAATAAGAATACTTTTTGGTTTTTTGATAACCTGAGGGCAAAAACCCCCAAAACTATATACTAAATAAAGATTTTTTAATGAAGAACCAGTACTCATTGTTGTTTAAATGTTTCTTCCAGTTTTAAATCCTGTAGTGTTCCCACATTACATTCAGGATGAAACGTGACTATTTGGCATGGCATATAATACACTGGATTACGGAGCCCTACTTATCCTTCACCATTTCCTCCTTACACTGAAGGTTCTAGCCGCATTGAACATTTAACATTCCCTAAGGGTGCCATGTTCTCTCATTAGTCTCGCATTGATCTGAAGTATTCGTGCTTCCTGGAGTCTTCTGTGCCTCTTCTTCTCTTCATGAACTCTCATCTTTCAAGACTCATCTCACCGTATAGATTTTGATGATTTTGGTTTTGAATTTTCTACTAAATTGTTTTTCTTTGATCCATTTTTTAAATGAATTATTTTTCATTTCCAAGGGGTTGGATATTTTTGATTTGCTTAAACTTACACTCTTGCTTTCTAATTGTCAAACTTGTAGTCAAAGATGACTTTATGGTTAGTCTAATTATTTCTCTTTTATTTTGAAACTGCCAGGGATGCCTGGGTGGCTCAGTCAGTTAAGTGTCTGACTCTTGATTTTGGCTCAGGTCATGATCTCAGGGTTTTGGCATCGAGCCCTGCTTCCAGCTCTGCACTCAATGGAGAGTCTGCTTGAGATTCTCTCCTCCCTCCGCCCCTCCCCCTTGCTTGTGCATGCTCTCTCTCTAAAAGAAATAAATCTTGAAAAAAAAAAAGAAACTGCCCACATAATGAGCATACTTTATAAAGTATTATGAATTATGCATTTCCTGAAGTTATAATTTACAGCAATATTCTCAGACCAGAAAACCTTAGTCATTCTTGACTCTTCTTTTTCTCTCTTATGCCCAGCATATCTGATACCTCTGGAATCCCATTTTCTTGACTTTCAAAATACATCTGGAATCCAACTACTGTCTACTTGGGTCTCAGCCCATAGCAGGCCTTACCTAGATCCTTGGGGTAGCCTCTCAATGACAGTTTCTGCTTTGGTTTTGCTTCTACATAGATCCAATCTCTTTTTCATGTAGTATCTGTGAATTAGTAAGATGCTAAGTCATCCCTGGATGCCACACTTTTGGCAGTTTCTCATTTCACCCACCATCAAAGCCCGAGCCCTTAAAACTCCTCTTACGGGGCGCCTGGGTGGCTCAGTCGGTTAAGCGTCTGCCCTCAGCTCAGATCATGATCCCAGGGCCCTGGGATTGAGCCCCGCATAGGGCTCTCTGCTCAGCGGAGAGTCTGCTTCTCCCTCTGCCTGCCACTTTTGCCTGTCTGTGCTCTCTCTCTTTCTCTGTCAAATAAATAAATAAAATCTTAAAAAAAATAAAATAAATAGGGGCACCTGGGTGGCTCACTCATTAAGCATCTGCCTTCGGCTCAGGTCGTGATCCCAGGGTCCTGGGATCAAGCCCCACATCAGGCTCCCTGCTTGGCGGGAAGCCTGCTTCTCCCTCTCCCACTCCCCCTGCTTGTGTTCCCTCTCTCGCTGTGTGTCTCTCTGTCAAATAAATAAATAAATAAAATCTTTAAAATTTTTTTAAAATAAATAAATAAATAAATAAATAAAACAAAACTCTTCTTACACCATGAAAAATCTTGTTAACAGGGGAGAAAAACAGTAAGCTAGCATTTGGCCTTTTTGTTAAAAAAAAAATCCTGTAAATCATTGGCAGGGGTTTTTTGTTTTGTTTTGTTTTTCTGTGTGCTGTTGTTGATGTAGCATTGGCTGTCAGTTATGGAGACATTTAATTTAATTTAATTTAATCTAATTTAAATTTTTTTTGGAGACATTTAATTTTAGATCATTGATTCTCAGCCATGGGTTATTTAGCCCCTAAGAGACATTAGGCTACTAAACATCCTACAGTACATAGGACAGCCTCTACAATAAAGACTTACCCAGCACAAAATATTAGTAGTGTTGAGGTTGAGAAACCGTATGATCTAGATGGAGAATGGGTTAAAACAAGCACAGAAAGGATTGGCCACTGAAAGAATGCCAACAAGAGAGGTCCTGTTGTTGGGGAGGTGAAATTTTCCCTTACCCCTTTTGGGTTTTTTTGGCTGGTCTAATAATTAAACTGACACAAGACATTAGCAGGAGACAGGGGCGCCTGGGTGGCTCAGTTGGTTAAGCAACTGCTTTCGGCTCAGGTCATGATCCTGGAGTCCCTGGATCGAGTCCCGCATCGGGCTCCCTGTTCGGCAGGGAGCCTGCTTCTCCCTCTGACCCTCCCCCCTCTCATGTGCTCTCTCTCTCTCATTCTCTCTGTCTCAAATAAATAAATAAAATCTTTAAAAAAAAAAAAAAGACATTAGCAGGAGAAAAAAAAATTAATTTTATATGTACAGAGACCTCATAGATATAGGACCTACAGAATGACTAAAGCAGGTTGTTTATATACCTTTTAGACAAAGAAGCAATAGATTTGTGAAGAACTGAGAAGACAAACTCAGGTTTGGGTACTAATTAGTGAAGAAACTAAACAAAGTTTGTTTACACATGCTTCTTGGCTCTGAATTCTCTATCTCTGGTGATAAGGATGTCTACCTCCTGGTACAGAGAAGGTAACTTTCATGCTGGAGATTTATTTCCTGCTTTCATTAGGACAGAGCGGAGGGTCAGGGCATCCTTCTTGCACTGGCTTTTTCTCAAGTAATTTTAACTCAAAACAATCAATATGCCACTTTTGGCATATTTTAGAGTGGTCTGCTCTGAGCTCCGGCATTATTTTCAAACCATTTTCTGAGCCATGCATCTCATCCTTGCTTTAGCTTTTTAATTTTTTTGCTTAGTGGAAGAATATTTAATCACATCCCAGCTGGGTGTTATAGCTTTGGTACAAAGAAGAAACCCTCAGCTCTAACCTCCAGGCTCAGTTCCACCCAGCAAGAGAAACTGAATAAATACTTTGTTATCCAAGGGGTTCAGTTTGGCTAGCAGGATTACTCATCACATTGTAATATCATCTCACACATGGATTACTCTTGAGTGCCTGAGCTGTACTGGAGGCTAAGAAAAGCTGCTGATGACCTGAGCAAATACCTACAGAAGTAAAGATCAATCAGTACAGCTATTTAGGCCAGTTTTGCAGGGCTTGTCTCTGAGACAAATGGAGATGGGTGTTGAAGGCATTTTAGGAAGGATTATTTGGGGAGCGGTAACCTAGGCATGTATGGCAGCCCTAGGAGGCAGAGGCTGGATCTCTGCCTCAGTTTTCTCATCCATCCAGATGTCTTCATCTCTTTTTCTGTTTCCACTCCCTTGTCCCCACCAGCTGCAATCTAGTGTTCTTAAATCTGTGATAATAAGGATGCAGTGGGTTTTAAAAATCACTTGCAATTGTTATTAAATAACATTGAACTTCATTTTTGCCTTTTCATTCATTTTTCATCCACTGTTTATTTTCACAGTATGTTAGAAAGCAACAGGGCTTTAAGTTTATATGGTTTATTTTTATTTTTATATTTTTAAAGATTTATTTATTTTAGAGAGAATTCATGCATATGCATGAGTAGGGGGAGGGGCAGAGGGAGAGAATCTCAAGCTGACTCCCTGCTGAGCGCAGACAGGGCCCATGAGATAGCAGAAACCAAGAGTCTGACATTTAACTGATTGAGCCACCCGAGGCGCACGCATATGGTTGCTTTTTAAATTAGAGTTATATTTTTAGAAACGATTTTATTTATTTATTTATTTGAGAGAGAGAGAGCAGAGTCCCTGCTGACATGGAGCCCAACATGGGGCTCGATCCCAGGACCATGAGGTCATGACTTGAGCCGAAGTCATATGTGCTTAACCAACTGAGCCACCCAGGTTCCCCAAAGTTACATTTTTGAAACCTAAATATTCCAGGCTGCTCCAATCTGTGAGGAAGTATACAGTGACATTAACAGTAAGATACAATTTTTTTTTCTGCCCCAAGACCCATTTTCTTTTTCAAAAGCTCTCCAAGTTATGTTGGAGGAGTTTCTGAAGCGTCATTTTACAAAGCTGACCCTGATTGGCTTTGGCCCAATCATAGCTATCTGTGCCTGTTGTAGCCATTCTAGTCCTTACATGGCTATATGGCTTCTTAGCTGGGCATAATTGCTATTGCATGATCTCTTGTTTGCTGCTGTTGGGTCCCTGTGCTGAAGTGAAGTGAATGACTCCTCCATCTCTCTTCATTGAACTTGGCTCAGGAATAACCCAGTCATAAAACATTTCATCAACACAACTCTTTGGGTTTATGTGCCCAATTCCCCTCTCCAGTGAGGCTTAAAAGTAACCCATCTGGCTAGGTGTATGATTAGGTAAGAGAGAGTGGAGAGAAAGGGGTAGGGAAAGATATCCCTTTATCTCTTCACTGATTTTCCCCCTCCTCTTCTAGGGGTAATCATAAATTACCACCTTAGCAAACAAAAAAAAAAAAGGAAAAAAAGAAAAAATAAGTACCACCCCCCAAATATATTAATTCTTAGAGTTACTTTGCAGATGGGCATAAATTATCTAAATATTCTTCTTAATAGGATGGCCCCACTTCAGAACTCCTGGCGGTACAGTTTACATCACACTTCATGCAAATGGCCTCCTAAAATTGAATTTTAGGAAGATATATCTTGATTCAAGTCCTTAATTATAATTTAACTATAATCCTAACAGATGTTTCTGTCAGTTCACAACCCTCTCAGGAGCTTCCCAGTCTGAAACCAGCCCCTATAGTCAGAGGGCAGGGAGAGACCAAAGAAAGAGGCAGGCCACCCCAGGTTGGTAGGTGGCAGTTTTAATAAGCAAAGGGAACTTAACATACACAGCTTGTCTTGGGTGGCAGCGAGATGAATGGATCCCTGCATCCACCTACCAAATCTTAAAAGTTTATAAAGAGGCTCTAACTGGGCTGGCTCACCGGTACTGTGCAAGTGTTTTCAACACCACATCATTGTGTCAGTGCTTTGTCCTTGGAGCAGCCTCTGGGAGCTGGAAAGGCAAGGGGAACCCACATTCCAAGGGACAGAGGAGGGTATGTAGAGCCTCCCAAGAGCCGGGGTCCAGCTCACCGGTCAATCAGCAGTCATATCTTTTAGATGATGTTCCCCAACAGTATCAAATAGCTCTAGCATTTTTAATTTTTATGCTTTATATGTTGAAGAATTATTCTTCTTAGTGTTAATACTTTGAAGCAGAGAATATGGGATTCTTTTTTTTTTCTTTACAGATTTTATTTATTTATTTTGAGAGAGTGAGAGAGAGAGAGAGAGCATAAGCCAAGGGAGCGGCAGAGGGAGAGGGAGAAGCAGGGTCCCCACTGAGCAGAGAGCCCGATGTAGGGCTCCATGCCAGGACCTCAAGATCATGACCTGAGCCGAAGGCAGATGCTTAACTGACTGAGTCACCCAGGTGCCAGAATATGGGATTCTGTCCATAATGATATGATCGTTGCTGATGATCATATCACTGCATGATCTGCTGACAACCCATAGCTTAATTTCCCCTCCTCAAACCCCTCAGCACTAGACTGTCTAGGGCTCGGTAATGTAACATTTGCTTTGTGTACATTTATGTTGGAATGGACAAATAGAAATTGAAATAACATGCCAGGAGACTGTTGGTAGGTGTCCTGATTCTGGCTCAGTGTTCAATTTAAAATCTATGTAATGACAGAAGTGGAAACTCTGATGGGAAGAGAAGAAACTTGGAATCTCCACAAGAATGTCAATCAACTAGGTTCTTGACAAGTTGACATGTTACCTTAAATGAAAGCATCATTTATGGATCTTCTAATATTGGATTGAGTTCCCTGACCACAGTCTAATCTCATTTTAGGCCCTAGATGACTTAAGAAAATTTGTGGTGTTAAAAAATATTTGTAGTCTGGATCATATTTTATTACTGACTGAAGTACATATACACAAAAAAATATATAGCAGAAATTGTAAGAAGAAACATCCACAGAGTCATCTCATCATTCCAGTGAAGAATGTTTTCCTGCAGCTGGTAGAGGGGCATGTCAGTCTCTTAAGCTGGTAATCCAACACTGTATATGTGTTGTCCTTTAACAGTATTCCTGTATTCAGAGTTTGCCACACTGTTACTCCTATTTTAACCAGAAGTTATCACTCACTTTGGGCGCCTGGGTGGCTCAGTTGGTTAAGCGACTGCCTTCGGCTCAGGTCATGATCCTGGAGTCCCGGGATCGAGTCCCGCATCAGGCTCCCTGCTCGGCGAGGAGTCTGCTTCTCCCTCTGACCCTCCTCCCTCTCATGCTCTCTGTCTCACATTCTTTCTCTCTCAAATAAATAAGTAAAATCTTTAAAAAAAAAAAAGTTATCACTCACTTTAAAGTCTCTGGAGGATGTAAAATATCACATTGACTTTTTTTCTGATATACAGGTGATCACAAAAGCCAATAAAGTCCTTTGGGGATTTTATTGTCTGTTTCACTTAATAGTGCCAGGGAGCAGGAATTCCTGTCCCTTTCAAGGTCCTTCTAGCTGGACTAAGAGTCAAATTGACATGAGAAAATCAAATTTAATAGCATATATACAGAGAATCCACACAGATATGGAAATTACAAACAGTTAAAATGAGGTATATATGACATCCTGAACTAAGGAGAAGGAGGTAGGAGTCTGGGACATCCAAGGGAAGGAATGCAATTCGTGGGACAATAAGTAGGGCAGATGTTTGCCCTGCAATACAGATGGGTCACTCAGATAAAATTTATCTCTGGTAATAATGCTTATTCTAGGAAAGAACCCCAATTTACATTCTTCTATGTAGTTAAGGGAGGAGCAAACTTTTCCTTTGAGCCCATGATGTCTTGATTGCCTTCATCTCAAAATAATCTTCATGCCAGTGTGGCACATCTTGGGTGGCCTACCCTTAACCCCTGCAATAGCAATAGGCTGAACCATTACTTTCGGTTCCCTGATCCCACCCGTGCTCTGTCTCCTGGAGACCTACATACATGTTATTCCATCTCTTTGGAACACTTTTCTACTTCATCCTTACCCATCACCCCACCATTTCCTGGGCTAACTTCCCTTGAGAAATCTTTCTTGATTCTTTATCACTGGATTGGGAACCTTTCCTGTGATTGCAAAACATCATGGATTAACCCATTTTTAAAGCCTTTGACATTAATTTTTAAAGGTTTATTTCCATTCTGAATCCCTAGATTTCAAACTACTTGAAGGCAGGGGCATCAAGTATCATTCACTCTTGCCTGCCCAGTCCTAGCCTCATGTTGGGAGCATATAAGTTATTCAGTAAATGTTTGTTGATTGAAGACTTATATATTGGAAAAAAAAAAAAAAAGACTTATATATTGGATTTTCCAGCTATCCACACCTGTATCTTTTTTTTTTTTTAAAGATTTATTTATTTATTTTGAGAGAGCAAGAATGAGAGAGAGAGAGAGTACATGAGTGGGGAAGGGTCAGAGGGAGAAGCAGGCTCCTTGCTGAGCAGGGAGCCCGATGCGGGACTCGATCCCAGGACTCTGGGATCATGACCTGAGCCAAAGGCAGTCGCTTAACCAACTGAGCCACCCAGGCGCCCCTCCACACCTGTATCTTATACCTAATGCTGAATTGCCAATTAAAAATAGAGACCTTTACTTCCATTTTCCTTATCAAGTGGATGTTTGAGAAATTTATCAAATAAACAGGAGTGTGGGAAGATGTCTTTTAGTTTGCCTTATATCAGTAAGGACATGGCCCTTGAAGGAGAGCAGAGTTTACCGCCCCAAAATATATCACTTTAGTGTAAGGATTATTTTGAGCTAAAGACAATAAAAAACCATAAGATTTATGAAAAGTTCTTTTATCTACCCCTCAAATGCCTAATTTTACATTGGAAAGGGGAGTCTGTTCTAAAAAGATAGCTATTACCAGAGATACCTTTTTACCTAAGAAACCTATCTGCATAACAGGGCAACCTTTGTTTTCCAAACATCTCTCACTTCCTCTGCATGGCCCTCCTCCCTTTTGTATTCCCAAACTCCTACCACTCTTTTTATCTCAGAATGTTACTTAAGCCTCAATTACATAGCTGCCTGGGGTCTCCTGTTTTTATGGGGCTCCTGTACATAAAAAATTAACTTTATTTTTTTCCTTTTAATCTGCTTTATATCAATTGAATTATTAGACCAGTTAAAGAACCTAAAAGGGAAGAAGGGAAAAATTTTTGATCTTTACATCCTTAAGCCTGCTTATTCAAAACAACATATACTCAAATTGAATCACTTCTCTTGATCTTGAACCTACAAATAAATGGCAACTATGGTCATGTTATGTGCAGAAAAATATGAGCATGTATTTGAATTTTTTGTTAACCCTAGATCTCATATTAAGAGACACTTGAGGGACACCTGGGTGGCTCGGTTGGTTGAGCGACTGCCTTCGGCTCAGGTCATGATCCCGGAGTCCTGGGATTGAGTCCCGTGTCGGGCTCCCGGCTCAGCGGGAAGCCTGCTTCTCCCTCTGACTCTCTACCCTCTCATGCTGTTTCTCTCTCTCTCTCAAATAAATAAAATCTTTAAAAAAAAAAAAAAAAGACACTTGAGCCCTCTTATAAATAGAAAACATGCTAATAAGTGTATACTTACTAAATTTTCTCTTTCCATTCTATTGACTATATAGTGGAATTATGACTAGTTTAAGCAAATGAGTCATTTTGGCTGTGACAGCACACGAATAGTTTTACCATCTTGGCTAATTTTTGGTATTCTGAATTCTTAATAGTATAATAAAATAATCATTACACTATGCCTCCACCATTTAAATTGAAAAAAATTAAACCAACATTCTTAGGGTAATGCTATTAAAAAATGAAAGCTGGGAAAAAAATGAAAGATGCCTTGCCATTAGTTAAAAGAAAAAATATGACTTTAAGGAACCAAGAGAGAAAAAGAAATCCTTTTAGGATTCAGTTTATTATTCTCAGAAACAAAATAGATTTCCTTTCAATGTGTTGGAATAAAAATGGGAGTTCTTTCTAAGATCATGACAACTTTTATCTATGGGTATGAAATTTTAAATAGGAAGACTGATAGCAAAAGATAGTTCTTTATCCAGTAACATGGAGATAAATGATGTTCCTAAGGGTTTGGGGATGTTAGAAAATGAATCATTTTTTTAACATGCTTAGGTTTGCAATTCAGGAAGCCTGAGAATGGCGGTTTCCAGAATTTTTGTCATAGAAAGTATTTTTACAGTAAAAAACTTTTGTGGACTCTTCTCCACATGGATAATAGTTGTATTTCTATTGTCTGTTGATTAAATAAATCACAATAAAAAAGTTAAGATGATATAAAAAATTACTTGAAAATATGTATTTAATTAATAAGGCATTTTTAATTTTTTTTTTTTTAAAGATTTTATTTATTTATTTGACAGAGAGAGAGCACAAGTAGGCAGAGTGGTAGACAGAGGGAGAAGGAGAAGCAGACTCCCCGCTGAGCAGGGAGCCCAATGCGGGGCTCGATCCCAGGACTCCGGGATCATGACCTGAGCCGAAGGCAGATGCTTAACGACTGAGCCACCCAGGCACCCCAGGCATTTTTAATTTTTAATACATCTGAAAGACAGTGGCTCAAAATGTTTGAGACACTATTTAGCCAGTCTACATAAAATGTTTCACGTGCATATAGGTTCATGAACCCTTTGGAATAATTATTATTTTTTAAATTCTTTTTTTATTTTAAAGGTATTTATTAGAGAGAGAGAGAGCACATGGGGAGAGGGGGTCAGAGGGCCAGAGGGAGAGGGAGAGAAAGTCTTAAGCAGACTCCACATTGAGCATGGAGCCCAACGCAGGCTTGATCCCATGATCCTGAGATCACAACCTGAGCTGAAACCAAGAGTCTGATGTTTAACCAACTGTGCAGCCCTGGTGCCCCCCCACTTTGGAATAATTCCTAACTCTTGGGGGTCTGTAATTGCAAACTGGGAAGTTTGGACTTCTAAAAAGTGATCTCATTTTCATGAAAATTACCTCCACTGTGCTTGACAAGACACTTTTATCATCCCTTAAGTCTTCTTTTCTGTTGCACAAATATATGAGATTGTTTATGATCATCTTCAACTCTTTAGTGTTTCAGAAGTTCTAGTTGTTCACTTTTACTGGACTTTAAATGAAGTAGTTAAATATCCAGATTTGTGATCCACTGAAGACATATCTTGGCTAGATTGCAGACTCACAGATATAGTGAGAGAGCCCATAGGCAGGAATAACTTGCCTCTTTTTTTTTTTTAATTCATCATATATTGTAATTGTTTCTGAATTCACTGAATTTAAGATGCCTTTAATTGGGGGCACCTGGGTGGCTCAGTTGGTAAAGCATCCAGCTCTAGATTTTGGCTCAGGTTGTGATCTCAGGGTCCTGGAATTGAGCCCAGCTCAGGGAGGAGTGGGCTGGTCTCCCTCCCCTCTGCCTCTCCACCAACTTGCACACATGCGTGCACACACACACACTCTCTCTCTCTCTGAAATAAATAAATACATTTTTTTAAAAAAGATGCCTTTAGGGGTGCCTGGGTGGCTCAGTCATTAAGCATCTGCCTTCGGCTCAGGTGATGGATTGAACCCCGCATCAGGCTCCCTGCTCCGCGGGAAGCCTGCTTCTCCCTCTCCCACTCCCCCTGCATGTGTTCCCTCTCTCGCTGTGTCTCTCTCTGTCAAACAAATAAATAAAATCTTTAAAAAGAAATAAATAAATAAGAAATAAATAAAAAGATGCCTTTAACTGTAAGAAGTTATTTCATATAACATTTATGATGAAAAAGTGTTTCCTATTAAACTCAGAACATGATACTTTTTTTTTTTTAAGATTTTATTTATTTATTTGACAGAGAGAGACACAGCGAGAGAGGGAACACAAACAGGGGGAGTGGGAGAGGGAGAAGCAGGCTCCTGGCTGAGCAGGGAGCCTGACGTGGTACTCGATCCCAGGACCCCGGGATCATGACCTGAGCCGAAGGCAGATGCTTACCCGTCTTAGCCACCCAGGCACCCCTTTTTTTTTTTAATTTATTTTTAATTTTTTAATTTTTTTAAAAGATTTTATTTATTTTGACAGAGAGAGACACAGCAAGAGAGGGAACACAAGCAGGTGGAGTGGGAGAGGGAGAAGCAGGCTTCCTGCCACCGAGCAGGGAGCCCGATGCGGGGCTCGATCCCAGCGCACTATGTACTTTCTAAGTGTTGGATTAGCTAATTGCCTAACTAGAAAAGCTATTTAAGAAATTTGTAAGATGGGAAGGGCGCCTGGGTGGCTCAGTCATTAAGTGTCTGCCTTCGGCTCAGGTCATGATCCCAGGGTTCTGGGATCGAGCCCCACATTGGGCTCCCTGCTCAGCGGGAAGCCTGCTTCTCCCTCTCCCACTCCCCCTGCTTGTGTTCCCTCTCTCACTGTGTCTCTCAAATAAATAAATAAAATCTTTAAAAAAAAAAAAAAGAAATTTTAAGATGGGAGTATTAGTGCTTAATTTGTATCCTCCATACAGCTGGTTCATACAGGAAAGTAAGGGAAGGGGAGGAGGAAATTTTCCTCTGTCCAAGATTCTTGTAGTTGGGCTAAGAATTAAATTGATATGAGACAGATTAACAGGAGAAAAAAACCCAAGGTTTTATTACGTGTGCACAGAGGCCCAATAATTAAATTGAGACCTAAAGAAATGACCAAAGCAGGCAGTTTTTGTACTTTATAGGCAGAGACAATAGATCTGTGAGGACTTGACAGGACAAAGAAAAACTTAACTTTGGGAACTTCAACTAGTAAGGAATTCTAAACAGAATTTGGGCTGAGGTGGTAAATTAGTAAAAAGTAACAAGGTTGTTCATACAGATTTCTTGACTCTAAATTCCCTATCTCTGGTGATAAAGATGTCTTTTTACCTCCTGGTATAGGGAGGGTACCTTTCACATGGGAGATTTATTTCCTGCTTTCAGAGGGATAGAGGAAGTTCTGAGTGTCTTACACAGGCTCTTTTCTAAGTACCTTTAATTTGAAATAATCAGTATGTCATTGAAGTACATTTTGGGACAGCCTACCCCTAGTCCCTACATAAGCAAGACCATACAGATTCTATAAATTCATGTAAGTAATAAAATATGCTTATAGCTATTTGAAGTAGTACCTTGAAATTACTAGACTGTGAATTTCTTTTTTTTTTTTTAAGATTTATTTATTTATTTTAGAGACAGGGTGTGTAAGTGGGGTGAGGGGCAGACGGAGAGGGAGAGGGGAAGCAGACTCCTTCCTGAGTGTGGAGCCCAACTCGGGGCTCAATCTCATGACCCTGAGATCGTGACCTGAGCCCAAACCAAGAGTCAGATGCTTAACCAACTGATCCACCCAGGTTTGCTGTGAATTTCTTTAGTAAGTATGGTTTCCCCTTGGTTTTCAAATTAGCTAATCTAAGTTGTATTGCCTTTTCTAGTTTTGGTTTTGAGATACAGGTATGCTTTTGAATTGTTCAAAGGGAATAATAATGAAATTCGCCTGAGAATGTTATCAATGAACTGATATCCTATTTCTGTGGTGGATTATGCAATATTTTCAGCTCTTGACTATAACACTTTGTGACAAGTGATCCTTTGGAGACCTTATTGTCCTATTTAATTAGAGATGAATTGGATAATTCACCTATTTTTATTTAAATTTTTAATAAAGTAGAGAATACATTTCATAAGTGATATTTTTCATTGTAAAATAAATAGCTTTGTTCAATTACTTGAAAATGTTATTCAAAAGGAGGCAGAAATAAACTGTGGTAATATTCTTTCTACTTTGTAAAAAACAGTTGTACTAACTAAAGGGACCTCTAGCTTTCATGCAGGGCAAGTTCTAGAGGTGTTTTTGATGAAGGGATTCCAGGGGGCCCTTTTGAGATGCAGAGGGAGGAGACAAAGGGCAGATGGTCCTGTGATAGTGTAAAAGGTTGACTTTCCCTCCAAGGAAGACAATATTAATTCTTCCACCTTCTTCTTTATCCTTATTGTTTCTTTCTTCTTTCTACCAAGATTGGAGGGAGACTGGTAGAGTTAAGAGAAGGGACACTGGGCTGAATTCTAGGAGACTAGATTTTCCAGGACCAGAGTCTGAGGAGTGAAGCCTGTTTTCTTTCTTCCATTTTCTCATTTTTTCTATTCACTAAGTCATTCATTTATTGAAAAAAAAATTCACCGAATGCCAAACTTGTGTCAGAAACTGTGATAGGTCTATTGAATACAGTGGTGAGCAATAGAAAACATTTGTTGCCATGAACTAATTATTTCTCAAAACATTTATATGGGGTAATTTGGCTTGCAAAGTGTTTCTTACTTTATGAAGTATGTGCCTTCAACGAGCTCATATTCTGTGAAGAAACCAGAAAAGAAAAAGTAAAACAAATAAATAAAGATGGTTTCAACTTTCGATTATTTGTACATAGAAAACAAATAGGGTAGTGTATCAAGAGTAACTATGTGCTGTGGCAGGAGCCACTATTATAGGGTGAAGAAGGTCAGGGGAACTCCTTTATGGTCATGTTTCAGCTAAGTTTTAAAAAATGAGAACAAGCTAGTCGTGCAAAGATCTAGGAAAAAGCATTCTAGGAAGAGAACAGGCAATGAAAGAACAGATTGGCATGTCTGAGGCCAATGTGTCTGGAATCTGTTTATAGAGCAATTGTGGAATGAGATGAGGTTGGAGATGGAGGTAGGAGTAAGACCAAGAAAGCCATGTTAGGAAAGGAGTTCAGACATTTTTGCAAGTGCTTTGGGGAGTCATTGAAGAATATGATCAAAGGAGGTGACTTGACTTGCTGCATATATGTATTTTTAAGATTTATTTTTAAGTAATGTCTACACTCAACATGGGGCTTGAACCCACAACCCTGAGATCAAGAGTTGCATGCTCCACCGACTGAGCCAGCCAGGCACCCCTTGATGTATATTTTTAAAGAAACTTCTTGCTGTTCTATGAATACAGTGTTGAAGGGGAGCCAGAAAAAAAGAGGACAGGCAATTTAGGGGGACTATTTCAGTTGTTCATGTGGCAGACAATGGCATAGGACATGGCCAAGGAAGGAGATGGACTCGAGACATATTTTGGAGGGAGAACCAATAGGAAATGCCAATGGATTAGATGTTTGTGTCTTGAGCACCTGAATGGATGGTGGGGTCATTAACTGAAATGGGAAAGAATAGGAAGGAGACAGAGTTGAGGGAGAAAAGCAATGGTTCTATTTTGGACAAGTTTTTAAAGTTTGAGATACTTCTCAGTTATTATTGTGAGGATATCCAGTGGGCATTTGGAACAGGAGTTAGGATTTAAGGTGAGAATCTGGAATTGGACACGTACTGCAGGAGGGCATTGGCTTTTAGATGGTATTTAAAGCCAGGGTTTTGGATGAGCCTAACTAAGGAAAAAGTAGAAGAAGAAAAGAAGCCTGAGACTGAATCATGAGATATCTAATACTTAGGTTAGAGAAGGAGCTAGCAAAGGAGACTGAGAAGGGGAAGCCAATAAAGTAGGAGGAAAACCAGGAGAGTGTTTCATGGAGGCCAAGAGAAAATTATATATCAATAACCTGAAAATGGTGTCTTACTAAAAATGTCTAAAAACAATATAGAGGTAGTTTTTCATCACTACTGCTAGAGCTCTGAGCAAAAAGGCAGACATATTCCTTACTCTCCACCTCCTCCCATGCTCCTTTGACACTCTGCCCTCAGAATCAAAGTGGCTTCATTGTTTGCAAAAGCAGGTTACAAAATTTCTTCTCCTTCCTTTTACCCAGACTCAAGCCCTATTCTCTGGAAACTATTTTACCTGGGTGTGGGTCCAATGAAAGCACCTTGGTGTGAATGGCCAACAGGTTCAAACTTAAACTATGCGTGTAATCCTGTAAAATGGAGCCTTAGATAGCAAAGAAAATTGCTGAAGGAGGCAGTGTGAGCTAGCACTACAGTTTTCAAGCTAAAAATACTGAATATTTTTTAAGCTTTTTTTTTTTTTTTTAAGATTTTATTTATTTATTTGACAGAGAGAGACAGCGAGAGAGGGGACACAAGCAGGGGGAGTGGGAGAGGGAGAAGCAGGCTTCCCGCTGAGCAGGGAGCCCGATGGCGGGGCTCGATCCCAGGACCCTGGGATCATGACCTGAGCCGAAGGCAGACGCTCAACCATCTGAGCCACCCAGGTGCCCCAAAATACTGAATATTTTTGCATGTGTACTTATTTTAGCAAAATATAAATTTTCCCATTAATTTTATTCTTCATATATTTATTTTGCAAGAGGGAAATTTGAGTCTTTATGTGTTTGAGGAATAGGTTCTGTTTAAATAGTCTCATTAACTGAAGGTTATTTAATTATCTTTTATATCTCATTTAACAAAAAGGACAGATGTATTTTCATCTTACATTTGTGATAACCAAAAAAGTAAGTCTTCTCTGCGTGTGTGTGTGTGTGTGTGTGTGTGTGTTTTGGGGGGGGCAGGGAGGGGCAGAGGGAGAGGGAAGGAGAGAATCTTTTTTTTTTTTAATTTTTTTTATTCTTATGTTAATCCCCATACATTACATCATTAGTTTTAGATGTAGTGTTCCATGATTCATTGTTTGTGCATAACACCCAGTGCTCCATGCAGAATGTGCCCTCCTCAATACCCACCACCAGGCTAACCCATCCTCCCAACCCCTCCCCTCTAGAACCCTCAGTTTGTTTTTCAGAGTCCATCGTCTCTCATGCTTCGTCTACCCCTCCGATTTCCCCCGCTTCATTCTTCCCCTCCCGCTACCTTCTTCTTCTTCTTTTTTTTTTTTCTTAACAAATATTGTATTATTTGTTTCAGAGGTACAGATCTGAGATTCAACAGTCTTGCACAATTCACAGCGCTTACCAGAGCACATACCCTCCCCAGTGTCTATCGCCCAGTCACCCCATCCCTCCCACCCCACCCCCCACTCCAGCAACCCTCAGTTTGTTTCCTGCGATTAAGAATTCCTCATATCAGTGAGGTCATATGATACATGTCTTTCTCTGCTTGATTTATTTTGCTCAACATAATACCCTCCAGTTCCATCCACGTCGTTGCAAATGGCAAGATCTCATGCGGGAAGGAGAGAATCTTAAGCAGGCTCCACACCCAGTGCAGAGCCCAGTGTAGGGCTGGATCTCATGACCCTGAGATGATGATGAGCTGAAATCAAGAGTCCGTTGTTTAACCAACTGAGCCATTCAGGCGCCCCCTTCTTTGTGTTTTTAAAATAATATTTAGGGGCGCCTCGGGGACTCAGTCATTAAGTGTCTGCCTTCGGCTCAGGTCATGATCCCAGAGTCCTGGGATCGAGCCCCGCATCAGGCTCCCTGCTCCGCAGGAAGCCTGCTTCTCCCTCTCCCATTTCCCCTGAGTGTGTTCCGTCTCTCGCTGTGTCTCTCTTTGTCAAATAAATAAATAAAATCTTTATAAATAAATAAATAAATAAATATTTAAATTCTAACAGAACATTTTCTTCATTGTTATGAAAATACGAAGCCACGGTACCAGTAATACTTCATATGTATGTTAAAGATCTCTCCTTTCCTTACAGTTCTTGATAGTTCTACCTTTATTGTTTTAGGAACTAGTTTCTACAAAAGAAGTCCTTGTTTTGATGTTACATTTCTAAAAATCATCTGTGGAACACAATAGAAGGAAGTAAATTTGCCAACAGAAGAGATGATACAATCTTGAAAAATCAGAGGAGGCCAATGGCTGGAGTAAAACCCCTCATCCTTCTTCTATCAGGCATAAAATAAGCATCAGAGACCAAATATAATAAAACATGTAAAGGACCAGGACAGAGCATTTTTTTCATAGTATTCCACTGGCTAGATGTCTGCTGACTTGTGCTATCTGAGCAAAATGACTCCTTCAGTTTTTAAACCGCAGTAAAATCTTATTTAACCCGAACCAATGATCCAGAATTCTCATCCTATCTAGTTTCATTTTGCATCTCGGAGAAAGAGTGAAAGGTTAAAAGAAAAGGCTCCTCAAATTTGTGTGGAAGAGTTCAAGTTCTTTCAAGTTCTACTTTAAAAGTGTTAGTTTCTGTCTTTTTTTTTTAGTAACTAAGAGCTAAGTGAAAATTTAAAGGCATTTACTTGTTCACAGAGCATTAATTTTACTATGCTTTTCAGAATATACTGCCAGGAACCAGGGCTGGCTGAAGCAAACAATACTTTGTAACACACCATAGAAAATATGTTCTCACCTCTATTTTTTGATTCTGAATCACTTTCTCAAAATCCACAATAACTTTAAGCAATAACTTTCCTTCAGAAGACAAAGCAGCTTCAGAACATTTGTAGATTTTTTGGGTTGTGGAAGATAAAGGAAGTTGGAATTCCAGAAGGGCTGCATGAGGATTACTGCTTGTAGATTAAGGGATTTTTGTTTGTTTGTTCTGTTTTAACTGGTCGATTCAGTTCAGCATTACTTCCTTAAGGCAAAAATTACTTTTCTTTAGTTGTCCTATTCAAAAAGGTTTGATTTTTTTTTTTAAAGATTTTATTTGTTTGACAGAGAGAGAGAGCAAGCTTGCACAAGCAGGGGGAGCGGCAGGCAGAGGGAGACGGAGAAGCAGGCTCCCCACTGAGCAGAAAGACCGATGTGGGACTCCATTACAGGACCCTGGGATCATGACCTGAGCCATCGGCAGACGCTTAACTAACTGTGCCGCCCAGGTGCCCTGATTTTTTTTTTTTATAGTCATAATGCATTTGTTCGTTTTGGACACACCTCAGCATTTTTAGGATATAATTACTGAAACATTTGTCAAAACCAAGAGCCTAATTATCTTCAAAATACAAGTATGGCACAAACCTAGAAAATTATATTTCTGACTTTATCTTGCCCCAGTAAAATGCATAGTACATTTCAAATTTTACTAAAATAGAATGGTATATGAAATATTCAGTTATACTCACTTGAAACCTTTTTACCGATTATTTGCCATGTGTAAGAAAAACTATGCTAGGCACCATGGGGGTGGAGAAGCACAAAGATAAATGATAAACAGCCTTTCCATTACAAAGAGTTTAACCTAATTAGTGAGATTAAGACTTCAGTCCAGTTCTGCAAACTGTCATCCACAGAACCCTCACCTTGGACCTGGCTATTAAATTTATAGCCCATCTTGCAGTGCACACAGAAAGATGCCTAGCCAAGTCTCTCATAGTGTACTGTCTGCCAGGGAAAGGTGAGTATGTTCTTAGATCCTCAGAACATACTTTATTACCTAGTGCCTGACATATAGTATGCATTCAATGAGTATTTGTTGAATGAATGTATGCGGTAAAAACTAAGTGATTTAAAGTGGCTTCTAACTAATCCCAGGCAGTTATATATACTGAGAGATATAGCTCTTTATATATTGTCCTTAAATGGTAGGTAGACATGTGTTTCCCATATGGGTTGCTAGAGATATCTTGTTATGCCTGATTGCCCGGGTGGTTATTTAAATTATTTTAGAATCTTTGGAAAGTGAAGTTTTTCTGACATTTTAAAGTTGGTATCCATAAGAATCACTTAGGTAGATTCTCAGATCCTCATCCTTTGAAATTCCTGTTCAAGAGCCTGGACTGTAAGGAAGCATTCCAGGTGATTCTGATCCAGGTACCTGTAGATCAGATTCTAAGAGACTCTATTTTTTTTTTTAAGATTTTATTTACTTATTTGACAGAGAGAGAGACAGCCAGAGAGCGAACACGAGCAGGGGGCGTGGGAGAGGGAGAAGCAGGTTTCCTGCTGAGCAGGGAGCCGGATGTGGGGACCGATCCCAGGACATGACCTGAGCCGAAGGCAGATGCTTAACGACTGAGCCACCCAGGCGCCCCAAGAGACTCTATTTTTTTTTTTTTTTAAAGATTTTATTTATTTATTTGACAGAGACACAGCGAGAGAGGGAACACAAGCAGGGGGAGTGGCAGAGGGAGAAGCAGGCTCCCCGCGGAGCAAGGAGCCCCGACGCAGGGCTCTATCCCAGGACCCTGGGATCACGACCTGAGCCGAAGGCAGACGCCTAACAACTAAGCCACCCAGGCGCCCCAAGAGACTATTTTTGAGTATAGATAGGCACATTGATCTTTAGGGTTTCACCAAAGTCATTATAAATAAAACTCTAAATTAAAAATACATACCATTGGTTTTAGAATAATTTTAAAAATAGAAAATAAGATTTCAAAAGCACAAATCATCATTTATGCAAAGCACCTTTGCAGTTATCAGAAGCTGTGATAAGCAGGGCTACTACAATATGTGACACAACATAAAGTTAATGGTGATTAATAAAGATTTAAGAAAGGCTGAAATTAGGTCAGTTATAATTATTATTCTAGTCATTGTTACTGAGTTAGCATATGATTTACTGTTACTAGATCAATAAGGTTGAGTGGAGTCTTTTTTTTTTTTTTAAAGATTTTATTTATTTATTTGACAGAGAGAGAGGGAACACAAGCAGGGGAGTGGGAGAGTGAGAAGCAGGCTTCCCGTGGAGCAGGGAGCCCGATGCGGGGCTCGATCCCAGGACCCTGAGATCACGACCCGAGCTGAAGGCAGTTGCTTAAGCGACTGAGCCACCCAGGCGCCCCAGGTTGAATGGAGTCTTAAAACATTTAGGCAAATGTGTATGTGAAAAGAGGCTAAAACATAGGACCAGCTAAAGAAAAATTTCAGTAGAAATTATTTATTCAAGGACAGTATTTTCTCAGAGATTGTATTGGGTTGCTGTTATACAAATGGTCTTGAAAACAACAAGTTATAACCCAAAAGCAAACTTAAAGCTCCTCACTTGTTAATATAATGCATACCTATATTTGTAAATGCATTTTATGGGTAGGATTAACACTTGGTGAGTAATAAATTTGTTAAAAAATCTGAAAACCACTTTGGTGATCTGAATTGAAGGGATCTGTTTTATATGATATAACACAGACTCAGTGAAGACAAGTTAGAACACTTTGAAAGAATGGGCAAGATTGGCATGAGAAACTACAATCTCTGTTCTAGAATTTTTTATAGCTTTAAAAAGTTTTCATATTGACTATTTTAGAGAATAAGTGGTGAGAAGTTAAATAATTATGTTAAAGCAAATTATTTAAAGGCAGAATCTAAGGAGCTTATTCAGGAATAGTTGTTTTATTTTTGATTTTTTGATTTTTTAAAAGACATTATTTATTTGAGAGAGAAAAAAAACACAAGAGGGGAAGGGGCAGAGGGAGAAGCAAACTCCTCGCTGAGCAGGAAGCCTGATGTGGGGGGGTGCAGATCCCAGCACCCGAGATCATGACCTGACCTGAAGGCAGACGCCTAACCAACTAAGCCACCCAGGTGCCCCGGGGAATAGTTGTTCTAAAAAGCTAACAGTAGCAAGCTGAAGTGCAATCTTAGAACCTCAAGAAGCAAAAGAGGAGTGCCTTTTATTTGTTTTCACATCTAGAACACTGTAGATGATGAACTATTTATAACAGATAGGAGATAATATTTGAGAAGAAACTGTAGCTTTAGATATTTCACATTTGGGTGCTTGCATTACAAATTAAGTCCTCTTACTTGAACTGATCTGAATGATCTGTAAACTGAATAAAGTAAGGAATCATAAAACATACATATTATAAACATGACTTTCACCTGCCAATCCTTTGCTGCAGGAGTTAAGCCCTCTTCCTATAGTGTAAGTCTGAGGGGTGTTCTAAGTTGTCTTACTAATGTAAAGAGATGATGTTGTTAGGTGTTGAGTGGAATTTTCTCTAGTTTTGTTTTATTTAGGCCTTGAAAATTAATTCCCATAGCTGAAAACAAAAGGGATTAAAGTAGGGCACACCTTAAATTTACAAAAACAGCCATGACTGCGACTAGCCATCTGCCCCCAGGACTGCAGAGAGGAGCAAGCAGAACTAGCTTTTATTTACTTATTCCTCTGCCCCATTCCATGCAAGTAGAAGACTGGGAAGGAGAGAGGGGGAACTCTGGGGGAAGAATATTGTTCAAGAAGAGAGGTACACTCCTCTTCTCCCTGTGAGGGGAGGCTACACCCTGAACAATTGGAGAATATTTGCAGGAAAGAAAGCCGACATCACATTCCTGAGTTGGATGTCTGTTTAGCTTACTGACCTGCCTTGCTGATAACTAGGTGAGAGAAGGAGCATTAGGAAATGATCATAAGGGCCACTCTCTTGAGTTCCCCATGAACAGTGGGGGTTGGATATTGGCCATTCGTAAAGGAGCTGTCTGGATTGAGATCCCACTGAAGGGGAGAATTTGCCACCCCAAAATATGCCTGTTTGGCATAAGGATTATTTTAGGCTGATTATTTTTTTTTTTTTTTTTTTTTTAAAGATTTTATTGATTTATTTGACAGAGACACAGCGAGAGAGGGAACACAAGCAGGGGGAGTGGGAGAGGGAGAAGGAGAAGCAGGCTTCCCGCCGAACAGGGAGCCCGATGCGGGGCTCGATCCCAGGACCCTGGGATCATGACCTGAGCCGAAGGCAGACGCTTAACTGACTGAGCCACCCAGGCGCCCCTAGGCTGATTATTTTTAAGAAACAGCAAACACAGGCTCTGAAAACCCAGATAGAAGTTACCCTTTTGTAAGAGAGACATACATTTATAAGGGAAATCTCCCTTTGCAAGGGTGTATTCTTCTCTGTACCAGGAAGAGGATAACCACATCTCTAGAAACTCTTGGCTTGGGCCATTTTGGGGAGTTACTTAGTTTTACTGGGTTTCTCCCATATATACAGGAAGTATACATGTTATTAAACTTCTGTTTGTTTTTCTCTTGTTAATCTGTTTTTTATTCCAGGGGAGCCTCAGCTGAGAACTTAGAGGGAAAGTTATTTTTCCTCCCCTACACTATTTAGTAAGATCTTTTGAGATCCTCACTCGTCCACATCTGTTCATGCTCAGCCTTTAAAGACTTAGTTACATCAGTAATTATGACCAACCAAGGTGAGCAGAATGGGTAGACAATGTCTATTTCTCCTCTCCTCTCCATCCTCATGCCAGAGAGAAAACTGGGGAGAGAAGCAGGGGAATCTGAGAGCCACAAGAGATTAAAGAGGACAGTTTTGGGTGCCTGGGTGGCTCAGTTGGTTAAGCGACTGCCTTCGGCTCAGGTCATGATCCTGGAGTCCCGGGATCGAGTCCCGCATCGGGCTCCCTGCTTGGCAGGGAGTCTGCTTCTCCCTCTGACCCTCCTCCCTCTCATGCTCTCTGTCTCTCATTCTCTCTCTCTCAAATAAATAAATAAAATCTTAAAAAAAAAAAAAAAGAATAAAGAGGACAGTTTTTTGTGTTTTTTTTTCAAAGATTTTATTTATTTATTTGACAGAGAGAGACACAGTGAGAGAGGGAACACAAGCAGGGGGAGTGGGAGAGGGAGAAGCAGGCTTCCCGCCGAGCAGGGAGCCCGATGTGGGGCTCGATCCCAGGACCCTGGGATCATGACCTGAGCCGAAGGCAGATGCTTAACGACTGAGCCACCCAGGCGCCCAAAGAGGACAGTTTTAAAACAAGTAAAAGATTGAAGTTGTAGGAAGACTGCCTTAAAAACTGGAATGAGATAGTTCTAATAGCTAAACATGATTAAGACATTTTACCATAAAAATGAGACTCCTGAGGAGGTTGCTAGAGCACGGTTGGTGGCAGTTACTCCAAAATGAAAACTATTTCACATTTGTATCTGACATGTTGAAATTTTCATTAAAAAAAAATCATGCTTGAATAATCTATTCCCTTAATGCATAGTCTATTATTTCCTGTGGTGTTTTTTTTTTCCCCCCTTAAGTGAGAACTTAGACACCAGGGAAGCAATCTCACTAAAGCACCGTTTAAGATGCTCCACTCACTTTATCTTTTACTTTTATTTTTCTTCCATTCATGTCTAATTTAGCAGCAATTCTTAAAGCAATTTGCATGTATTGAGTCTTTCCAAAGGGATTCACGTTATCATAACAGCAATGTTCTTTTTATACTAACTCCATTGGTTTATGTAATATTTAGTTCAATCACAGAATCAAAAAAAGTAAAAATGGCAAAAAACAAGTTTGGAAGCCCCAAAAAACTGATTCTTGGGAGATCTACGACTTGAATGGTGCATGCAGAAGTGACAGGCATATTAGAGATGCCTCTTACCCAACTCCTGTCTAGCAAGGCTGCTTGCTTACCTTTCCACATCAGACTGACTAGCCCACAGCACAAAGGGTGCTCACAGTTATTAGGATTCTCACGGATATTTTAAAGCTGTGAGAGAAAACATTTTGACCCTCACCGAGGGCATCTAGGGTTAACTTGGGTAAATGTAAATTATTTTTATCTATTTATTAAGTATCAGTGCTATACCTGCTTGAGAAGAATGTTTATTTGATATGAAATTACTCACTTCAGATGATCGTCAAAGTAAAATGAATAAAATCTCCCTGAATGCAAGCAGCGGGGAATAACACCATCCGTTTCTGAGCAGTAGAAAAGAATACCGCCCCTCTCTAGAGAGCCTCAAACATCATCTAACTGTTTTCAGTTGCATTTTCTACAGATTTCAAGCCCCAATTTGATCAACCATATGCAGTATGCAGTAATATGTTAATGTCTAATTTTGTCTGCGTTGATCTCTCTAGTAACGAAAGCTGAATTTAAGAGAATATACTTAGATGCATGCCTATTATTTCTAGTCCCCATTCAGGAGTTTCTCCGTTAGAGCTATTATCCTAATTTCACCTAGAATAGCTGTTCATTGTCTCGAGGAATCTGTTTTTTTCCCCCAGATTCCATTCTATGAGAGTGACAGAAATCTAATCTCAATTCAAGAGTTTCCTCCAAAGCACACTTTTTAAGACTGAAGGTTCTTAAATATTACCAAGGAGTTAGAAATGGGAAAAATCTGATCCTGTAATTTCTCCATCTTGACTCTTTCTCATCCAGCAGATGTGTTACTGGTGGCTCAGTGTTTAGGACATGGGAATGATTTCGCTCCCTTCTTATTCCACTGGGACACAGGCATGGCATCTCCCCCCTGAGGTTGTTGGGGCGATGCCTACCTGGACTCAGCATGAATGCATTTCCTGCCCACACCAGGACTGGTTTTGTCAGCATCCACCAATGACTATACTCTTCAACTTCTCTTCTGCCTCTCTTTCCCACAATGTAGATGAATCCTTTTAAGTCTCTGCTGGAAGTCTCATTCCCCTTAAATCTCCACTTCTCACCAATGATGTTCTCAAATACTTTTTTTTAAAGATTTTTTATTTATTTATTTGAGAGAGAGAATGAGAGAGAGAGAGAGAGCACATGAGAGGAGGGAGGGTCAGAGGGAGAAGCAGACTCCCCGCCGAGCAGGGAGCCCGATGCGGGACTCGATCCCGGGACTCCAAGATCATGACCTGAGCTGAAGGCAGTCGCTCAACCAACTGAGCCACCCAGGCGCCCCTCAAATACTTTTATTTTTTGTCTTGAGAGTGTATGCTTTTGAAACAGAAAAGCCAGAAAGAAATTTGTAGATCAAAAAAAACAAAAAAAATTCTCCCTTGCCTCACCTCTTTCCTGAGAATAAGCAGAGACCAGCTATCTCCCTAAATGAAGTCAAGAGTGTAAACGAGGGTGAGAAAGGGGAAATAGCTGGAGGATAAAGAACATGGGCTAATATCTCAAAATAACTATCACAATAACTTTCCCATTCATCTTGCTGGCAAACTAAGCACAACCATTCTGTCCCCTCCCTAGAGGGGTTGCAGGGGAGGAAAAATACTTTTCTCTCTATGCTTCTATGTTCTCTGCTGAGACTTCCCTGAAATAAAAGACAGATTAAGGAGAAAAACAAACAGAAGTTTAAAACATTTATACCTCCTGTATACATGGGAAAGACGCAGGAAAACTGAGTAACTCCTCAAAATGGCCCAAGCCACACCTTAAATACCCTCTCCAGCTAAAGACAAAAGAAGATGTTGGGGATGGAGAGTCAGTTATGGGAGGTTACCAGGAAAGACACAGGAAACAAGGGTAAGGTTTTTATGCAGATTTGAGTCAATGCCTTCTCCATTGATAAGTATTTCTACAAATTCAGAGTTATTCTTCCATTTCTGGTACAGGGAGGGAGACACACAAATGAAGATTTCCCTTATACATGTTAATGTCTTTTACAGAAAAGTAGTTCTATTCCAGTTTTCAGAGCTTCTCCTGTGTTTGCTGTTTCTTAAAAATAATCAGCCTAAAATAATCCTTATGCCAAAGAGGCATATTTTGGGATGACAAATTCTTCTCCCCTTCAGGGTTTCAGACCAGTTTGTAATTTTGGGTCCTATTAATGGCAAATACTTTCATAGGCTTAGTTCCACCAACCCCCTATATTGCCCAATTGGGGCAATGGAACTTTAATATCAAGGTCATCCAGGGATAACTTATCTGCCTCCAAGTTGTTTCCGGAACCACCCATCAATTATTTTCTCCATGTTTTTTTCTTTTTTGAAATGTATCTTAACCCAAATTTCCAAACTCTAGGATTTTCACTATGTGTTCTATTTTATCAAACTGGACTTCTGCCTTTGTCCTCATTCCAAGTCCTTATTCCAGAAATTTGTGTTTTTCTCTCTTGTAGGCTAAATAATGACCCCCCCCAAAGATGTCTACGTTTCAATCCTATAACGTATATTATGTTAATAGAATTAAAGTTGCAACACAGTCCGTCTTAAAATAGGGAGATTATCTTGAGTTATCCAGGTGGGACCAGTGTAATGACAAGGGTCTTTAAGTTGGAAGAGGAAGGCAGAAAAGAACATTAGAGTGATATGACGTGGTTAAGAACTCAACCTGCTCTTGCTGGCTTTGAGGGTGAAGGAAGAGGGCCACAAACTGAGGAATGTAGGCAGCCTCTAGAAGCTGGAAAGTGCAAGGAAATTGATTCTCCCTTAGAGCCTCCAAAAAGAATGCAACCCTGCTGACACCTTGATCTTAACCCAGTGAGATGCATTTCAGACTTTTGACTTCCCCAGAGCTGTGAGATAATAAATTTATGTTGTTTTAAGCCACTAAGTCTGTGGTAATTTGTTACAGGAGCTATAGGAAACGAATACAATTTCCATCATTGGATACAGAGACTTGGTCTTGAAAATCCTTAAAAGTGCGAGTTTGGATCCTGCTAGGGCTCAACCCAAAGATGTTTTTTTCAGGCATCTCCCTCCTTCTTCCTGTGTGATGTGTCCTCACACTCTTTACCCTTTGGGATACCCTATTACCTGTAGACTCACATTTGCTGCCCTCTTGCCTGTTTTTTCCTAAACACTTCCAGAAGCTGTAGACACCTTTCCCTGAAACATCCTCAACAATTCTGAGATGTGGCATAATCTGTTTGTTATCTTGGCATCTAACATATCTGGTCTGTATCCACTTGACATTATAAATAAGCTATAGAATATCAGTCTATCCAGTTAATAGCCTTGGTATCCTTTTAGAATACAATTACCTAGCACTTCTCTCTCCCTTAATTCCATGAGTTGCTAATACCTTGTTTTCATTTGTGTGATTATTCTCTAGGATTTTATGTTGGAGATCATGGTAGGGAAACACAGGGAAATCAAACAGTTCCCTTCCTCTGGACATCTAAACTGCTCATCTAAGAATGATGCTTTTATTTTTTATTTTCCCCAAACTACCTTTTCTTTGATTACATTCTCCCTCAATTGCATTTGTTACTGACTTTTTCTCAAGTAGATACAACTACAGACTTTCATTTTTTATACAACATGGACAGATCCTGGACTTACTGCTAATTTGTGCTTCCATATTGTTCTAGAGGTTGTCATTTCCAATTTCACGTGATTTTTCTTATAGCTGTAGAACTTTGTTTCAGGTCTGTAAGATATTTAGTGAATTCTATAACGGTAGCAAAGAACAATGCTGCCTATGCTTCTTCATCAATTACTAACACTTCCTTGTTCTGGCTTTCTGAAAAGGGCTCCCATTATTCAAATAAAAATTTTTGGAGAGATTATTGTGGCTTCAATGATATTGAAAACACAGGGACTGTTAAATAGCATTTTCCATCATTTAGTTCTTGTTTATTGTCAGAAATAACTAGCTAACTGGTAGTTTGACACTTAAATCACTCAAAGAAACTATCATTAATTGATGGCATCATTTTAGTTCATTTAATGCGTGCTTCATGGCTTCTGTTGCTATTTGCATTTCTGACTCAGTAGAAGACCTACTTGGATATGATGCACTCTTGAAAAATGGGTTCAGAAACCTGTTTCTTTCAGAAGCCACTATCTCTAGTCTCACTCTTACCTGATTGTTTTGTCTTCTAATCCATTGAAAAATAGAAGAAGCTGACTGTTCTAGTGAGATAAAGGATGGAAAGTGTCCAACTGATTTGGCCATTAGGAGATCCTTGGTCACTTTATATAATGCAGTTTTGTAGAGACAGAAGTCAGATTGCTGTGGGTTGAGACATGAATGGTGTTGGGGAGGAAGAATTTCCTATGTCCTTTAAGGTCCTTCCAGCTGGACTAAGAATCAAATTGACATGAGACAGATTAACAGGAGAAAATCAAATTTAGTTTTCACACAGACATGAAATTTCAAAGGCAGTGAGGTACCATGAGACTTATATGAGCTCAGGCAAGGGGTAGGGGTCTAAGGATACAAAGGGGGAAAAGACCATTAGGAGGAAGATGAGAGGAAATGTTTGTAAAACAAAGGTTGCCCTATTACACAACTACATTTCTTAGGTAAAGAGGAATTTCTGTTAATAGCTTTCTTCCTGGTACAAGCAGGCATTTGAGTGGGAGATGAAGAGTTTTTCCTGAATCTCCTGGGTTTTGATTGCCTTTAACTCAAAATAATGCTCATGCCAAAGTGGTCCATCTTGGGGTGGCCTGTCCTTGGCCCCTATATGGAAGTAAGTCATGTAAATAGCCAGTGGGAAAGATGAGAGGCAGAAGCGAGAGAGACTGGATGATAAATAGAAGGGACAAATGTTCAGAGAGGGATTTTAGGACGAGAGAGACTTTAGGATAGAAGAAGCCAGTAGAAAAATCTTTAAAAAAAAAATAAAGATCTTATTTATTTATTTGACAGAGAGAGAGAGACCCAGTGAGAGAGGGAACACAAGCAGGGGGAGTGGGAGAGGGAGAAGCAGGCTTCCTGCCAAGCAGGGAGCCCGATGTGGGGCTCGATCCCAGGACCCCGGGATCATGACCTCAGCCAAAAGCAGATGCTTAATGACTGAGCCACCCATTCACCCCAGTACCCCATCATTTTTATCCATTCATTTGTTGCTGGGAAGCAGCACTTTCTGAGCCTGGAGGAGAGAGGTTAAGGATGGGCATGACTAAGGGTATGTTTAGAGGGAGGCTGAGCTGAAAGTTAAAGGAAGTCATGCCTGATGGCCTCACTCAGTCTCCATAAAGAAAGCAGCTTCGTTATCTGCTGAAAGTGAGCAATTGCTTGAGGAGAATGGTGAAGATTTATGATGTTCACTGAGAAGAATATGAGAGGAATACAAGAAAGAACGATGACATGGTTAAGGGATGGTACTGTGGACCTAATTGAGATTGAACTTGTGAGTAGGTAGTAGTGCCTAGCTATGGTTATGTGATTTCTGCCAACAGTGTTCACCTTCTGAGTGTATAAACAGAAAATACAAATTATGGTATTAATCCAGAGGTTTTTAAAAATTTCTGGATAGGAATAATTATAAGAGGGGTATATGAGGGAATCTGAGGTACTGGTCTAGTTTGGATAGAGAAGGGAGACCAGCAGTGGGATGACCACTGGCAGCTAAGGGAAAGACAAAGATCATCCTTATCTGATGCTAATAACAGCCCTTCAGATAAATAGTTTAACCAGCCTAACTTTGAAGAAGAAGAAACAGGCTCTGAGATTTGAAGTGACCTATTTGGTGAGGTACTTAAGAAGTTACCAAGGTGAGCCACACCCTTCCTACTCCACTATGTCTAACCTTTTCAGATTCCACAGTCTCAGCTCTGTTTCTCTCTCCGAACCCAAGAGTGTATATGGGAATATCTTTGCATATTCAAATTTAACTTGAATAACCTTTGGCTTCACCAGTCTGTACCTACATAAATGAACTCATCACAACCCATAGTTTATTTGCTCATTGCTTCTACCTTTGTAATATAGCACTTCCCTTCCAGGCAAAGCCTCCCTGTTCCAAGTATATTTTGAAATCCCTGGGGGCATGTCACATGTCCACTCCCATTGGGCACTCTGCTGCATTGCTAGGTGATAGTTCAGGCCAGGGCCTGGTAAGTGCCCTCATGGTATCAAGCAGTGGTCTGTGACTTAGAAAGTTCCTTACAGATAAGGAAACTGAGGCACAGAGACATTAGTCCCTTATCTATGATAACAAATCCAGAAAGTAGCAAAGGCAAAATTCAAACTCAGGAAGTCTGTTTGTATTGCAACCCTTTTCACATTTTTGGTGCTGATGTTATACTTGTCATACTTCCTTCATTAAAAAAAAAGAGAGAGAAATCTTCTCTTTCTAAGCTTTGGATTGGTACAAACATCACTGGAATAGTCTTTTCTTCTAGGCGTTTGTAGAAATCCCCTGTGAAGCTAGTGGAATTTGAAAGTCATTGACAACTTTCGTTGGTCTAGGAAAATCAATCTATTTAAACTTCCTGTCTCTTCTGGGGTCAGTTTTTGGTAAATTAAATTTTTGTAAAATATTAGGGTTTTTTAGGTTTTCAAATTTATTTGCAAGGTGTTTGGCAAAGCAGTCTCTTAATCTCTTTCTTTTCCTAATCCTTGTTTGGCTGTTCCTTGTTTGGCTGTTTATAATTTGTCAGTTCTTATTTTATGGATGTGTGATTTTTTTCTGATTTGTCTTAATTAGGTTAGCTTCTTGTTCACTCATTTTAATCTGTTTTTTTAATAAAAATATTTTTGGGTGATTTATTTGTTAATAATACTGGTTTTATTTTAAAAATTTTCTCTATCACTTCCTTTTATTTAGTTGGATGCTTAATTAAATTTTATTATTTTCTACATAATTATTTATGAATTTTACTCTGAGCACTGATTTAACTGTAACATCTAGATGCTGGTATGTAGTGTTTTATCACTTTTGTTTGCTAGAAATTCTACAAAATTTAGTTTTAAGAATGAAGGGTTTGATGAATCACAGACTTATACCCCTGAAACAAATAATACATTATATGTTAATAATTTTTAAAAAATGAAAAAAAAAAAAGAATTTTTTTTTTGTTTTTTTTTTTTTAAGTGAAAAAGCCTTTTTAAAAAATATTTATTAACTTCAGGTTTTATTGCAGTGTGTTCAGAAAATGTTTTCTGTACCAGTTCTGTGTTTTGGAAGATACTGAGTTTTTCTGGTGGCCTAATATGTAGTCAATTTCTCCAACAATTCCTTGGATACTCGAAGATATATATTCTCTATTTTCAGTGTGCACAGTTTAATATATTTTCATGTATATCATATTACATAGTTTGGGTCTCTTGTAGCATTACTTGGTGCTATAGACTGAATGTTTATGTTCCCCCAAAATTCATATGCTGAAATTCTAACCCACAGTGTGATGGTATTTGGAGGTGGGGCCCTTGGTAGGTGATTCGGTCATTGAGGGCAAAGCCCTCAGGAATGGGATTAGCACCTTTACAAGAGAGAACCAAGCAAGCTCTTTCTGCTCTCCATCATGTGTGGATAAAACAAGAAGTGGGCAGTCAGTGACCTGAAAGAGGATTCTTACCAAAACCCAACCATGCTGGTACCCTGATCTTAGACTTCTAACCTGTGAAAAAAAATTTTGTTTATAAGCCATCTAGTCTATGGCATTCTTGTTATAACAGCCTGACCTAAGACAGGCTTAGTTTGAGTTTTGAGTTTTGGTCATCTTGCTCGGTCTTGGATTATCTTGAATAGAACATTATCTTGAATTAGAGTTGTCACCTGATCTGAGGGTGTTTCTATTTTTTCTTTAAAAGGTGAATCAAGCCCATTTATGTGTATTTATATGACAGATATATTTGTTCTTCAATTTCCCATTTCGGTGTTAATACATTCTGGTTTTATATCGATAGATTTATAAACTTATATGTCATTTTATTTGCTCTCATATTTCTTTTGGTATTTAACACAGTTGGTATTTTTGTTTCATTCATTATATCTGTTATTATTATCTTTAAATAATATTTCTAATAGTCTCTTTCTTTAAAAAGTATGTATCATGGTTCCCATAAAGAGCAGCAATAAAATGTTTTGCATCCCCTTCCTCTCATATGCCTCTTCTCAATGCTAAGTTTATATTCTTCCTCTGCCACTCTATAAAGCATGTTTCTAAGGAATTATCATGTGAGGAAGTTAATAAAAGTGATTAAAAACCACTAAGCAATTAATAGATTAAAATGTATCTTGAGCACTTTGTAAGTGTCAAGGCTGCTGTTGATATGCACAAATTAACAGGGCACGTCTTCACCCTCAGGGAACTCACAAAGCAGATAACCAGGTAGATAATTGAGAACTGGGTAAGAATGCCTGTTGATTATATTTCTCAGCAAGAACTCCACATTTCTTACTATTTGAGTTTCTTTACCTGAGGATTTCGAGACATTTTGAGAAAATAATCTGTCTAGTTACTTAAGAGCTTTATATAATTAACTGTTAGGACATTTTCATAACAAGGCACTATTACTATAATTAGCCAGTAAATTGCTGCTGAAATTTAACTGAGAAAAAGCATACTTATTCTTTTTTTCTCTGGCCCAAACTTTTCTGGATTGTTTTGGGCCAACTAGCTAAAAAAAAAAAAGCTGGTATTCAAGCACTTATATAAGGCAATAGTTTATTTTTTTAAGGGAGAGACAGTTTTGTTTTAGATTTTATTTTTGATGTAATTTATAACAAATTTAATGGATATTTATCTTAGGGAAAGTCATGGTAGTGTACATTTAACAGATACGGAATTTACAATAGTGACAATGTAGACAAATGAGTCTGGAGTGATACTCTTTAAATGGGTAGCATGTAGTAGAACTAACTAGCCCAGGCTGGGAATCAAAATGCCCACAATCTTCCTAGCCCCCACTCTAAAACTTACTAATTATAATATTGGGTGACCACTCCTCTGCATCTGTGAAGTGGAAACAATACTTCAATGACCACTGTAGAGAATGAATTTAGAAGTGTGCTGACTGGACTACTATTGTAGAAGCACAGATAACTGCTTAATTTCCCACCACCATGTTTTTATGTGTACCTTTATTTGCACCTACAAACGTGCCTTCTTTCCTTCACCCCACAATGAATAAACCTCCTTAAGCCTAAGACCAAACTATCCATGTGCACTGTATCCCATGCCTTCTTGCCTTCTCTGCCAAAATTCTCCCCGTTTCTCTTATATAATTTCTTTTTCCTCTTTTTTATTTTAATATTTATTTATTTGAGAGGGACTCAGAGAGATCACAGAGGGAGAGGAAGAGGGAAACACAGACTTGCCGCTGAGCAGGGAGCCCGATGTAGGGCTTGATCCCAGGACCCTGAGATCATGACCTGAGCCAAAGGCAGACCTTAACAACTGAGCCTCCCAGGCATCCCCATTTCTTTTTCCTCTTGCTGGTTTGTTCCCATCAGTATATAAATTTATAGATGTTATTTCCAATCTTCAAAATGAGAACCTCTCTGGATCCTATAATCCTTATTAGCAGTCCATTCATTTCTCGTATTAATGGAGAGCAAAACTCCTTGAAAGAGTTTCTTCCACTTCTTCAGCTAGCATGCTTTCCTCAACCTCCTTCAGTGAGGCTTCCTTCTCCAACATTCCGCTGAAGCAATTTTTCTTAGCATCATCAGTGATTCTCATATTGGCATATCCCAGAGTTTCTCAGCCTTGGCCTTTTCTGACATTGGGGCCAGATAATTCTTTGCTTTGGGGAACTGTCCTATGCATTGTACGATGTTTAGCAGCATCCCTGGCCTTTACCTACTAGATGGCATTATCATCCTCCAAGTTGTGATAACCAGAAATATCTCCAAATGTCCCCATGGGAGCGAAATCACCCCAGATTGAGAACCACTGCTATCCTACAGTCAATTCTCAATACTCATCTTAGTTGCTCTCAGCATATTTTCTACAGCTGATCACTCACTCCCCCTTTTTTTATTGTGGCAAATATGCATGACATAAAATCTGTGGTTTTGAGCATTTTTAAATGTGCAATTCAGTGGCATTAAGTACACTCACCCTCACTCCCTTTTAAAACACTTCCCTCACTTGACTTCTGGGACATCACACTGGCCTGGTTTTCCTCCTGCTGCACCAGATGCTCCTTGTCAGTGTCCTGTGTTTGATTTGCTGTGGTTTTCAAACAATGAATATTGAGCATCCCCAGGACTCAGTTCTCAAGCTTCTTTTCTGCATATCCTTACTTCTTAGGCAGTCCTATTATTTAATACCATTTAAACTTATGACTCCCAAATTTATGTCTCCATCCTTGCAAGTGTGCCCTGAGCTCTGGACATATACAACCAACAGCCTACTCAACATCTCCACTTGTTCTTTTTTTTTTTTTTTTTAAAGATTTTATTTATTTATTTGTGTGAGAGAGAATGAGAGAGAGCACATGAGAGGGGGGAGGGTCAGAGGGAGAAGCAGACGCCCTGCCGAGCAGGGAGCCCGATGTGGGACTCGATCCAGGGACTCTGGGATCATGACCTGAGCCGAAGGCAGTTGCTTAACCAACTGAGCCACCCAGGCGCCCTCAACATCTCCACTTGTTCTTAAGTGACTAATAGGTATGTCACACCCATCATGTCCAAACTCCCAACAATCCTACCTCCCATCGAATCCACTCTTCCTTGGGCATTCTCCCTCTTAGTTAATGCCATACCACTTACACAGTTACTCAGGGCAAAAATCTAGAAGTCATCCTTAACTCCCCTCTTTCCTTATATCCCATATCCAAATACAATCTGAATCTGACCATTTCTGTTCACCCTACCACTACCTGGCTCATCCAAACTATCATCTTTAGACTAAGCTATTGAAAACAGCTGGTTAACAGATCACCCCGTATCCACTCTTGTTCAGCTACAGTATTCTCCACACAGCACCCAGAATATCATAGACACACACATACACACAGTCCTGCTACCCTGCTCAAAACATTCCAGTTTCCTCTCTCACTTGGGATAGAATTCAAACTTCTTACCTTGGCTAAAAGGCCCTACATTAGCTGGCCTCTGCTGGTCTCTCTGACCTGATACCCAGCCTGTTTCTATCTCACTCATTCTGCTCTTGCTCCACCATTTTTCTTACCATTCCTCAAATATAAGTTTGTTTCTACCTCAGAGCCTTTGCACCTGCTATTTCCTCAGGCTGGAATGCCTTTCCTCAGAATGTCTCATGGTGCCTTTCCTCCATTTATTCAAGTCTCTATTCAAATGTCATCTGGCCTCCCCTGGTCACCCTATCTAGCCTCCCTCCAACCCCATCCTCTACCTAGGTAAGTTTCTATCTCTCCACCCTGCTTTTTAAAAATACTTGCTTTTTAAATTTTATAAATAAATATATATATTGATATATTTATTGTACATTTATTTGTTTATTGTATGTTATTGGAGAATATAAACTCCAAAGATGAAAGTGCCTTGTTCACTGCCATATCCATAGTTTCTGAAGAGTTGGCACTCAATAAATTCATGTTTAATGAATAGTGAATGTTGTAAATATATTTTCCATAGAGGGAAAGGGGAGCAAACAAACAAACAACAATAAAATTTCCAGGTGCTTCTTTGGTCAGGGCTGAAAACCACTATTCTAAGAGATGGACAGACAGAAAGAAATAGATAATAGATAGAAAAAAATAGAAAGATGATAGATGGATAGATATTTTTAAATCTAATTTCCATTGCACAGGAAGTTTCATTTTGCACAAGAAGTTTATTTCACCTCGTGAAATAAAAATGTATATTTTGTCATGGCTAAATCTTTATTATTTATTTATGTATTTGAGAGAGAGAGAGCACACATACACAGATGGGTGAGAGAGGGGCAGAGAGAATCTCCGGCAGACTCCTCGCTGAGTGAGGAGCCTAATGTGGGGCTTGATCACACGACCCTGAGATCGTGACCTAAGCCGAAATCAGGAGTTGTACGCTTAACTAACTAAGCCACCCCTCTTTAAATAAAAAGGCAAAATTAACTCTTCAGTGGAGCAAATAATTACCATGGGAGAAACAAGGAAGGCAACTAAGTAATTCTCTTCGTTGGTGTTGGTGGGGGAGATGAGATGCCCAGCCTAAATTGGAACTTACTGTGATCAGTTTTCTTCTTTAAAAAATTATTTTTCTTATTATGAAAATAACTCATGCCCATTATTAAAATTTTGGAAAACACTAACTTTATTGGGAAATATAAAAGCATTACAATTAATATTGCTATGTATTATATGTATGCCATGTACAATTTTTGTTTACTAAGCATAATTTTTGTTTGAGTTTTATGATATTCCTAGGGGGAACAAGAAGATTAGAGATGAAATTTTTCCAACACATTGTAAACTCTGTGCTAGCTACTAAGCTATTGTCTCTCATAAAGGCCAATCCTGGATTTCTAATATGACATCATTTTCTAGGGCACCAATTACCCTTCAGGTTGATTACTTTGGTTTCCTTCCATCATAAAGGGACATGGTTTGTTCTTATTGGAATAGATATATCTTCTGGATATGGGTTTGCTTTTCCTGCCTACCAGTTCAATAGTCAGTGGACTTAAGACTTTATCCACTATCAAGGTATTCACTGGCCAGAGAACTCATTTCACAGTAAAAAGAAGTGCAGCATTTACTTTATACCTATAGAGTACACTCATAAGAGCCCATCACCCAGAAGTAGTGGCCTGTTAGAAAAGTACAAGATCCCACTGAAGACTGTTGTGGCACCAATTGGGAGACAAAATCCTGAAAGACTGGGATTATGCCTTAGCGGTACATGCTTCATCTCTGCAATGATTCTATAATACTTTTTCTCTCAGAAGCATAACAATGGTCCAAGTCCAGGAATCAAGGAGTGGCATGGTGGTGTCTCTTCTTTTATTATACCAGCTATTTCCCTGACTCTTTGGTTTTTGATCCCATGGCTTGGACTCTGCAGGTTTGGTTGTCATGAGCACAGGGTAGCTACAGAACCTCAGCCATCACATATAAGAATAAGAAAGAAGACCAAAAGGCAAAAGACACAACTCATCCAGAGTTTGTCCCATTTTGTCAAGAAGACGGTAGCTTTCCTAGAATCCCCACTTGGTAGCATAATTGCTTTTCTCTTCTCTTGGTAGACAGAATGGAGTTTCGTAGCCACCCTTAACAGCAAAGGAATCTGTGAAAGTTGTAGTGTTAGCTAGGTGTATTGTCTCCTTCAACAATTTTGAAGCTCTATTTATAAGGCCAAAGGTGAACATATATTGAGTAGACAGCTAGCTCTATCTGCCTCACCTATAGACTTCGAAATGAATTTCCAAAGACTGAGTGAGGAGTGTCCATTTCTTCAGTTGTAGGAATAGATAAAAGTATCATTATGTAAAATTTAAGGGTGTGTTTTAATTTAAGAAATGATAATATGAACTGTATTAACTATAGTGCATTACAGAAATGCTGAGAAGCTGAATTCAAGTATGTTAGTATGTTAGGTTAGACTGTGTCATGTTGTAGTAATAAGTGAACTCCCAAGTTGCAGTGGCTTATATCAACAAAAGTTGTTCTCATTCATGCTACATGTCCATTATATGTTATCTCTGGCTCTGCTCCATACTGTCTTCACTTTGGAAGCCAAACTGATGAAGAAATTATTGACAGGAAAATTACCATTAGACATAGCTCCTGGTAGCAAAAACGAAAAATTATGGTACATCATATGCTTTCTTTTAAAGCTTCCACTTGGATGTGACTCATGTAATTTCCACCCACATTTTGTTGGCCAACGCAAGCCTTATGCCCTCTCTGAAATCACTAGAGTGGGGATGTATAATTCCTCCTACTAGGAGGGGCACTGGAGGAAGGGAAACCAAATACAATCAAGCACAATTAGTTTTTCTCCTTGGTGTAGGTAACACTTTATAATGAATTGTATTCATTCTGTTTCATAGATTCTCCCCACTAAAAAATATTGACTACAAGAATGTAGCAATAATTTAAAAGCCATTCAGAAAAAAAGAAAACCACAATATACCACTTTAATCACTCATTCAACAGGTATTTATTGATTTCCTTCCATGTTCTAGGGACTTTGCTAGTTCCAAGGAATTCTTTGGCTGAAGGAAAAGTCAGAAAAACTATCACTTAGAATAGAGTGTGAATAAGTACAGTGTTAGTGGAATGCATAGGCAGAGAAGGGGAATCTAACTCAGACTGGATGCATCAGGGAAATATTCCCAAGTGAGATGACATTTAAGGGGAAAAAAGGGAGGAAAACAGCAAGCAACACTTAATGGTGAAACATTAAAAGCTTTTTCATGTCAATTATTTCTCAATAAAATGAGGGGGGGAGCTTTTTCATTTTGATTGGGGAAAAAAAGACCAGTATGCCAGCTATCACCATTTCTATTCAACATCGTACAGGGCAATAAGGCAAAATAAGAAATAAAAGGTATGAGGTTTTATTTATTTATTTTTTTTAGATTTTATTTATTTATCTGAGACAGAGAGAATGAGAGAGACAGAAAGCACATGAGAGGGGGGAGGGTCAGAGGGAGAAGCAGGCTCCCTGCCGAGCAGGGAGCCCGATGCGGGACTCGATCCAGGGACTCCAGGATCATGACCTGAGCCGAAGGCAGTCGCCCAACCAACTGAGCCACCCAGGCGCCCAAGGTATGAGGTTTTAAAAAGGAGAAATAAAACTGTTTTGTAGATGATAAAATCATTTGTAAATGATATGATTGTATACATAGCTAATCCAAAAGAATATACAAATAAGTTATTAGAATTTTATAAGTAAATTTAGCAATATTTCCATATAAAATTAACATATAAAATACATTGAATTTCTATGTAACAGCAACAAACTCCTAGCAAATAAAATATTTTTAAAATGATACCATATATGATAGGATGAAAACATAAAGTACCTGTGAATAAATCCAACTAGAGAGAAGATGTTCAATTCCACAGGAAAAATAGAAAACCTCTATAGAAACATTAAAAAGGCTTAAAGAGATGGATAGATATATCTTGTTTAAGTGTTGGAAGATTCAATATTATAATTTCTTTTCTTCTCAAATTGCTATAGAGATTCAAAGTAATCTCAATAAAAACCCAATTGTGTGGTTTTTTTTTTTTTGAGAACATGCCAAGGTGATTGTAAATTTTTGTGAGAACCTAAAGGATCAAGAATAGACAGACACTGTCAAAGGAGATCAAAGGAGGATATAAATTTCTTACCTAGCCAATGGTCATTAGTATCAAACAACACTATGAAGATAACTGAGGTGACACATGCTCATGGGATATGGCATTACTAATGCCATCAGTGGTCACAGTGAGAGTACTTTATTTGCTTAGTGAAGATGGACATAAAAAGAGGTGGGTTGAGAAGTAAAGGAGTGATTTGAAAGTGGAGAGAAGGAGCACACTACAGTATTTTAAGAAGTGTAGCTCTTAAAGGAGGGAAAGACAGACATTGGGAAGGATGGATTAAAGTTTTGTGGGGTTTTTTTAAAGATTTTATTTATTTATTTGAGAGAGAGAGCCTGAGCGGGCTGAAGGGCATAAGGAGAAGCAGACTCCCCACTGAGCAGGGAGCCCAATGCAGGACTCGATCTTGGGACCCCGGGATCATGACCTGAGCCGAAGGCAGACTCTTAACTGACTGAGCCACCCGGGTGCCCTAAAGTTTTTGTTTTTTTATAGGATGGGTTCATTTTACCACATATGCTTGATAAAAAATGATTGTGTAGAGGAAGTTGTTGATAGAAACAGAGAAAGGCAAATTTTGGGTAATAATCTTTGAGAAGATGGAAATGTATGGGATCCAGTATATAAACATGAAATTGTCCTTCTATAGGAAAAGGAGATTCATTTCTTCTGACACAGAGAATGAGAGTAGTGTTGGGGAAGGCAGCTGCTGTGGATTAAAAGCTGATTGAATCCACTTGATGCCCTCATTTTGTCACTAAGTAGGAGGAACTGACAGCTAATAAGAGGAAAGGTAGAAAAAGGTAATGTATTGGACCTTGGGGACTCCATTTGGGGAATTGAAGTAGGAAGAAACTTGAAGAATCATAAAGGTGTTTTCTGAGCATCATGGAGAGCCCCACTGTATTTGAAGACATAGATTTGTAAGCTGGGGCTTTATGTTTGAAAATTGGTGTTTAATAAGAAGAATTAACATAGGAAGAGGGCTTACAATGTGCCAGTCACTATTCTTGATATTATATTAACCTTCACAACAACGCAAAAGGTATGTACTATTATTATCTTCATATTACTAGAACAAGGAAATGTGACCTGCCCAAGGCCACATAGCTAATAAATGGTGGAGCTGGGATTCCATTCCTAGACAGCTTGGATCCAGAGCCCATGATTCTTTTTTTTTTTTTTTTTAAGATTTTATTCATTTATTTGAGAGAGAGAGCATGAGTGGTGGGGAGGGGCAGAGGGAGAGAGAGAAGCAGGCCCTCCACTGAGCAAGGAGCCCGATGCAGGGCTCCATCATCCCAGGATCCTGGGATCACAACCCAAGCCGAAGGCAGACGCCCAACTGACTGAGCCACCCAGGTGCCCCCAGAGCCCACGATTCTTAAACACTATACTATGCTACAATGGTTGGAAATGTTGTTCTATGACCTCACCCTTTGGTGATTTCTGTAAAGGGACTGTTGGGTGGTACAAATCTATTCTATGTTGACAAGAGACATCAAGGTATAGTTTTTGTTTTTTTCCATTTGCCTATATTGAGATCAAATAAATTAAGACTTTCTGGGTGCCTGGGTGGCTCAATCAGTTAAGTGTCTGACTCTTGATTTTGGCTCAGGTTATGAGCTCATGGGTTGTGGGATTGAGCCCCACATCAGGCTCTGAGCTCAGTGGGGAATCTGCTTGAAGATTCTCTCCCTCTGCCCCTCCCCCCCACTCACACACATTCTCTCACTTTCTCTTTCTAAAATAAATAAATATTTTTTAAAAATTAAGAATTTCATGCCCTTTGAAAAGAATAGCTCTTTGGTGTGTAGACCAGTGAAGTTTTGTGTTTCTGTATACCCTTAATTCATGGCTACAATTTTATTTATTTATTTATTTATTTTTAAAGATTTTATTTATTTATTTGACAGAGAGAGAGAACACAAGTAGGCAGAGCAGCAGGCAGAGAGAGGGAGAAGCAGGCTCCCCACAGAGCAGGGAGCCCAACGCGGGGCTCTATCCCAGGACCCTGGGATCATGACCTGAGCCGAAGGCAGACGCTTAACCAACTGAGCCACCCAGGCGCCCCTCATGGCTACAGTTTTAGAATTGAAGCTATAAGCTCTCTATATGTCTGCCTATGTGTCTAGAATTCAAGAAGGTCTTTACTTCTTTTTGTTTGAGTGTTCAATTGTTTCCTATCTCTGGAGCACGCTAATCAATTAGATTTTAAAGTATCTCCAAATTAAAGGAGTTCTATTTTGAGCTCCTTAAGCTTTCAATCTGTATTGGCTTATAGATATAAATAAGTACATATAAAAATTTAATATTCCCCAAATTTCAGAAAATAAGGAAATTGAACTTCTAATACTTTAAATGTGCTAAGAAGTTTTTAGAAAAACTAACTAAAAAATGTTTGAGAATTCGGGGTGCCTGGGTGGCTCAGTTGTTAAGCGTCTGCCTTCGGCTCAGGTCATGATACCAGGGTCCTGGGATCAAGCCCTGCATCGGGCTCCCTGCTCCGCAGGAAGCCTGCTTCTCCCTCCCCTACTCCCCCTGCTTGTGTTCCCTCTCTCGCTGTCTCTCTCTCTGTCAAAAAATAAATTAAAAATCTTAAAAAAAAAGTTTGAGAATCTAAGTTCACATAATTTTGGCAGATGACACTAGTTGAATCATTTTGGTTTAATGAAAACATCTATGTCTTCTCTGATTTATCAGTGTTAAATACATTTTTATTCTACTTGTATGTTTTTCCTAAATGTATACAAATCAAATAAGCTAACATTACTCCTACTTAATGTCTAAGATTATGAAAAATATAAATTTGTGTTAACTAAATTGAGTCATTATTCTGAAAATCTTTTTATTTTAGCAACAATTATGTTTTGAAGTATGTCAGTTTAAAAATAATTTCCAAGATCTTAAGGTAGCTCAGAATTTTGGGTTGATATTAGATGGAGTTCATTAATGACTCACCATTGGATACCTAGGTCATATAATTACCAAGCGTAATTTTATGTTTACGAAGTTTTGCTCTTACTTTATGTGTGCCACAGAGAGGGTGTATCCTTGGGCCATGTCAATGAATGTGTTCATTTTTGCCACTTTGAGAACGAATGAAAAGGAAGTGTGTGGCTGGAGAAAGTCGTATATGAGTTTTGCCTGTCTGTTAAAATGTTTGTGCAAGACAAAAGGTCTTAGTTACCTACCTCATCCCTCTTTTCTTCATGAAATGAAAGTTAGTTAACTTTTTCTTAAGGTTATAATTAATATAAGTAGTTGAAACTACACTGGGAGAAATAGTGATAGAAAAACACAGTTGTGTGTGTGCCTTTGTTTTTCAAGGAAAAAAGAGCATTTTTGTCGTAATGCAGTAGTATTCAGTCTCTTTCTTTGTTGCTGTCTGAACCCCTTTATAGTCTTAGGGCTTTATTGAGGATCCCAAAGAACTCTTATCTATGTGGATTAACTATTACTTATTGCATTAGAAATAAAAACGAAATTTTAGAATACTTATTTGTTGATTCATTTAAAGGTAGCAATGATGAACATATTGTATCTTAATAACATCTTAATAGTATAATGAAATTATTGCTGATCTTGCAGAGCCCCTGAGATCTGTCTTGAAGTGTCACTTTGTTCCAGAATATGAAAGAGCTAATAAGGACAAAACTTGGAAAGTGAATTTTATTGGCCCTCGTTTATAACACCTGAGTTTGAAAAAAAGTTATAAAGTATGTGAAAATCCTAGCAAAGTGCCCAATTTTGATGGCATGATTTCCTTTTTTATTGCTTATTGTCTTTGCCTACAATATAAAGGGTTATATTATATTATATTATATTTTACTTTCTTGATAGCAGAGATTTTGTGTCTAATCAGAATAATTTCCTATGCTTTATATTATATTCTTGACTAAGGAAAAAAAAAAGTTTCTCATTCCTCACTTGTAAAAGAACTGAGATTCTTTACAATTGTGTTACCTTTTTTTAAATTTTAAAATGTTTATTAACACTTTGATTAAATATATAACCAAATGTTCTCAGGCACCAATAATCTTTTTTTCCTTTTTTTTTTGATGTATAATTGACATACAGTGTTATATTAGTTTCAGGTGTACAACATAATGATTCCACAATTCTATACATTACTCACTGCTCACTGTAAGTGTAGTCACTCTCTGTCAACCAAAAAACATTATTACAATATTATTGACTATATTCCCGATGCTGTACTTTTCATCTCTGTGACTTATTTATTTTATAACTGGAAGCTTATACCTCTTAATCCTCTTTATCTATTTCACCGATGGCCCCATCCACCTTACATCTGGCAACCACCGATTTGTTCTCTGTATTTAAGATCTGTTTTTGATTGTTTCTTTGCTTTGTTTTTTTATATTTCACATATAAATGAAATCATACGGTAATTATCTTTCTCTGACTTATGTCAATTAGCATTATACCCCTAGGTCCAACCATGTTGTTGCGAATGGCAAGATCTCATTCTTTTCTATGGCTGAGTAACATTCCATTGTGTGTATATACCACATGTTCTTTATCCATTCAGCTATGGATAGGCAGTTGGGTTGCTTTCATATCTTGGCTATTGTAAATGATACTGGAGTAAACATAGGAGTGCATATATCTTTTCAATTTAGTGTTTTTATTTTCTTAGGTAAATACCCATTAGTGGCATTACTGGATCATATGATATTTCTATTTTTAATTTTTTGAGGCACCTCCATACTGTTTTCTACAGTGGTTATACCAGTTTGCATTCCCACCAACAGTGCACAAGGGTTCCTTTTTCACTACATCCTTGCCAACACTTGTTGTTTCTTGTGTTTTTAATTTTAGCCATTCTGACAGGTGTGAGGTGATATCTCATTGGGGTTTTAATTTGCATTTCCCTGATGATTAGTGGTGTTGAGCATCTTTTCATGTACTTATTGGCCATCTGTATGTGTTCTTTGGAAAAAAGGTCTATCCAGGTCCTCTGCTCACTTTTAATCAAATAATTTGGAGTTTTTTTGGTGTGGTATTGTATAAGTTCTTTGTATATTTTGGATATTAACCCTTTATTGTATATTTCATTTGTAAATATCTTCTCCCATTGAGTAGGTTGCGTTTTCATTTTGTTGATGATTTCCTTCATCATGCAAAAGGCTTTTAGTTTGATGTAGCCCCAATAGTTTATTTTTGCTTTCATATCCTTTGTTGGGCACCCATAATCTTAAGTGTTCACATCTCATGTGACAACTTCTTTGATTTACAAGCTAGTTGCACAAAGTATGGTGCAAGGACCAGCAGCATCAGCATCAGCTGGAAACTTGTTAGAAATGCAGACTATGAGGCCCCACCCCAGATCTACTGAGTCAGAATCCGCATTTTAACAAGATGTTTAGGTGATTCATATGCACTTTAAAGGCTGAGATGTCCTGACATAGAACACAGGTCAACATACTACATAAATAAGTGAGACAACAATTAAGTATTAATTGTGTGATGCTTATTAATTAATGGTTCCCAGTTGATGGGTGGTGGGACACATTAAAATCATCTGGAGAACTTTAAAATGCAGACCCAGCCCCAGAGATTGTGAATTTCAAGTGGGGCCCAGAAAAAAATTTTATTTTCAGGGAGCCCCCCAGGTAATCATAGTTCACACCCAGGTTTGGAAGTCGCTGCAGAATCTGAGAAGTGAGACTTCCAAGAAGAGGATGTAATGGCCCGAGGAGTAGGTCTTGAATTGAACCTTAAAATATGGGTTCAGTTTTTGCAGAATGAGGGCAATGTATTTGTGTGTGTGTGTGTATGTGTGTGTGTATGTATAAACAGGACTGTAAGACAGTGTTATTATAACTTTTCTTCCAGAGTGAGAAACAGAAATGCAAAGTAAAGGAAATATTTTCTCTGAGGAGTTTTGGCAGGATTTTAAAACAAGAACATTTCTCTGTTAGAAACTAGGATGATATGCTGCTCATAATATCTTGGGAGCCAATGTCACATTTGATTTATGTTTAGAAACAATTTGAATGGATAGAATATTATTCTTCTCAGTTCCCACTTGGGGTTAATATATACATTGTTTTTCTCACATAAAGTCCATTTTAAGGTCTTGCTCTACATTGAATAGAAATAATCTAAGCTTAGATTCATTCATTTTAAGAAAATGGAAAATATTTTCATGCATTGGCACAATAGTTTGACTTTACTGGGTCATTAAAAATCAAATGAGATGATAGATACAATTATAATTTGAAATGTGGGAAATACTGTACAAATGTCAGTTCATGGTGTGGATCCTTACTGCCTCTCCCATTCATACCTGCTTTACTCTGACTTGCACACAACGTTGTTGTTCACCATGCAAGTGAATAGCATTTACTTGACTCTCATTCAGATCAGATGTCCTCCCTCCAAAACTTTCTTGAATTTTTTTTTTTTTGGTCAACCCTATACCTTGATTATATGTCCAATGTTGAATTTTATAATCTTGTGTTATAAGTTATTTGTTTATATGTAGACTTCCTCTTTTAGGCTTTGAACTCTTTGAGGCAAGTGATGATTTTAAAAATTCATACTTGAATAGCTAGTGCTGGAGTTTCACTTCCTATGTGGTAGCATAAACTCCTAACAGACCTAATTTCTTTTTTTTTTTTTTTTTAAGATTTTATTTATTTGACAGAGAAAGAGATAGCGAGAGCAGGAACACAAGCAATGGGAGTGGGAGAGGGAGAAGCAGGCCTCCTGCGGAGCAGGGAGCCCGATGCGGGGCTCCATCCCAGGACCCTGGGATCACTCCCTGAGCCGAAGGCAGACGCTTAACGACTGAGCCACCCAGGCGCCCCTAACAGACCTAATTTCTTATGGATAACAGCTATAAGTTCTGGTCAAATTATAAAAAACAACTACATGGACACTCTAGAGAATAAACCAAGATAGGCAGATTTTGCAGGGAATTTCAAATTTGGAAGAAATGACTGTCACAATGTAACTTAGCAGTTTTTGCAGCTTTGGCACTATGGCAGGCTGTGATCACAGCATGGTGCTGTCTTGACCTGCTTTTTTTCTGGCCTGGGCAACCCAAGGACAGAACTCAAGGAGAACAGGGCTGCTGGAAAGTGCAGGGAGGCCCAGGAAGGAGATGGCCAGGGCAGGTAAACTTCAAATTCTACATTTAAACCCTACTCACAATCTGACTCCATGCATCATACGCATGGTGAAGACTTAAAGACGCTTGCAGCTGAGGTTAATGAAACCGAACTGAGATAAGAGTTTACCACAGGCAGAACAGAATTTTCAGTTAAATGGCTGTTCAAAAAAAAATCATCCATGGTATTTGGAGGAATTTAACAAAATTCAGAGTCTCTAGAACATAACTTTCAATTATTATCCAAAATCACCCAACATAGAAAATGTTAGGAAAATATGACTGATTCCTTTTTTTATTAAATTTTAGGTAGTTAACATACAGTGCAATATTGGTTTCTGGAGTAGAATTCAGTGATTCATCACTTACATACAACACCCAGTGCTCATCATAACAAGTGATGAGTGACTTCCCTCCATCAACCCTCTTTGCTCTCTATTGTTAAGTCACTTATGGCTTGTTTCCCTCTCTCTTTTTTTTTCTTTTCCCCCTTCCCATATGTTCATCTGTTTTGTTTCTTAAATTCCACATGAGTGAGATCATATGTTATTTGTCTTTCTCTAACTGACTTATTTCACTTAGCATAATACACTCTAGCTCCATCCATGTCATTGTAGATGGCAAGATTTCATTCTTCTTGATGGCTGAGTAATATTCCATTGTGTGTATATGTGTGTATGTGTGTGTGTGTATACTACATTTTCTTTATCCATTCATCAGTCAAGGGACATTTGGACTCTCTCCATAGTTTGGCTATTGATGATAATGCTGATATAAACATTGCGGTGCATGTATCCCTTGAGTCTGTATTTTTGTATCCTTTGGGTAAATGCCTCATAGTGCAATTGCTAGATAGTAGGGTAGTTCTATTTTTAACATTTTGAGGAACCTCCATACTGTTCTCCAGGGTGGCTGCACCAGTTTGCATTCCCACCAACAGTGCAAGAGGGTTCCCCTTTCTCTGTATCCTTGCCAACACCTGTTGTTTCTTGTGTTGTTAATTTTAGCCATCCTGACAGGTGCGAGGTGGTATCTCATTGTGGTTTTGACTTTTATTTCCCTGATGATGAGTGATGTTGAGCATCTTTTCATGTGTCTGTTAACCATCTGGATGTCTTTTTTGGAGAAGTGTCTATTCATGTCTTCTGCCCATTTCTTAACCAGATTATTTGATTTTTGGGTGTTGAATGTGACTCATTCTTAAATGAAAAGGCAATCAATAGATGCCAGTCCTCTCATAATTGAGATGTTGGAATTATCAGACGAGAACTTGAATGCAGCTTTATAATCAGTCTCAACAAGGTAAAGAAAAATATAATCACAATTAATTAAATGATAGGAAATCTCAGCAGAGATATAGGCATTTCCTTTTGGTTTTTCATTATATTGATTTTTAGTATATGTGATGCCGAAGCAAGCACTTCATTATATTGATTAAGTAGCCTCTAGAGTTAGCCAACTATCCTAGCCTATTCTTGCTTTTCTTCCTACTACCTGCTTTGTACCTCAAATTAATATTTCACAAAATGTATACATTTACTCTAGTAGTACAATAATATCTCACAATCTATGACTGATATTTCTTTCAGACATACCTTCATTGAATGACTAGCTCACACATGATGAAACGTTACAGTATGGTCAGGCTGTCAGTGAATCACTCAGCCAAATAGGCTTTGGTCTGTGCCCAGACATCTTTATTAAATCTGGTTTGGACATTATTGTCACAGAGTGTATCATTTCTATCTAAACAAACTCCTAGAAAAGAATGTGTTTCTCCTATAGACAAGCCAAAGTTACACCCAAAAGTGTAATATATTGGGAAATTAATTTATTAATATCAGCTAATATTAATGCCTAGTTAAAGCAGTTAAATCCCAGAAAACTTTCTTTAACCATTCTTTGAGTTTAGGAAATAAATACAGCAATTTATTTTTTATTTTTAATTATTTTTAAATATAGCATTTATAAATAACACTCCCTCTCACGATTTTTATGTTGATATAAAATTAAGCTTGGACATAATTTGGATGGAAATAGAGGCAGAAGCTATTAGTAATCTTTCCATGACCACAATCATGGCAATTCTTAAGATAAAGTTGAATGGACTAACATAAGGACACTCAGTCCTTACTGATATCATGGGGCCACTTGATATAACTCTAGACTGTGCAGTCATATAATCCAATAAATTTTCTTTGGTATTTGAGCCAGTTTGGATTCAGTTTCCTATTACTCATAGTTTCAAGTAACCCAACTGATATAAAAAGGTGCGAGTTGTGGGGTTAGTTATGACATAATATCTTGCTTGAGTATATGCTTCAACTGTCATGAAAAATAATTTAATACTGGAATTTTAAAATCTTATTACATTCTTTTTTTGAAGTTTTTATTTAAATTCTGGTTAGTTAACATATAGTGTAATATTGGTTTCAGGAATAGAATTTAGTGATTCATCAAAATCTCATTACTTTTTTTTTTTTAAGATTTTATTTATTTATTTGACAGAGAGAGACACAGCGAGAGAGGGATCAAAAGCAGGGGGAGTGGGAGAGGGGGAAGCAGGCTTCCCACGGAGCAGGGAGCCCAATGCAGGGCTTGATCCCAGGACCCTGGGACCATGACCTGAGCTGAAGGCAGACGCTTAACGACTAAGCCATCCAGGTGCCCCAAAATCTCATTACTTTCTAAATACAGTGTTTCTTAGAAACATTTTTGTAATTTCTTATCACCATCTATCAATGAATTGCAATTATTGCAGAAAAATCTGAATTTTTCTCTATCATTGTTCAGTGTCATACAATTTCTTTCAACATTGCTGAATTGTTCTCTTGACTTCAGGTCTTTATGCTATTACTTCTGCTTATAAATCTCTTCTTCCAACTCCTTGCCCAGCTAAGAGATAATGATTCTGCTTCTATGATGCTATAAATTATATTCTACCAAAATGGTGTATATTCTCCTTTCATAACTCTTACTTCTCCAGAAATTTCTTAACATCTTTCTACCCCAATATGCTCCATGAGGCAGGTTCCACATGGCAGGTTGGATTATTATTTCTTTAGTAACTCCCTATAATAGAATTACACATCCATGCTTTTAGCCACGTGTCTTTGTGGTAGCTCCCAGTGGAGTAAGTGGAAATATATCTCTGCTTCATTAACTTGAGTTTGGCCATATGATTTGATTTGACCAATGAAATATGGGCAGAAATGACAGTATACCAGTCCTGAATGGAGGCATTAAAAAGCATAGTATATCAGTCTGGATCCAATCAGGAAACAAACCACAGTGTTTTGAATAGAGAAAGTTTAGTATAATGAATGGCTATATTAAACTATGATAGACATAGACATAAAGGGAACTCTAAAGAATACCCTAGGGATGAAAGAGAGTACTCAAGGAAGGACAAACTTAGAAGGGAGCTGCCTCCCCACTGAAACCTCATTGGAGAGGGTATGGGTGCAGCACAGTGTTTAGTGGAGAAGTTTGCTGGGTTGCCCTGGCCAGAGCTGGTCCACAGTCACCAGGTATCAGGAAACAACCCTTTGAGGTATAGGTGAACTGAGGCTGATGGACAGGAGTGCAGAGGAAGTCAAGGTATCTGGAGCAAGATGGTATAAAGCCTATGATTGATTCGTGGTATCTGTGTTGGGAAGGCTGCAGGAAACAGCCTCTGGGGCACAAGTGAGCCAAGGCTCATGGGTGGGTATACAGAAAGAGCTGGGGAACTGATGCTAGTGTGAGGTCTAGAGTACACCAGTGTCCATGTTAGGAGGGTCATGCCATGTAGGTCACTAGGCCTGTGCCAGGCTGTGAGATCACTTGTAGTTGGGACAGAGCACCACTATATATTCCTACACACACATACACCATGCAACAGAAGCAAGAAAAAGAAAAACTCAGCACACTGGAACCAGGAAAAAACCCCCTTCCTCCTGAAATGTCCCTCCTCTGAGAAAGCTTACTGTAAAGAACATGATCCCTGTAAAGGACAAATGATTAAGAAGTCCAATCTGCTATTGCAAAGCAGGTACTGAATGGTGAAGTTGGAGTTGAGAGGCAATAAATTGATAACTGGCAAGCATTGCAAGTTTCTACTAGCTCTTTTGAGCTGCTACCCTCCATGAGAAGAGCATGGCCCAGAGAAGCATTGCTTTTTCAGACTGAGTCTTACAATGTATAGTAGACATGAGCCCTATGTGGAACTGGCAGCCAATTTATAAACCCTGGAGTATTAAGTAAATGTTCATTGTAGCAAGCTGTTGAGATCTTTGAAGCTATTGGTTATACAGAAAAACAAAAACAAAAACAAAAACAAAACCCTGACTACTACATTTTGTGTTCCTCCATATCCCTTGTGCCAGTGCCTAGATTATAAGAAGAGCTCAATATATATTTTTAAATGAATTGTTACTCAGACTTTGGGGCCATTTTCTGATTGCTCTGAAGGGTTAGCCCAGGTGTTATCTAATGGGCTACAAATCGAGTCACCATTTCAAGTACACAGCAGAACAGGAATAACATCATGAAGAATCTTGATTTTGAGCCTGACTTTTAAAAGGAGAAAAAAAACTCTTAATGGAAAATCTAAACCCAGGAATTGGTTTTTTAGCTTTTCGAAACCATATAGCTCATTCAGTGTGGAGCCTTTACATGATGCAGCTAGGCCATTAGGTCTGGCTTCATCATCTAAATTGGTACCTTTTTGATGTGGCTTTGGGGGAACAAGGTGAAAACTAATCAGAAGAAGATTGCCTTGTATGTGAGCCAGCTATTGCTCAAAGGGTGAATTTATGGGTGAAGAGAGACAACAGATAATCAAAACATAGCATCTGCTTGTAGGGCTGCAACTATCGTAAGTTAATTTTACGTTCCAATCTTCTCCTGTTTGGGGTCAGAGAACACATCACACCCTCATATATAACTGACTAACATTGAAGAACTCTGTCCTATGCATTAATTGCTATGTTGATATTACTTTCATTACACCACAAAGAACCATCAGCAGGCACTTACACATTCTTCAGTCAATTGAAATTATTTTCTGAATTTTATTTTATATTTATTTATTATTTTACTTTTTTTTTAAAAGATTTTATTTATTCATTTGAGACACAGAGATACAGAGAGAGAGAGAGAGAGCATGAACAGTGGGAGAGGCAGAGGGAGAGGAAGAAGCAGACTCCCCGCTGAGTCAGGAGCCCGATGTGGGGCTCGATCCCAGGACCCTGGGATCATGACCTGAGCTGAAGGCAGACGCTTAACCATCTGAGCCACCCAGGCACCCCTATTTATTATTTTAGAAATATAAATATCTTTAATATAAACAAAGGATCCCTTTCCAGAGTACCTGGTAGAAATTTTGGCATGGTATTTCAAACATGATTGTTGGTTTGGCCACAATTGCTGGGCATTGCTCTTCGTGTTCTGAAGAAGTTAGCCCTGCTTCTCATGGTGTATATAGTAGAGCTGCCCCCTAATTTGTGACTGGAGCTATGTTTGAAGAGCTTATTATCAGCTCTATGTCTGCCCTGAAACCTCACATTCAAAGTGAGCTGCTCTGTAAGTGCAGTCACCTTAGACTTTGTACAGCTGCTACTGTTCCCAATCATCACTGCTCTGCCACACAGGGGTTTTGAGTTAGTTTTTCATGTTTTGTTGGTTTTTTTAAATTAAACACACTATTAACCCTCCCTTTGTCAGTGGTATAGTCATTTATTTTTCTTCCAAGGATGTCATTAAACTGCTTTCACAATAAAATTGTACATTATGTTCATATTATTTTAGGTCCATAATCTTTCTCTCTTTTAGACTTTTAAAGTTTCCCCTTTCTTTAATACTCATCTAAAGAATCTAAAATTGGTTTCCATTTATTCATTTACTTTTTTTCTGACTTTTCTTTCTCTGAGGTGGAATAACTTTTGATATGTGCCTCTGAACAAGGTTTTCAAAGGGTAGAAATGATATGGTCACTTATAAATGAAGGTTACAAACAGAATATAGACCTAAATAGAATTTTAGATAACTTTTCTCCAACTTTATCCTTTTGCAGTTGAGATTGAAAGTGAAGTGACCTGCCCTAAGTTATATAACTAGGTGGTAGCCGATTTGGGACCAGGACTTAATAACCTTTTCTTCTCTTCCAGTTCTCTTTCCATTGTATCATGCCACAGAGTCAGAATTGGGACGGCAGGAAGAGGTGTCAAAGATCACTCTATCTAACCATATTATTTTATTTTATTATTATTTTTTAAGATTTTATTTATTTATTTGACAGAGAGAGACACAGCGAGAGAGGGAACACATGCAGGGGGAGTGGGAGAGGGAGAAGCAGGCTTCCCCGCTGAGTGGGGCACATGACGTGGGGCTCCATCCCAGGACCCTGGGATCATGACCTGAACCGAAGGCAGACGCTTAACGACTGAGCCACCCAGGCGCCCCTAACCATATTATTTTAAAGACACGAAACCAATGCCAGGGAGATTTGGGAATCTGGAATGACTAGTATTCTTGGCCTTCCAATAAACATCCCTGAGGGGACTGCTTGTTATTTTAAGTCTCAGAGTAAGAAGTACCTCAGTAAATCTCTAGTCCAAGGGACTGACCTTGGTGAGACAGCTCACTGAGGGCATCTGTAGCTTACACACTCCTGTTTGTTAGGAAGCTGAGGATCCTCAAGAGTAGGCAGAAGGAGGAGGTATGCTAGGAAATCTCTCTCAACAAAAACATCACCCTGTACATATCCTTTTTGGGAGATTAATTCTTCTGGGTGCTGAAGCCTTCATTCTTTCAGAATTCCCTATTAAAATGCACATAATCCTAAAGCATCATTTTGAGTCATTTCAGATGTTTATTAGCTAATACTTCAGGGGTTTTCCCTGAGAGAAGGACTCCCTCGATGTGCTTTTATAATAAAGAAACAGAACCAGGAGCAAAGAATTCAGAAATGAGATATTTCTTTTCAAATCAAGCTGCCTAACCCACACTTGGGACGAAGTTGGATTTAAAACCTTGCTGCTTTACAGAGGCAGCAGTTCTTAGCAAGCACAGCTACACTGAATAGTTTTATGCAGACTGTGGGTAGAACCCGTAGATTTCCTCCTCAATCTCTTTGCAACTGCTTATGTTCCCACATAGAGGGAAGGGGAAACTGGAGCTGAGTTTTAAGTGAAATAATCTAAATTCATTCTCGATTTCATTTGCAATCTGTGTATTTCATCAATTCCAACATGCACTGTCCCCTTCCCATTTTAACATTTCTGAAGTCAAAATGTTTCTAATGCTTGGTGGTGTCTTCCAATCATTGGCAACCAGGTGGTCACTGTTATGTAGTTACTGAACGAATGCACACCAGCTTGATCATTGTGCTTATGTTGTCATTTCAGCTGACTTATTTACACTGTTATTGCCACACATGTTAAATTTAACTTGCAGTTGAAATATATTTCATGGATTATACCATGATTTGGTATTGAAACATCAAGATTTTGTGAATGTAGAGTGGCATAGAAACAACATCAGGGTATAAATTTGGTATTAGTTAATAGAGCCCAAGGGCAAGCCACACCAAGATGGGCCACTTTGGTATGAATATTATTTTGAGTTAAAAGCGATCAAAACCCAGCAGATTTTGGAAAAGCTCTTTACCTCCCCCTAACTACTTAAATTTACATTGGAAAGGAGAGCCTGAACCAGGAAGAGAGCTATTAACAGAGATTCCTCTTTACCTAAGAAACTTGGGCAACCTTTGTTTTCCAGACATCTCTTCTCATCTTCCAGCTAATGGTCTCTCTCCCCTTTGTATCCCTAGACCCCTACCCCTCTCCTTAGCTCAGGATGTCATATCAGCCTCATGTTGCCTGACTGTCTGTGGGATTTCATGTCTTTGTGAATTCCCTATATGGACAAAACGAAATTTTATTTTCTCCTGTTAATCTGCCTCATATCAATTTGATTCTTAGTCCAGCTAAAAGGATCTTGAAGGGCAGAGGAAATTCTTCATCCCCAACATTAGTGAAACAAATAGCTGTCACTGAAGAAATAATAACAGTTTCACTTTTTTTTTTTTCAATGCAGTGACCAAGTGCTTTATGGCATTTAGGAAAGGAAGATAGCACAGGTAAATGAAACTCATTTACATTTTGTTTTCCATGCTTATGCAAAAAGCTTTGCCTGTACCTCACCAAGCAAGACTGTACCAATATCAGCATTTGCAGAATGGGTGCTGGCAACTTGAAAGAAAATCTCAAGGATAATAGTGGAGCACCATCTTAAGAAGTGCTGTATTACCTACCGGAGCTCTCAATGACACAGAGGACAAGATCATATGTAACCTACAGTATAACACAGATATAGAAACAAAACATAGACAGGGAAATTTTGTGTTGAAAATTAATTCAAAAGAGTTGGACAAGGAACTTGAAAAACTTCTAGGAATTAAATCAATTTATTTCATTCACATTTCTCTCTTGATATATACATAATAGTGAGCCATGATTAAAATCTATGTTTAAAATCTAAGTCTAGGGGCGCCTGTGTGGCTCAGTCGTTAAGCGTCTGCCTTTGGCTCAGGTCGTGATCCCAGGGTCCTGGGATCAAGCCCCGCATCAGGCTCCCTGCTCCTCTGGAAGCCTGCTTCTCCCTTTCCCACTCCCCCTGCTTGTGTTCCCTCTCTCACTGTCTCTCTCTCTGTCAAATAAGTAAATAAAATCTTAAAAAAATAAAATAAAATCTAAATCTAAAGTGTTCTTTCAAAAATTGTACAGTAAAATTTCTAAGTAATTAGGAAGTATTATGTCATAATTTAATTTGAACCATTTTTTTCTTTCTTAGTGTTACATAGTAATGGTGCATCTTAGAATCAGTGACATCTTAGATCCAATAGCAAAAGCTGGGAAAATCCAGGTGCTATCTTTGCACTATGTCCATTAATAGAATGTGCTCAGTTAATGGAAGGGAGTTGATGAAGAGAGTAGGGGAGGAACAATCGTGGTTACAAATCTGTCTTAGGTAATAGCAATATCTATCAGAGAAGGAAGCTATCCCCCAAGTTGATTTTCAAGTTGCTTTGATGTTTACAACTCAAAATTGATCACTTTTTATCTAGTGTCTGAATTTCTGCTGAATTATCAGAGGCATGAATTGGAATTATCTTGACTTACTGGATGAAATAATTACTTATGATGATTTAATAATCATACCTGTGACCACTCAACAGGAGGCCAAATATAGTTATGGTATTAACCTTTTGAGTAGTTTGGTTGTTATTAAGCAGCTGGTAATCATATAAAGTGTGGAGGCCAAGGTCAAATGCATCTCAGCATCACAGTGCAGATGCAACTCCCTCCCCCATGGAAGGCTGCCCATGAGCCAAAGATTTGGGTGCTCTTACATTACATCCTAGAGGTACTGAGTAGCATCTATGTGATCATAAATGGAGAAAATTATGTGCAGGCTTACAGCACATAAATGACTGTTCAGTCTACACCATAACGGCCTTTCTTTAGTTATACTACCATTCAGACAATTTCCTTTTTCCCCAGAATGACTTTTTAAAACCCAAAACAATAAATAAAAAGTACATTAGAAGTAAATTTCAGCATTACAATTTCTGACAAAAATGTACTCATTAATTTTATTTGACACTATAGTTTCTATTGTGAGAAAATTTCATTAAGAACAGATTTGAATAAATCTTCATTTTACAACATTTTATATATAAACCATATTTTTATTTTTAAATTGTTTGTTATTTGTATAAAGTTTTTGTTATTCAACTGATAAATATTTCCATCTGTGAAATTGTATTTGGGTATCTTAGATTGGGATGGAAGGCATTATCATTCTCATTAAAATTAATAGAATTTAAATTTTAAAACATTTAATAGCTTTTCACTTAGCAGCAGGGATTTTCAGGGTACAAATTAATGAGTGAATAGATATACTTAGGACTTCTGCATTTAAAGAAGAAATAACCTTGCTAATGAGTATGTGATCCAAGGAAGATATTTCTAGCTTCTTACAAGTTTTGAAGCTTCTTGAGATTACATCAAGACATTATATAAAATATCAGCTACCCAGGCTTGGTTTTGGCTGGAAGCCCAAGTGCCTAATACCAAAAGGTTCAAGTGTGGAAGGAAGGGTGTGTCAAGTTCACTGGGATGGTTTTCTAGGTCATTTGTTTTCTCTTTTGCCACATTTACATCTAACTCAGTGGTTTATCTTCTCATCTTTGTATCCCCACTGACTACTCAGGGTCTTTTTTGCCTTCCTCTATCCCAAGCCCCTTCTAACTAATGGATGCAACTGGGCTCCTACAAAGCCAAGACTGAGAACCCCCAGAATAGAGGTATTAAAGGAAAAAAGTTATCATTGACATAAGTTAAGATCAAAGTAGAAAAAAACTTTATATTAAAGGCTCATGAGTGTACCTCTGAAGATAAATCTCCATATTAGATAATCAAATAAGGCATCAACTCTTCAGAAATATTTGGAAGTTTGCTACCAAAAAAGATCATTTTTCATAAACCAAAAGGAGACAGATCTGACACAAGAACATGTGCGTTTATAGATCTTTAAGGTTTTTCTAGTGCAGTAAACTAAGCAAGCTGAGGTTGACAAGGGAAAGTTTAAGACCGAGAAAGGTGTACAGCTTTGGGATAACATTTTAGAATCTTTACATTCTGGAAGTCACAACCAAGTCCAAATTTGCTTGAAGAGTTATTTATTCTATAAAATCTGGACCCTTGTATATTAACAATACCATAAAAGAATAATATGGACATATTTGAATTAAGAGATCCCAAGCGCTAAGACCTATTTTTTCTTGATGAGTTTTTTTTTTTTAAAGATTTTTATTTATTTATTTGACAGAGAGAGAGAGGGAGAGAGCATGAGCCAGGGGGTGCAGCAGAGGGAGAGGGAGAAGCAGACTCCTCACTGAGCAGGGAGCCCAATGTGGCGCTCGATCCAGGAACCCTGTAATCATGACCTGAGCCAAAGGCAGCTACTTAATGAGCCACCCAGGCACCCTATTGATGAGTTTTATTAATGTGAAACTTTAAAACACTTCTGGGATGTTGGTTTCCTTTTTCCTTGGCCCCAAGAACTTGAGTTCAGTGGTTCTTAACTGGGGATGGTTTTGACCCCCAGGGGAAACTTGGCAATATGTGAAGGCATTTTTGGTTGTCTCAGCTGTGAGGATGAGGACAGGGGATGCTATCAGCATCTAGTAAGTGGAGGCCAGAGATGCTAGGTAACTTCTCACAGTGTACAGGATAGCCCCCCATGACAAAGAATTGCCTGGCCCCAAATGTCAACAGTGACAAGGTTTTGAAATCCTGTCCTAGATGATGCTGTCAGGGACTGGCAGAGTTTTTATTAATAAGTAGCTTAGTCAAGTATTTGAAACATGCATTGTGGGTTTTTAAATATATATTATTGTGTTTAATCCCCATAACATCCCTCAGAAGTGGGTATAATTATTATCATTTTGTAGATGAGGCAATAGAGGCATGGAGGTTTCACATAATTTACCCCGGATCAGAGTTAGTACAAGATAGACTGACTGCAGATCTCAAGCTCACATCACCAAGCTTTATGGAAGTTTTGACAGAATGGCTAGGCTTATCTTACACAATATGATCTAGAATTTCATCTAGAAAGACAAGAACTAATGTTTTGTGAAATTTCAATGAGCTAGTTTAGACCTCAGAAAAGCTATAGCAATCCAAAGAATCAATGGTCATTTGGTCATATTTTACAGGTTTGTAACAGGAAGAACTTGTTTCTTATCTACATTCTCCTATGAACCACAATTTTTTTGATGTCAGGGAATTTATCTTTTTCATTGTTTGAGCTGCTGGACCTTGAACATCACCTGATATATAGTAGATGCATAATAAGTATTTATTAAATAAGTGAAGGAATAAATGAATAAATAAATGGATGAATAAAAAATGATACAGTTAGGGGCGCCTGGGTGGCTCAGTCGTTAAGTATCTGCCTTTTGCTCAGGTCACGGTCCCAGGGTCCTGGGATCAAGCCCCGCATCAGGCTCCCTGCTCGGCGGGAAGCCTGCTTCTCCCTCTCCCACTCCCCCTGCTGTGTTCCCTCTCTCGCTGTCTCTCTCTCTGTCAAATAAATAAATAAAATATTAAAAAAAAAAGATACAGTTATTTTTCCTGAGCAGTTTTCATTCCCTTAATTTATACTGTGGTGTTGCTAGCTACCAAAGTCTTTGAATGTGGAATCCAAATCTTAGTTTTCCATAACTCTCTCTACTGCACAAGTGATAAAGATGTTCACTTTCCCCATACAAACAAGCACTCATGTTTGCCCACATTGACAAAGAACATGGATAATTCATTCTATTGGAGGGAAAAATCAATCAGGAGTGTTTGTTTTCACTGTGAACATCACCAGGAACAAGATTGTTGCTGTGCATTTACTGATGAAATGTTTAAGGGGCAGCTGTAGATAATTTGAGTTTGTGCTTCCAGATCACAGAAATCTGCAGTCACTCTAGAAACAGCAACTCTATTTTGTTTCTGTTTGTTTTAATCTCACAGTTGAGCTTTACTTGCACCAATGTCATTTTAATATCGTTTCCTTGCCAAGGTGAGCAGTGAAAATCCCTTGAAGTTGGGATCAAAGATTAGTTACAGGCAGAGCTTTCATTCGGGTGGAGGCAAGCATGACTACTGTTGACTCTGCAGGCATCTGCTGAAGAGCAAAAAGTTCTGGGCATTGAGAGTGTATCAACTCTCTATTGCTGCCTAACAAATGACCCCCGAACTAAGCAGCTTAATAAAACAAATATTTATTACCTTATAATTTCTGTGAATCAGGAATATGCGTGGTTAAACTGGGTCTTCTTGTTCAGAATCACTCACAAGGTCAAAAACAAAGTACTGACTGAGACTGTAGTCATCTCAAGCCTTGATGGCTTCTAAATTTACTCACATGGCTGTTGGTGGGATTCAATTCTTCATGGGCTGTTGGACTGAGGGCCTCAGTTCCTCCGTGACTATTGACCAGAGGCAGCCCTCATGTTCTTGCCATGTGGGCCTCTCCATAGGGCAGCTTACAACGTGGCAACTGGCTTCCTCAAAGCAAGTGAGGAAGAAGAGCCAGAGAGAGAGTGCAAACAAATGATAGTCTCAGTCTTTTATAATTTAATCACTGAAGTGATGTTGTATCACTTTTGCCACATTCTGTTTAATAGGAACTAATCACTAGGTTCAGCCCGTACTCAAGGAGAAGGGGTCACATAAGGGCATGAGTACCACGAGGTGAGGATCATTGGGGAACCATTTTAGAAGCTGCCATCATGGGAGACTTAGATTTTAGTCAAGTGACCGTAATTAGCAGTGTGACAATGACTACCTTATTTTGCTGTTTGGCCCTTAATTTTCTCATTTGTAAAATGTAGGGGTTGGACTGAGTTGCTATTTGTGTTCACAAGATGTTAATATAAGTATATCCTACTTCTGGGATTGATTTGTTGGATATAGGTATAGGGCATTAAATATTTTTTATTGTGTTGGTTAAGCTTTTTGGCTTTAAGGAGTAGGGTCTTCCTCAAGTTACTGCAAGGAAAGTGATCATCTGTAGTTAGGACCCAGGTGGTCTGAACTGAAATGGGAGGTGACAGGTGATTCTGAAAATTCACTCCTGAGGAGCCTTTGTCATGGCATTTTTACATTGCTCTGAGAGTCTACTCCATTCTCTTCTGTCTTCTCTCTTTCCCTCAACATATATCTTTTACTTAATTTCTCTTTTCTCACTATTTAGTTTGCCATGGTCCCTCATGACCTGGATCCTACTTTCTGACATTTCCTATATGCATCCTTTCAACAATTGATGCATTCCATATCTGCTAGTGTAAATTCCTGAGGAAGACAATTGTATGGTTCTAGGTCATATTTTCATGACAAGCTACGTGGAAGGTATAGAAGGTCAAGACAGTCTCACTGCAAGTGATTGTATACCGATCCTCTGGTGTTTTGAGCACCTTATATATGGAGGAACAAATCCAAGGATTATCTCTGGTGGATCCAGAATGCTTCCACTTCTATATTAGCTTTTTTCTCTTTTCTTACGGATAAAAGAAAAAATAGTGCACATGAGATTAAAAAAAAAAATCTAGGAAGGAATATAAATACGTTATCTGTGCCCTAGACTCTATAGTAAGATAGGAATCTGAACAAGAAAAACTGGCTCAATGTCTTGAGTGATTTTTTCTATTGATGAATTTTGGAAACTATAACATTGCCACCCTCCCCCCCCACACACACACCAGAAGTATACTGGGCAGAGAATTATCTGAATTATCTCTTGTGAGAAGGTTTCAATTGATTTCAACGATCAAGACTTTCAATTGATTTTAAACTTTCTAATTGATTTCAGCAAAATTGAAACTTTTGATAAATTCCTGTTGACTTCCCAACTTAAAATGGAAGTCTGAGGGGCGCTGGGGTGGCTCAGTCAGTTAGGCGTCTGCCTTTGGCTCAGGTCATGATCCCAGAGTCCTGGGATCAAGTCCTGCATTGGGCTCCCTGCTCATCAGGGAGTCTGCTTCTCCCTCTTCCTCTGCCCCTCCCTCTTGCTCATGCGTGCTCGCTCTCTCTCTAATAAATAAATAAAAGTCCTAAAAAAAAAAAAAAAAAAAAAGAAGTCACAGCAGAAAATCCAGATCACTGAGAACATAGTTTACTCTGGAGTGAGAATGGAGAATACCTCAATGAACAGAAGTCTCATCTTCAGTTAGGAATCAACATGTTTTTATACTTCCCTACTTCTGTTTAAAATAGAAATTTCTAGCCTACAATGTAATTTCATTAATGTGTTACTCTTGTAATTAAATGAAGATTCATTGATCCTTTTTTCATCTTTGTTTGTTGATATTTATTTTCCTTTTAAAATCCTCTCAGGCTTAATTTCTTCCAGAAAATCTTTTGCAACTTGGTTCTTTAGTTGGACTGATAAGCACTTACATGCTTTTGGAGCCCAAAGAAAATTGAGTATTTTTAAATCTAGTCTCCTCATTTTATGATTGAGAAAACTGAGGCCAAGAAAAGCCAAGTGACTCGGTGAAGACACAGCCAGTTAGTGGCAGAGCTGCAGCTGGAGTCCATGTTTCCTCATTCCAGATTTCAAAACCTTTACACCTTAGTCAATCAGTTAACCAGGTATTACTGAGTATCTTTTTCAGTTTGGGGGTAGAAGCCGTTATGGAGCTAAGATATAGCAAGGGAAATGAGAAATAATTTTTTAATCCAAAGTTCTCCTTTTAGCCCTCAAATCTGTGGGACTTAGATTTCACAACACCTCCCACTGTGGTAGTTATGGGTATCCACTGATCAAATGTCCAAAGTTCTACTATGGTTCTTCCATCACATTCAAATATATCCTTCTGCTACTTAAGCTAGTCTACCATATCCTATTGCTTTTGGCCCATCTTTTTCTCAAGACAGCCTAGACTCCTTGCTCCCAAATATGCCATGACCTATCCCCTTTGCATCTCTATTCATGCTGTTTCTCTCTTTTCCTTTCCACCTGCCAAAGACATTTGTGGTCCCTCTCAGGACCTCTTGTTTCCTTGTAGTGTCTGCCATCTACTGTAGTCTGCAAGTGATCTCCTCATGTCTGATGCTCCTGTAACAGACAGAATACTTCTTTCATCCTTGCCTTGTACTGCTTTCTAATGGTATATAGATATAAGTCCTGTCTCTAACTAGACAAGAGGCTCCTTTGGGGCAACAAGGAAGGTAGTAGTTTCTTTTATGACACTCACAAATCCTGATACAAAAAGCTGAATTTGGTAATAGTTAGAAGACTCCTATAAGGTTTAGGTTCAGGTCACAGAACAGCAGAGATGATAGAGTGAACTTGCCCTGTGGTACAAGACAGGCTAACTAGGAAATTGAGCTTATGAAACATTATTTATTTCTTGGTTCATTCATTCATTTGTTGATCCTTTTTTTTTTTTAAGATTTTATTTATTTATTTGTCAGAGAGAGAGGGAGAGAGCATAAGCAGGGTTGGAATGGCAGGCAAACAGGCAGAGGAAGGAGCAGGCTCCCCGCTGAGCAAGGAGCCTGATGTGGGACTGTATCCCAGGACCCTGGGATCATGGCCTGAGCCGAAGGCAGATGCTTAACGACTGAGCCACCCAGGTGTCCCCATTTGTTGATCCTTTCACTTATTCATTGACTCCCTGTTATAGCCTAGGTACGGATCTAACTCTATAGATAAAAAGTATAAAAGATTTGACAACATGTTTCCTACCCTCTTGATGCTTGCAATTGCACCAGAAAGAAAATAAATCCATGTAATTTTGGATGGATGATATTTCTACATACTAACTTATAAATTTTTTCTTTTTAATTCCCATTTTTCTCTTCCCTATTCAATCGAATAGGCAGCTGTGTGTTCATTTCTTTGATGGATGTATATAGAAAGGGTTGCAAAACAGAAGTAGCCTACACACTTTTCTGACTTTAATTCCCCAAGAGCTTATGTCCCTAGGGTCTCTATGATATCCTCAGGCTATCCTAGAGGGTTATCAGATAAGGTAAAAAGGAGTTACTGTGAGTTTTCAGGTATATTCAGAGTTTCAGAAAAGCAGGAGAAAGAGAGGTGTTCCTCCCTCCTGGACTAAAAATTAATTTCCCTAGGGTTAGGAAATGGGATGAAAAAGAGAACCCAAGGATCTTGGAACAGCTTGGATCTACAAACTGCTTCCTGGCCGTTCTGTTGGCAAGACCGCAAAGCTGATTGGCTCAGTGGTGCATCATACAGATGAAAGTAGAAAACTATGTCCCTGTCCCAATGGTAATGCTGTTAGAGATAGGGGATGTCTCAACAGGAGACTTCATGGACCATAACTGGAGATCAGATGGTCATTCTAAATCCTCTTCACCCCCTGCCTCCAGTCAATATTTTGTTCCAAGACACAAGAAACTTAATATATTATGAAGAAGGTGAGGAAGTACAGTCTTTATAATCTATTAGCCTGTTGGAATGGGAATTTGGATTCAGAGATTAAGTTGAAGTACAAAATAATAATAATAATAAAGAAGTGACAGTTCATGTACCTTTAAGACTGTAACTGAAGTATATGTCTGCTTCATACTTTAGTGCCACATTCCCATCTGACAAAATGTTCCCTTTGGGTAGCCCAGGTGGTTAATATGAATTCCTGCACTTGTAAGCTTAACAGTGTGTAGTAATAAATTTTACAGGTCCTCAAGTGAACCTTCCTTCATATATCACTTGAAAACCCATCACCAAATCACCAAAGCAATGAATTTAAAAATCTAAAATCTACTGAAAGCAAAACATGTAACAAAACCAGACTTACTCATTTCAAAGTAAGTGGTGATGGCCAGCCAAAGGAGGAGTCCTCCCTCAACTAGTTGACATGTTTCCTTTGTGGCTTTGAGGGATGTTATGAGGGGTACTGTAATACAGGTTTGTTTTTTTTTCCCACAAAATCCTCTACCTTTGGACATTTTTGGAAAAAAAAAAGTTTAGTCCAGCCTTTATAGTCAGAAGCTGATGAAATCCACTTTTCTCTCTTGCTTAATGGTAGCCTTGCTCCTAAGCATTACATCCGATATAAAGAGGGCTCCCTTAGCATGTCCACAGCAGAGTCACCGGAACTGAGACCTTCTGTGCATGGTTGGCTATTCAATTTGGAAAGCTATGATATGGATATGATTCCCAAGAGAGACAATTCACTTTTTAACTTTTGCACCCCAACCAATCACACCAATACTGTGTTCTCTGGTCAGGCATCCCAAGAAAGAAAGTGCTGTCAGAAGTCAAAGAGGAACATATTTCTCAGATGAAAGGTTTATTCGTAACTAGTGAATATTTCATCACTAGACCTCATGTTATTCTGCACAAATATGAGCTTATTGATTATGTGTGGAAACTGCTTTGCTTAGTACCACATTTACTTCAGAGGAAGAATTTACATGGTGAACTTAAGTGAACACTCTAATCCGAGCAGAATTAGCTGCCTTAGTGACAAGAGAAGGAAAATGTACATTTTAAAAAAGTGATTTTGAAATTTCATTATGCATGTAGAATTTACCTTGCCTTTAGCCTTTCCTCTAGGGAAAAATAAAACTTATTCACAGTCTCATGTTGATACTATGGTTGAGTGTCTAAATATGAGTGTTACTGTAATTTATAAGTCATAATCCGCTCGTTGGCATTTTAGTCTCCCCAAAGGGCTTTTTGCTACTCTAGTAAGATTTTGTTCCTGCCTCTTTCCCCTATTGCCCCACCCCCAAATCAGTGTGTGTATCTTTTATATTAATATTAATGTATTGTAAGGTAAGTGCAGGCAGTGATATCTAAAAAAAAACTGAGTAAAGTTTTGAAGATTGGTTTTGCTCCTATTTGGACCTCAGACAACAGAACCTGAAGTATTTTTAAAATTGTGAAACACTGATTATAAAAGGAAAGCATACTGCCTCAGGCCAGACTATGGAAACACCCCCCCCACCACCACCACCAACACACACACACATAAACAGACTTGTAAACCTAGATGACCATCAAATCATGCTGCTGCAAAGCAGGGTGCTTGAGTAGGTTGCCATTTTCTCGCTGGTTTGGTATCTCAATATTGTGGTTACAGCTCATAAGCATGGTTTATAATGTAATTTGCTCCAAATTTATATTGGTGAAACCAAGTGGCCAGAGAAATATGAGTTAATTTGGGGGGCTATAATCTAATATTGGGATGTTAATGGCATTTAAGGGCTTCTGATCCTTCCAAATGAGGTCATGACACATCAGAGCTAATAGGCCATCTTGAAAAGATCCTAAGAACCGGATCTCTGGGCAATGGTTTACAAACTAGATAGCTTCCATTGAGGGTATTTTCCATCTCAACTTAAGAAACAAGTAAATAATTGGTATTTTGAGAGAGAATGATAACACAAGCTTTCTAAAAGTTAGGAATTTTTAAGGGACTAATTCCTTACTACTTGATTTTTAGTTCTCAAATATGTCTGTTGTAATCTTTGCTAGATTTTTAAAAAATATTCAATATAACATAAATTAAATAAAGTTCACCAATCACAAGTATACACATTGGTGATTTTTATGACCCAGGTCAAGATATAGAACATTCCCAGCACCTGGAAGGCTGCCTTATGCTCCTTCCCAGTCAATATTCTCTCCCCAGAGGTAATCATTATTCTGCCAGCCATTAGTAGCAGTGAGCTTTGCCTGTGCGTACAATTCATATGAACGAAATTATATAGTATGTACTATTTTGGGTCTGGCTTCTTTTACTCATCATTAAGTCTGTGAGAGCCATCTGCATCATTGCATGCTGTTGTAGTTCGTTTTCTTTTTACTGTTGTATAGTATTCTATTATATGAATATACCACAATTTATATATTTTTTTCTCCTATTGATAGGCATTTAAGTTGTTTTCAGTTTGGACTACTATGAATAAACCTACTGTGTACAAGATTGCACATCTTTGGAACACACAGCACTCATTTTTCTTGTACTACACCTAGGAGTTGAATTGCTGGCTCATATAGTAGATGCATGTTAAGCTTAAGTAGATACTGTCCATGTTTCAAAGTGGCTTTACCAATTTACATTCCCACCTGTAATGTATATGAAAAGTTTAGTTGTTGTACATCCTTGTCAATACTTGGTATCATCAGTCTTATTAATTTTGGCCATTCTATTTGGTGTATAGTAATATCTTACTGTGGTTTAATTTTCCCTTTTCCTAAGGATTAAAGAAACTGTGCATCTTTTCATGAGCTAATGGACCATTTGAATATTCTCTTTGTAAAATGTCTGTTCAAATCTTTTGCCCATTTCTTTTTTTTTTTAATTTTATTTATTTATTTGACAGAGAGAGACACAGTGAGAGAGGGAACACAAGCAGGGGGAGTGGGAAAGGGAGAAGCAGGCTTCCCACCGAGCAGGGAGCCTGATGCAGGGCTTGATCCCAGGACCCTGGGATCACAACCTGAGCCGAAGGCAAAAGCTTAATGACTGAGCCACCCAGGCGCCCCTCTTTTGCCCATTTCTAAATTTAGTAATTTATCTTTTTATATTGATTTGTAGGTATTCTTTATGTATTCTGGGCATGATTAATGTTTTTGTATATGTGAAATTTCTTCTCTACCTGTGGCTTGCCTTTTTATTATCTTAAAGGAGTCTTTTGATAAATAGAACTTACTAATTTTATTGAAGTCCAATTTATCAATCTTTTATAGTTGTTTGTTTTGTACCATTTTTTTTTAAGATTTTATTTATTTATTTGACAGAGAGAGATAGAGCAGGAACACAAGCAGGGGGAGTGGAAGAGGGAGAAGCGGGCTTCCTGCCAAGCAGGAAGCCTGATGCGGGACTCAACATGACCCCAAGCCGAAGGCAGATGGTTAACGACTGAGCCACCCAGGCACCCCTGTTTTGTACCATTTTAAAGAAAAAATTTGAAACTTTTCTAGTTTCACTCACAAAATATAAGAATTGAAAAATAGAAGCAAAAAATCTATAAGGATTGAATCCAGCATTCTTATTGATGTGGATAATCAGAAAACTTTAAAGTGCTATAAAACCCACTAAAATGGCTAAAATTTAAAAGACCAACAATATAAAATGTTGGTGAGGATGTGGAGCAACTAGAAGTCTCATTGCTGGTGGGAGTGTAAAATAAAATCACTTTGGAAATCCATTTGTCAGTTTCTTATAAAGTTAAACATTCACCCACCCCGTGACCCCAAATCTCTACTTCTAGGTATTTACTTAAGAGAAATGAGAACAGATATCCACAAAAAGCCTTGTACAAGAATGTTTATAACAACTTTACCTATAATTGGTCCAAATTAAAAATGACTCAAATATCTATCAACAGACAAAAGAAGCAAATTGTGGTAAATTAATACAATAGAATACTACTCAGCAATAAAAAAATAGTAATAAACTTCTGATACAAGTAATAACATGAATGAGTCTCATAAACGTAAGTGAAAGATACCAGACACAAAGAGCACATACTCCTCTGCATCATTTGATTTATATGAAGTTGTAGAACTTGCATATTAATATAGGGTAGTAGAAATCAGAATAAGCAAACAATTTACAGTTCTAGTGAATATTTTTCATGCCAGGGAAAACACCACAGAGAATATGAACAATGCAGGGAGAAAAACTGTATTGTCTGAAACACAAACCCAAGTCCTACTGGCAGGCAGCTTCAGTTTCTATTTGAGAGTATCAAGATGGAAACTATTATTAGCAGCCCAGAAAACATAAACCATGTGTGTCTTTGTTGGATGCTTTATTCTTCAGGACAGAACGTCATTTGGAAGCTTATGGCTCATAGGAAACCAGTTAGTGTGACTACTGGGGAAATAAAAGTATGGGCAGGAGGTGACAGTCAAGAGGATAAAAGGGCTGGAGAAGGGGCAGAGCTCAAGATAAAAGGAAGGAGGAGGGTCCCCTTTTCTATTCAAGGGAGAGGCAAGTTAGAAAGGGTTTCCAAAGCCAGAATTCTGAGAACAGTTTTAAGTAGTCTTCTGCATCCTCCCTTACCACTTAGCTACAATCACCGCTATGACACAGATTAACCTACCCTTTCCTTAATGATCACTGTTAGTGTGTGCCATTGTGTGACCTTTGAACTGTTACATTTCAGGTTTCAGCTTACATTGGTGCTTACTTCCCATTCCTTAATCTACTTTAATTAGATCATAGGCCTTGGTCCATCATCTTTTGGTCTGTTCTAGGTACAACTACAGATGGAATTATTTCCATGTTATGAAGAAATAGGAAACTAAGGAAAGGAAAATGTGGTATCTCTGTTTTCCGCTGCTATGTGGAAAGATCTTTTAGGAGGCCTAAGGCCCATTGTTAGCATGTTTGAGATATTTTCTTTCCGTATGTGGTCTACATGCAGGGGAAGTGGGCATGGAGACTTATTCATCCAAAAGGTGAAACTCAGAAATACCAACTTAAAGTTAGGAACACTGAGAAAGAGTAAAGCATCCCTAATGACCAGAAGTTGGCTTGGAACTGTTGGTGAATCCTTGGTGTCACTAGGAGCTAGCCTGTCACTCACAGCTAGGCCACAGTGCTTTGCTCGTCAACATTAGCAATATCACAAAACAAGCCCACGATGAGACCATGATAGATCAAGAGAAAAACCAAGACCACCCTTTAATCATATCCAAACACAGACAAAAAAACATGAATATTGTTCAAACCACAAAAATGACCAAACATCCTCATATCTTGGCTCATATAAGTGACTGCTGCTGCTTTATCAGTTACAGCTTTAGCCTAATGCTAGCTAGTCTTCCCTCCTTCAGAGATTTGTTAAGATATCCGATCATAGGATTATCCCCAATTTCTGACAGCATCTAACCCAGAATAAAGTCCTACTTCCTGAACTTTCTTCCAAATCACCTACTACAACCAAATACTATAATAAATCCTTTTTAACACCCTCCTATTGAGATGCCCTATGGTTCCCCATCATGTACATTCACTCTCATTGTGGTAGGTCAATAAAGCCAACTTTGTTTGACTGTAGGTATGTTCCTAGTGGTCTTTAGCTGATGGATATTAACAGAAGTATAAAGAAATTGAGTGGAATTGCTAAGACAACATGAATACCAAGAAAAATCATATCTTGTGTATTATCTGCATATTAAGTCAGTATCCAAAGTCACATTTGTGCCACTTAATGAGATTCCTTGCATCTCAACTATTTTTACTGATCTCTTTGCTACTAATAAATAAATAAATAAAACTTGTCTACCTCATATGGAAACCTTGTATAGCCTATGTGTCTATTCTAAAGATGCCCAGGGAAGAACTGGTGCCAACCTTTAATGGGTCTGAGAGCATAGACATTGTTGTCAGAGCTGACGCTCACAGAAACTGGAGAAGGACAAAGAAACCACCGTCATAAAGGAAAAAAAGTGTAAGAGAAAGGCAGGGTAAGATTGAGTCCTGGGACCCCTCCCTACCATTTATACCAGGAGAAAATGTGATTTGTACCTGAACCCTTGTCCCAGCTCAGACATACAAATGCTAATTTCCTACAGACTCTTGGTGAACAGCTATATTCTCAAGGCTCTAGGTAGTTTTGCCAAGACATTGTGTTTTTGACAGGGCATTTACACTTAAATTTACACTAAGTATGTGGTAATTAAAAAAATCAGGTTTGGGAGTCAGAAATACCTGATTTTAAATTCTTGCCCCATCACTTCCAAGTTGATCTTGGGGCAGTTTCTTAACATTTTGTGTTTTAGTTCCTTCATCATTATAATGGAGACAGTAACTGTAGAGTTCTGTGTATTTAGAGGGCTTGTGTAGTGCTGGGCACATGGTCAGCTTTCAATAAAAGGTAGTCGTTGTTTTAATTATTAGTGTATTTGGAAACACAATGTTACCTAGTTCTAATATTTAAATTTTGTTTTGGCAGAGTTTTACATAGATGTCATCTATACTTACGTAGTTGCATGTGTACATATACACTCAAATACATGTGTGTCCATATCCACCCACAGATAAACACTTGGCATACCTGTGGTTTTTCATAGATACTGGCACTTAGATGGGTAAATTCTATCGAATTACAGGGCTCAGGTGCTGAACGTGACCGTGTAAATTTCTAAATCTTAGTGATGATAAATTTTATTTGGATTCTCCTAAGCTGTTTTCCTAAGCATAGGTACTTTGCTTCCCTAAAGAATTTGACAGCCTTTCCTGTCATTTTACATTTTCTCGCTAGTTCTTGGACCAGAAGTAATCGTGCTCTTCCCAACAGTGCTCTGGCCCTAGGGGCACCAAAGAGCCACAGTGAATAATTATTTATCTATTGTTAATTATTGCCTCTTAAAAGAGGGACTCTTTTAAAAAAGTCCCAATAGGCCATAACTTCAAAGTCCAAACAGTGATAATGTTTTTCATTAAAAGTAGCTTAAAATGGCTGTTGATTAGTTTACTGTGCTTTTTGCAAAGGAGAAGATCAGAAAAACCACCTAACACAGGGAAGTGTGATGGAGGACTTCGCAGTGGAAAAACAGTGGCCTTAACCAATTGTGATTCAAATAGCTTGCATTTGTGAATTTGATGAATACATATGTCAGTATGAATCATTGCTAGGGCCCCTTCTGGGACCTTGAGAGGAGCCATTGCAAATGTGGCTCCCAGAAGCTTAAACTTCTTTAGTAATGCTGCCTCTGGCCCAACTCACAGGCATTAAGAGAGTGACTTACTGAGTGAGGAACAAATGATACTGGGAGTATGCCAAGGCCTTTCTTATATGTAAGAGGTTGGCAAACCAGAGCTCACGGACTGAGGGGTCAAATCTAGCCCACTGCTTGTTTTTGTAAATAAAGCTTTATAGGAATCCAGCCGTGATCATTTGTTTACTTATTGTCTAGACTGTTTTCCTGCTACAACAGCAGAGGTGAGTAGCTTCAGAAGAGACCACATGATCCGTAAAGCCTAAGATGTCTCCTGTCTGACCCTTTATAGGAAAAGTTTGTTGACTCCTGGCATATACTACCATATTTTGATTTTGAGTGTCATTTCATTCCTGTGAGGGAAATCAGGTATTACTATTTCCACCTGACAGTTGGAAAGAAAAACAAAACAGATTGGAAGAGATTAAATGTTTTTGCCTGGTTAGTTATATAGCAAGTAAAGAGTTGAAGCCGAACTTAAGTGCTGGGATTAATTCGGGTGCACCACAAATGAAGACTGCTAAACTACTTATAAATGAGCCCATGTTATGAAACTTTAGACATGGAAAGCTTTTCTCAGATGGACTCATTAAATGAAGCAAGCCTCAACGTCCCCACTAACGCTTTTGGGCAAGTGTCGTAGGAGCCCCACACATCCCCCAAACCTGGCCAGTGAGTCTACTCCAGCTAACTTTCAACTGCCAATGTCTACACTTCTTAAAGTGGAAGGCCACTCTGCTCCTATGTAGGACTGGCTAGAATTTCCAGGAAAGAATACTTTGCAGGAGCCCAGCTCCCTTGCTCCTTCCGTTAAACAACCTAAGGTGTGGGTTTACACCATTTCCTAGAGGAAATCCCTGTAGGATTAAGCTCTAGTTGCCTACAGTGGAAGCTGGCTTAATACTCCATCCTTCAGGGCGCCTGGGTGGCTCAGTCGGTTAAGCGACTGCCTTCGGCTCAGGTCATGATCCCAGGGTCCTGGGTTCGAGCCCCACATCAGGCTCCCTGCTCCGCGAGGAGCCTGCTTCTCCCTCTCCCACTCCCCCTGCTTGTGTTCCCTCTCTCGCTGTGTCTCTCTCTGTCAAATAAATAAATAAAATCTTAAAAAAAAAAAAAATACTGCATCCTTTATTGGCTGCCTTCTCCTTCTAGCTCTTCACATATCCCCACTCTCCTGCTGGTGTTATCTGCACCTCCCAAATAAACTACTTGCTCTCACATCCTTCTCTCAGATTCTACTTCTGGGGAAACCCAAGCAAAGACAGGTTGGATAAATGGGAGCACTCCCAGAGAAAAGCAAATATTTGGCCTCATGCTGATAGCTGACCATGCTGTTTCAAAGAGGGAAGATCAGTCATTAAGATGGGGTTAATCTCTTGTGGTTCATTCTGTTAACCCAGCTACTAGTTTGCTGATGAGGGCTCACTTTCCCTGCAGTCCCTGGTCCTGGAATAACTCCACCTGCCATGTGGGGAGGGACATGTGCGTCAGCCAAGACACACACAGTATAAGGTTGCTGCTTTAGTGGAAAATAGCACCAATGTCATCAATCAGTGCCTCACACATGTTCTCAGCCGAAGGGCAATTAGTGTAACTCAGGATGAAAACTAATATAAGGCTGTGGATGAATGGGTTATTGAAGAGACTATCGAATCAGCCTGGCTGTAAGAAGTGACCAGAGGCGGTAGGAGTGCTCCTTGTCCGTGCCAGGCAACAGCTAGTGTGGAGCAGCCTCAGGCTTGGAAGGGGTCATTCTGCTGATAGGAAGGTTAGTCATTTTTACTACTTCCTCTTTTCTGGTTTATCCCCTCAACAGACTCAGCAAGCAAGTAGGGTACATGTACTCATTTGGTTGTGGCCATGTTTTCTTTTTTAAAAAGTGAGACAAATGAATCCTTTCAATGTATTTACAGTATATTTTTTGCAAACTTTTTCCTTTTATGTCTACTTTTGTATCTCTCACTGACTGTATTTCTCTCTTCCTTCTCCCTTTGGTTCTTTCTCCCCCACCCACTCCCCAGTCCTGTCTCATCTCTCTATCTCTACCTTGTCTTTCTATATGCTTCTCTCTAGATTCCCTCTCCTAGATTCTCTCTCTCTCTCTTTCTCTCTGTGCCCTTCCCCCTCTGTTCTGGTCCCTTGGGACATTTTCTTATATTCTGGCATTCTTTTTTTTTTTTTTCTTTTAAAGATTTTATTTATTTACTTGACAGAAACAGCGAGAGAGGGAACACAAGCAGGGGGAGTGGGAGAGGGAGAAGCAGGTTTCCCGCGGAGCAGGGAGCCCGATGCGGGGCTCGATCCCAGGACCTGGGATCATGACCTGAGCCCAAGGCAGACACTCAGTGACTGAGCCATCCAGGCGCCCCATATTCTGGCATTCTTTAAAGTACGTTCATTTATTGAGTCCTTGATATAATCCCCTAAAGAAAAGCAGTTACGGCTAAAATCTTTCTATGTCATTTGTGGCCAAATAACCCAACATAAAATCAGTTAGATTCATTTTCAAGTAAAATTCCCTCCTGATCTTTAAAAGCCTGACTCCTAAAGTTCCCCATCTGGATGGACTGTCTGCTTCTCTGTCTTTATTGAAGCCCTGCTGTACATGCTGAACATTACCCAGGCAGTGGGGGAGCACAACGTTCCGCCACCTTTAGAAAGAGGTGCCAAGTATTGTCTCCTCTCTTTGCCTAGAGAGGCAGGAGAAAAGGTAGTAAAAGGCGAATGGCAGCTGTACAGGTCAGCTGTTTGCTGTTCATCACTGCCTCCTGGGGCTGTGGCTTATTGGCTGCCATTCATCGGTGGGCCTGGGAAGAGAAAGATAGGCAGCCTTCACACTAGAATGGAGCCAAGATGTCCACAAGCTGGATCTGAATGCATCTGAGATACTCCTGATGTTATTGCAAGACTGAGACCTGGAACCTCCAAATAAATCCTGAGTTTCTATCCAAAGGCAGAAGTACTAAAAACCTGCTGGAAAGCAGCAAGAAGAGAGAAAGAGGGTTCCCTCTCAACCTCTCAAAATGATCTTGCAAACCAAAGTTACAAAGAAAGTGAGTATCTCGTATGCTAAGAAAGAGAGTTGACAAAATCATCGATCAAAACATGAATTCACACAAGATCAACTAATAGAACAGCTTATGAGAGACTTGTTCATAAGTATGCCTAAGATGATATGTTAAAAAAGTAAATTTTCATAAAGTGAACAGGAAATTATAAAACAAAGCAGACTTAAAAGAATAAGAATAGGTAGATATGAAAGGAACCAAATAGAAAACTTAGAATGAAAAATAAAGTTACTGGAATTAAAGATAGGGACAGGGGAGATCTTCAATAGATAAGATAAAATGAAATGTAGACACATCTGAATAGAGAATCTGTGAATTGGAAAGCAGTCTTGAATAATTCATTCAGCATATAGCACACAGATACTGATACCAAAAATAAAAGAACAATGATAATGGAAAAAGACTGAGAATGACCTAGGCATAATACGAGTTCCATCAGAAAAAAAAGAGAGCAGAGTTAAAGCAGCAATACCTAAGGAAATATTGCTGAAATCTTTCCATAATTGAAGAAAAACTTAAGTCTGCAGAACAAAGTTCACTTTGAGACTGAGAAGGATAATTAAAATTATACGTACCTTTAGACACATTCTAGTGGGAATGAAGAACAGCAAAGATAAAGAGAAAATATCTTAAAAGCTACCGAATAGAATAGACCGCTATAACAGAACAATTAGAAAAAGAGAAGACTTCTCATTAGCAACAATACTTGTTAAGAATTCAATGGAGTAATATATTCAAGCTAGAAATTTATGTGCGTATAAATTCTTATTCGAAAGTGAGGGGAAATAAATATATTTTCAGACTTACAAAGGCTGAATTTATGACTCACAGAGCCTTACTGAAAGAAATATTAAAGTATATACTTTGGCAAGAAGAGCTGTGAATGCAGAGGGAATGCTTAAGATGTGTGAAATAACAATGAACAAATAAATTGATAAGATCTGTCAGTAAGTTTAATTAATGACTGAAAAGAGTAATAATTTTTTATAACAAGAGGAAACTAAATCTCAAAACAACAATAAAATGACAGGGCTGTCCAGTGCATAGTGAGAACATGCTAAAATCTTTGCCTTTGGAAGGAGGATAAGTAAAACTGAATAACTTTCACTTAGAAAATTTTATACTTGTATATGTTTTAGAAAGTGGATGGATAGGGGCGCCTGGGTGGCTCAGTTGGTTAAGCGACTGCCTTCGGCTCAGGTCATGATCCTGGAGTCCCGGGATCGAGTCCCGCATCGGGCTCCCTGCTCGGCAGGGAGTCTGCTTCTCCCTCTGATCCTCCTCCCTCTCATGCTCTCTGTCTCTCATTCTCTCTGTCTCAAATAAATAAATAAAATCTTTAAAAAAAAAATTGCTTTAAAAAAAAAAAAAAGAAAGTGGATGGATAACCTCTAAAAAACATAAAAAGAAAGTCCAAATACAAAATAATAAAAATATATTTAAAGGAATTAAATTCACCCTGTAAAAGACATGGACTATTACACTAGATTAAAAACAAAACCAAAATCTGCTACCTTTAATTTATAAAAGAAACTCCTTAGGGCACCTGGGTGGCTCAGTCAGTTAAGTGTCCACCTTCAGCTCAGGGCGTGATCCTGGGGTCCTGGGATAGAGCCTGCTTCTCTTTCTGCCTTTGCCTCTCTCTCTGTCTCTCATGAATAAATAAATAAAATCTTTAAAAAATAATAATAATAAAAATAAATAAATAAGAGAAACTCCTAAAACAAAACCACACATAAAGGTGTAAAATAAAGATCCAGAAGAAAATACATCAGATTAATATTAATCAAATTAAAACTTGGGTAGTAGCAATATATAAAATGGAACTTAATTCAAAAGCATTGCTAAAAATAAAGAGAAACCGTGCTCGCTTCAGCAGCACATATACTAAAAATAAAGAGAAACCTAAGATTATAATAACAATAAAAGTCCACCAGAAACAATAGACGGAGACAAAAAAGGAACTCTTTAATCTGATAAAGATCTATTAAATACCTACAAAAACATCACATCTATTTTTATTACTATATAATATGAATCCAAACATTGTGTATAAAATATACATACAAATTAAATATGTACAAATTAATAAAAGATTTTTTTAAAAAGAGAGCTTGGGGCACCTGGATGGCTCAGTCAGTTAAGCAACTGACTCTTGATCTCAGTTCAGGTCTTGATCTTAGGGTCCTGAGTTCAAGCCCCGCGTTGGGCTCCAAGCCATACTTAAAGAATAAAAGAGAGCTTAACATCATTCTCGCTCTCTCTCTTTTTTAAGTTTTTATTTATTTATTTGACAGAGAGCACAAGCAGGGGTAGCGGCAGAGGGAGAGGGAGAAGCAGGCTCCCTGCTGAGTTGGGAGCCCGATGTGGGGCTTAATCCCAGGACCCTGGGATCACGACCTGAGCTGAAGGCAGACACTTAACCAACTGAGCCACTCAGGTGCCCCTTAACATCATTCTTAAACAGAATCTTGGTCTTTTGTCATAGTCATATGACCTGAATATATGGTTATTTCACTCATTGTGCTTTAGAGTGGTGTTTGCATTTAGACATGGTGTCTGATTTTCACAGAAACCTGAAGGTAGCTCAAAATTGATTTAAGGAGGGGCGTCTGGGTGACTCAGTTGGTTAAGCATCTGCCTTTGTCTCAGGTCATGATCCCAGGGTCCTGGTATCGAGCCCCATGTCTGGCTCCCTGCTCAGTGGGGAACCTACTTCTCCCTTTCCCTCTGCCCCTCCCCATGCTTGTGCATGCTCTCTCTCTCTCTGTGTCAAATAAATAAATAAATAAATAAATAAATAAATAAATAAAATCTTTTTAAAAAATTGATTTAAGGAAACGTGGGCTGAACTTCACTTTGCAAATATCAACATCACACACTTTCCATATGATTTTCTACTACTAAATGGGTATTTCAATTTTAAAAAATTTAATTATTGTCTAGTTGACAGATGTTATTTGTTTACATCAACACTAAGACTTATTTGGAATGAATGACATCACATATAAAATTAATAAGTGAATGGCTTAATGGGAGATTTTTGCAACATCAAAAACTAGAGTCAGATGACTAATATCTAAATATATAAAGAAATCATCCAAATAAGCAAGAAAGGGGCACCTGGGTGGCTCTGTCGTTAGGCATCTGCCTTCAGCTCAGGTCATGGTCCCAGGGTCCTGGGACCAAACCCCGCATCGGGGCCTGCTTCCCCCTCTCCCACTCCCCCTGCTTGTGTTCCCTCTCTTGTTGTGTCTCTCTCTGTCAAATAAATAAAATCTTAAAAAAAAAAAAAAAAGCAAGAAAAAGGGGAACTAGAAAGTTGGGCAAATTATATGAAAAGGCAAGTCACAGAAACAGAATTCTAAATGGGTAAACAAGAAAAGATGTTCAACCTTCTGGTAATCAGAAAAATGCAAGGTAAAACAGCAATGCACCTTAGTCTCACTTTATCACCCAAACAAAACAAAACCAAAATGGTCAAAAATACCAAGTGTTTGTAAAGAGGTGAGGAAATAGAAAAACTTCTGCATGGCCAGCAGGGGTTGTAGAGTGGTGCAGCTATTGTGGGCAAAAATAGTGGTGTCCTAAGTGAAGTTATGTACATTCCCTATGAGCTGGCAATTCCACTCCTTTGTATAGGATATAGACACACCCTCACACAGATCCGTGATGTATCTGACAAAGCCTGCTCACTGGAACATTGTTTGGGAAACACAAGCATTTGGAGGCAAACTGGCCGTCCATCATTGGGGGAATGGATACATAAGATGCATACTATTCAGGAATTAGAAGCAATTGCATTTTGGAAAGATCTTAAAAATACACTCTCAAAGAAAGAAAAAGAAACAGAAGAGATCTGCAAAACAATGCCAATGTAAAAATGTAAACACATATATTTGGTGGTTTGCAAAGATGCATATATGTCAAAGGAGATATAACAAACACATTCAAGTGGGCTTCTGGTTGGACTGGAAATGGAGGGACGCCTGGGTGGCTCAGTCAGTTAAGTGTCTGTCTTCGGCTCAGGGCCCTGAGATCGAGCCCCGCATCGGGCTCCTTGCTCAATGGAGAGCCTGCTTCTCCCTCAGCCTGCTGTTCCCCCTGCTTGTGCTCACTCTCTCTCTGTGACAAATAAATAAATAAAATCTTAAAAAAAAAAAAAAAGGAAACTAAATGGAGCCACAGGACTGGTGATTGGTGATGAAAGAAAAAGAAGATAAAATGAAAGAACAAAGTGATTGTGTACCACCCCATGGTGATAATGTTCTCTGGTCTGAGGTATGAAAGAACTCAAATTTCTGTATCTGGAATTAAAAGAAAAGTGATTAATTTTTGTCTGTGTTTGTTATCCTTCATTCTTATTGAAGCCTTTTATTAGTTCCTTCAATTATACATTGTAATGTCTTGACTTAAAAAAACAGTCATGTTAGTTGGGGTTACCTTTAATTTTGTCCCCTCTTCCTCTTTTCATATAAAACTTACTTTTTTCTCATTAATGGCCTTCCACTTTCATAATGTTGTGTTTAAAATATTTACATCCTGAGGGAATAAAAATTCTGTGCCAAAGAATTCTCTTTTGTGTTACCACTAACCTCCTCAAGATAAATTCTAGTGTAGCAGGCTACATAGGTGATGATGGAGTTTTAACTTATAACCCATTGTAAGCACATTCTATTGATGACGCACAGCTCATACTGTTCGTGTCTATTAAATGGCTCTGCAGATCTTCACTAATAAAGTTGTAGGATGTTTGAGTTTGAAAGTGTTGTATGATATAGTTTACCCATTCATTTCACAAAGAAGGAAGCTAAGGTCCAGAGAGGGTAAGTGACCTGCCTGATGACACACAGCTGTATTTGTAGCACTAAGATTTGACCTGTCTAATGCCCTTTACATTTAACCTCCTTACTCAAGCAGTGGTGCATTTACCGTGAAGCCAGTGAAGCTTAAGCTTTAGGGATCCTAACTTGGAGAGGCTTTTTCCACATCTCTACCAGTGACTGAGAAACATGTTGGCACAGTCATAGGTATTTGTAAACACTGCAAAAGAGGTTTCAAACAGAATCAGTTAAGACCGCTCTTGCCATTCGGACTTCCTCCCCATCACACTTCCCCCTCATGTTAGAGAACACTGGGGTGGCCAGGAACATTCTATGGTTGTAATTTGTGGTTATTTTACTGAAAGAGTGCCACCACAAAACCTGTATCCACCCCAACCTTCATTTATAATGCTAATAATCCTTTTGCTCTGTGTTCTGTTCCTCTCCCATCCTGCCTCTCAAAGGTAGTCACTGTATTAATTCTATGTTTATTGCTTCCTTGCCATTTTGTTTTTTTCATAACATATGTTATAGGCTTTAACAATGTATGCTTTTTTTGACTTGCAATGAACTTTGTGATAGGATGTTGGACTTTACTTTCACCCAACGTATTGTTGCAAACAGCTGTGGTTTAAGCATATTCACTTCTGTTTAATATTCCATTGTGTAGATATACCATAATTAGCTTACCCATTCTTCTGTCAATGACATTTGGATTGTTTCAAGTTTCTTGCCCTTGCTTTGAACAGTGCTGTTAAATAAACATTTTGTACATATTTTTGGACAACCATGTATACGTGCAAGTTTCCTTTAGGTATACATCTAGGAGTGGAATTTCTAGTTCATAGAGTTTGAGAATGTAAAATAATAAAACATATCATAAAGTTGAACAAAGTATTTAGACCAATATATAATGTATGAGAGACATGTTACATAAGAGATCCATTGTTCCCCTCTTTTTCAGCACTTGGTGTTGTCAGGTTTCCTATATTTTGCATTCATCTGGGTATAAAATGGAATCTCCTTGCAGTCTTTCTTTTTTTTTTTTTTAAAGTTTTTTTATTTATTTGACAGAGAGAGACACAGCGAGAGAGGGAACACAAGCAGGGGGAGTGGGAGAGGGAGAAGCAGGCTTCCCGCAGAGCAGGGAGCCCGATGCGGGGCTCGATCCCAGGACCCTGGGATCATGACCTGAGCCGAAGGCAGACGCTTAACAACTGAGCCACCCAGGCGCCCCGACAAATGGTCTTTTAAAGTAAGCGATAATATTTTACTTCTTAAGGAACCATTTGTATTTTTTAAAATGTTTACTCTTATATGTAGGATATTTCATTTAAAAACATATATTAAAAGGACTTTGGTATGTGGTATACAGACTGCTATGAAGAAAAAATGCAGGCTGACTTCAAAATAGAACACCTTCCTATCCACACGATATTTCAGTAACAAAACCTCTCAAAGCCCAAGGTCAGTAAGAATTTTAAAAGAGATGACTAAACATAATTATTAAATATGATTAGAAGTAACCATAATGTAACCTGCAATTTTTAATCAAGATTTAAAACCCATATATTTTTTTTGAGACACAATTCACATACCATAAAATTCACCCTTTTAACTTAGAAGTGTACAACTGAGTACATTCACAAAGTTGTGCAACAATCACCATTGCCTAATTCCAGAACATTTTCATCACCGCAAAAAGAAACCCCATATCCTTTAGCAGTCCCTCCCTCTTGCTCCCCCACCGGGACCCTGGCAACCACTATATCACCTTCTGTCTCCATGGACTTGCCAATTCTGAACATTTCATATAAAACAGAATCCTATTATGTGGCCTTTTGCAGTCTTGTCTTTCCATTCCTTGATGACTGGTTAAGTTGTGCATCTGTTCATGTCATTTTCAATTCTTAGAACAACCTTGTAAATTAGGGATTATACACAGAGAGATTAAGTAATGTTAGTCAGCTAGTAAGTGGTGGATCAAGGATTCAAACCCAGGTCTGCCTAATCAAAACCCTCACACTTAATCCTGTTACATTGATTGTTCTATTTCTTTCCTACAGGTTGTAGGGAGTAAGAATCTTCAAGAAGCTGCTATTCCAGGTCTTGCAGTATTGAGAAGCTAATCATTGAAAGGCTTTCTTTTCCAAAGTTTGAATTAACAACAATCGATCCAGCAAAGGTAAGGTCTATCCCCTTTGGGTATTCGCATTTATCAAAACAAATCTTTGGAGAAGCAGAATGTCCTGATCTATCCAGCTCTCTGAATTTGTGAAGTGGGTATATTATTCTGTTTGCTTGGTGATAAATTTTTAGACTAATACTTAAATCATTCCATAAACACAGAGTGAGGCTGGGGAACCAGGAAACACAGAGCTAAGAAAAAGTTGGCTTTTGAGTTTTGTTCTCTGAGCCATTACTCTGGCAGGAAAGAGGAAATGCCATATTTTATAAAATTGCCAATTACAAAGATTTCTGGAATATGCAATTAATTTAACCACTACAGTTTTTTGTGTGTTTTTGGTTTTGTTTCTCTTCTGCCCTGGGTTCCAGTGACCTTTCAGAGCCCCAGGAGTGACTTGAATGGGGAGGGCAGTGTTGGATCCAGACCTTGTCTCTTTTGTCCCAGCCCAGGCACTCTGTGAGACACCTTGAAAGGAGGGGTCATGGGACAGCCAATCCTAGCCAATCCTTATCTACCTTTCTGCCATCGGGGACATAGGAGCAGAGTAAGCAAATGCTACAGGTGCCTGCCTTTGGCACTGAATTTTGAAGGAGGGGAAAAAAAAACAAACAATATCAACTCTGTAATTTTAGATGCACAAATGTCATAGCTTTAAGATACCTGGCATCTTTTCAATCTAAGTAGCAACCAGTTAAGGGACAAGGAATAGGTACCTTTGTAGGAATTTTGGAAATAAAGATATCTGCATCTTCACCTTGGAATCTCTGAGAAGGGGTGATCATCAATATTTGGACAAGCTGGCTCTGGGCAGCTCGAAAGATAGGGAAGAAAACCTGCTTTTTTTTTTTTTTAAATAACAGATTTAGTGAAATATAACTCACATCATAAAGTTCACATTTTTAAAGTATAAGTGGTTTTTAGTATATTCACATCATTATGTAACCATCACCACAAGCTAATTTTAGACTGTCTTTATCAACCCCAAAAGAAACCCTGTACCTATTAGCAATCACTTGTATATTCTGGATGCAAGTACCTTATTAGATATATGATTTGCAAATATATTTCCTATTCTGTGAGTTGTCTTTTCACTTTCTTGATGTCTTTGAAGCATAAAAGTTTTTAATTTTGATGAAGTCCAATGTATCTATTTTTTCTTTTGTTGCTTATCCTTCTGGTATCATATCTAAGACACCACTATCTAATCCAACGTCCTAAAGATTTATTCCTATGTTTTGGTTGGGAAGAAAGACCTTCCTCTGCTCTTCAAGGTCCTTCTAGCTGGACTAAGAATCAAATTGACATGAGACAGATTAACGAGAGAAAATCTAACTTAATAGCATACATATGGGGACTCCATACAGACTATGAAATTCCAAAGACGATGAGACAACATGAAGTTTTTATGAGCTAAGGAGAGAGGTAGAGGTCTGAGGATCCAAAGGGGAGAAAGACCATTAGCAGGAAGATGAGAAAAGAGGTTTGGAAAACAAAGGTTGCCCTATTATGCAGATAAGTTTCTCAGGTAAAGAGGAATCTATTAATGGAGTTATTCCTGGTCCAGGTGCACAGTTGAGGGGGAGGTAAAGAGCTTTTCCTGACTCTTCTGCAGTTTGTTTGCTTTTAACTCAAAATAATGTTCATGCCAGAGTGGCCCATCTTGGGGCAGCCTGCCCTTGGCCCCTACAGGTTTCTCCTCTGAAACTTCCCTGAAATCTCGCACATTGAAAGTTGAGCAGGTAGATTGTTCCGTCTTGTTGAACAAATCCTGGCGATAGGTAAATTCAGTTAAACTCATTTCAGGAGGTGGTGTTACAGCTGTGTTCTCAAAGGTAGGCCTGTGGTTCAAGTAATCCAATATTAGAAATGTCTGTTGTTTGGGGTGCCTGGCCGGCTCAGTTGGTGGGGTGTGTGACTCTTTGATCTCGGGGTTGTGAGTGCAAGTCCCACCCTGGATGTGGAGATGATTTAAAAATGAAGAATCTTAAAAAACAAAAAAAGAAAGAAATGCCTGTTGTTTAAGGAAGCAAAAGAAAAGCAACGGTTAATGATTGGATCAAATTATAAACCAGTTTCTGAGTCCTGAGGATAGCTAGTGGGAAGATTTCTATATGTTAAGCTCCAAGCATCTTCAGATAGAGTGGCTGCCTGACAGAGCTTCCTGGTTTGTAGCTCGTGTCCCTCGGTGATCTTTGAGTGGCTCGTAGAACAGTAGGCATGAAGATTGTCTACACAGGAGCTGTTGTGACGATTTCTCTGAAGTTTATATCAAGTCATTCATATTTAGTTGGCAGGGCTTTGGGAAAAGGGAAGTTTTAGTTCTCAAATGAATCCAACTCAGGAGGGAGAAAAATCAACAACATTAGTTTGGAGAGTTATAGCCAGACACTGGAGGAAACCAGAAGAACTCAGGATCTAGTCCAATTTATAATGAACAGGTATTGCAGGCCAAGTCTGATGGCAGCTGTTTGGCTTGGCTTTTGGCCTCGAGAGGCTGTTAAAAGTTCAATCTGGAGATTCCTTAAAAGAGTTCCAGCAAAGGGCGCCTGGGTGGCTCAGTTGGTTGAGCGACTGCCTTCGGCTCAGGTCGTGATCCTGGAGTCCTGGGATCGAGTCCCACATTGGGCTCCCTGCTCAGCGGGGAGTCTGCTTCTCCCTCTGACCCTCCCCACTCTCATGCTCTCTCTATCTCATTCTCTCTCAAATAAATAAATAAAATCTTTAAAAAAAAAAAAAAAAAGAGTTCCAGCAAAGCAGGTTTTAAAGAGCCTACATGGTGAACTGCTAGTCTTGCTACACTTATATAAATAATGAGACCAAGTTTTTTTGAAACTAGACTTCTTCTGCAAACAGATTAGTGTTAATTTGGCTATCTTTGGAAATGAGGGTAATCACAGAGAGAAATGTTTCACTAACACAATGAGTAAATATTAGATTCTGTAGATTTGGGTGAATTCCTCTCTTCTCAAGGTCCCCAGAATATCCTGAAGTTCCTGCACCTGCCAGAAAGTGACGTTCTTTACCCACTTGGTAAGGCTGCTGGAAACTCTGTAAGCAAGGTATCAGGATGATATTTCCAAGGGGCTTTATTGGCTCCATAAAAATCAACCTTAGTTCCTTAAAGCTGTCTGATCATACCTGAGTCTATGCATGTCTTTCTCAGATAATGACATTCCAGTCAAAACCTTGTAATATAACCAATGTTTCCAATTGTGTCATGTCATAAGGAAAACAGATTCTTATTGAACTTATTGAAATAAATATATTGACTTGAAAATATAAGAATACTCACTGAATTGGGGCGCCTGGGTGGCTCAGTCAGTTAAGTGTCTGCCTTCGGCTCAGGTCATGATCTTGGGGTCCTGGGATCGAGCCTCGGTCAGGCTCCCTGCTCTTGCTCTCTCTCACTATCTCTGTGTCTCTCTCTGTCAAATAAATAAATAAAATCTTAAAAAAAAAGAATACTGCATTTCTGAAGTTCGGCAGGATCAGGCAGGGAGAAAAAGATAAATGTTTCAATTTGTTCACAAAGGTGTATTTTAACAAATTGCTGTAAGTCAGCTTAAGAGAAAGTTTCCTTACATTTGGAAAAATAAAACATTTTAGAGAGTCAGCAATGTTTCAAACAAAAAGTCATAAAAATTCTAATTATTCTCCTCAGTTCATTTGGTCCCATGTTATTGATTTTTGTTCTGCTTGAATCCAGTATTTACTAGTTCAGAAATTCTTACCTAGTTCAGTTTTATAATTTAAGTTTATCAGAAACTTGTACTCAGAGTTTTTTCTGAGTCTCACTGAAGATGACACATTTGCAACAGCATCAGAGTAAAACAGTAGCTGTCAAAGAGCTGATTAAAGTTCATTACAATGCAGTTGATGAGGAAATTTCGTTATTTATGTGACACACAATGCTTTAAGATAATAACATACCAGGACATCAGATCCAGGAGTTCTATATAATTTTTAGAACACTTATTTTAATAACATATCTACATAAATATAAAATAACAGTGTTTAGTACACCTATTTGACAGTGCTTCTCATGTAATTTAATGTAACAACTAAGTCTAATTAGTTTAATTCCTCACAGAATCTTTGAAATGTTCCAGGAGCTCTCAGGAGCAACTAAGTTAGATTGTGCTCAAAAGATTACAGAGTACGGGAAGATGGCAGCAGAGTAGGAGAACACTTGGCTTGCTTTGTCCCACAAATACAACTAGGTAACTGTCAAATCATCCTAAATCCCCTAGAAATTGACCTGAAGACTGGAAGAACAAACTCCACAACTGAAGGTAGGGAAGAGGCCACATTGAAGAACGTAGGAAGTGTGCAGATGTGGCTTGGGAGAGAAACAGATTGTGGCTGATGTGGTAGGGAGAGAGCCACAGTTGCAGAGAAAGACGCCTGACTAGCACACAGGGGAGCACGTGCGGAAAACGATTCCCCATAGCATTTGGGTTGGAAAGTGAGAGGGGCTGAATTTTGTGACTCCTGACAACCAGCAGGACTTAAAGCCTAGAGTTTTAAAGGTCAGCATGCTTGGCTGGGATAGAGCCCAGAGTATATCGCCTGCTCTCAGAGAGAAGGCAGGCAAACAACCCAGAGACACACGGCACAGAAACAGCTATCTGAAGAGCACCTGAGGCACACAGTGGGGAGGTTGTTTGCTCATCTTGGAGTGTGTCCCAGAGAGGCAGCATTCATGGAGAGACCACTCCGGGAACAAAGGAAATGGCGTGGGCCAGGGCCCACATCATAAGCACAGGGCCACCTGCAGGAACCAGTGCTGCATCCACACTCACTACCTAACTTGCTTATACCAAGCCCCGCCCCCCTGAGCTCCAGTGGAACCCCCCTTCCCATTCACACTTACCTCAGTCCCAGCACTGAAGGCTCCCTGCCCCCAGAAGACCAGCCCAAACCCCCACCAACATCATATTTCTCAACCCGGGAGTTTTGCAGAGCCTCAGTTCTGGCAACAGTGGTGACAGGTCTCATTTCGCAAACAGACCAGAGCACACCTAGTTAAAATGTGCCACATTCAGGCCAGGGACCAAACTCTGCCCACAACAGGCAAAGAGAGCCTCTGCAGATGCCTGGCCTGAAGGATAAAGTGGTCAGGACACAAGAGCAGAGCACACACAGCACACACTGGAGACACTCCCAGAAGCGCCAGGCCCTGGGGAACAGGGGACACCACATGGCAGGGCACTATAGCACTTCTTCCTCATAAGGCAGTTACCCTTAAGAACAGGAGACGTAGCTGACTTTCCTAACACACTGAGACAGGCATAGAGACTTAGACAAAATGAGAAGACAGAGAGATTTATCCCACATGAAAGAACAGGATGAGGCCACAGCCAGAGATATAAGTGAAACAGATATAAGTAACATGCCCGATGGAGAATTTAAAGTAATGATCATAAGGATACTCACTGGGCTTGAGAAAAGAGTGGAAGACATGAATGAGAACCTTAACACAGAGATAAGGAATAACATAGCAGAGATAAAGGGTACAAAAAACAAAATGAGAAACACGTTTGATGGACTGAACAGCGGGATGGAAGAAGCAGAGGAACGAATTAGTGACCTAGAAGACGGTAATGGAAAGTAATCAAGCTGAACAAAAGAGAAAAAAGATTTATGCAAAAGGAGAATAGACTTAGGGAACTCAGTGACTCCCATCAAGCATAATAACATTCATATTATCGGAGTCCCAGAAGAGAGAGAAAATGGGGCAAAAAAATTTATTTGAAGAAATAATAGCTGAAAATTTCCCCCATCTGGAGAAGGAAACAGACATCCAGGAGGCACAGAGAACTCCCATCAAAATCAACCAAAGCAGAGCAACACCAAGACATATTGTAATTGAACTGGCAAAATAGTGATAAAAAAATTTTTAAGCAGCAAAGACAAATGAAGACAGTAACTTACAAGGGAAAACCAATATCTCTGATGAATATAGATACAAAATCCTCAACTAAATACTAGCAAAAAGAATCCAACAATACATTAAAAATATCATACATCACAATCAAGTGAGATTTCCTGGGATGCAAGGGTGGTTTGGTAATCACAAGTCAATCAGCGTGATACATCACATCCATAAGAGAAAGGGTAAGAGCCATATTATCATTTGAATAGATGCAGAAAAAGCAATTTACAAAGTACAATATCCATTCATGGTAAAAACCCTCAAAAAAGTAGGTTTAGAGGGAACATACCTCAATATAATAAAGGACATCTACAAAAAAATCCACAGTTAACATCACCCTTAATGAGAAAAACTGAGAACTCTTCCCCTAAGGGCAGGAACAAAACAAGGATGTCCACTCTCACTGTTTTTATTCAACACAGTACTGGAAGTCCTAGCCACAGCAGTCAGACAACAAAAAGAAAGAAAAGAAATCCGAACCAGTAAGGAAGAAGTAAAACTTTCATTATTTGCAGATGACATGATACTATATATAGAAAAAAACTCCACAAAAAAAAAAAAACCCGCTAGAACTGATAAATTCAGTCATGTTGCAGGATACAAAATCAGTGTACAGAAATCCACTGCATTTCTATACACCAATAATGAAGTAGCAGAAAGAGAAATTAAGAAAACAACCCCATTTACAATTGCACCAAAAATCAGGTATCTAGTAATAAACCTAATCAAAGAGGTGAAAGACCTGTTTTAATTACATTTATTAGAATTCTTAACCATTAGAAACCTAATTTCTAATGAAAACTAAGTACTAAGCAATTGTGAACTGTTATACCAGTATTCTTTAGATTGGCAAATTTATGAATACTATTTATGATTTCTGGAAATGTGTTTTTTCATAGTACAGTCTTTCGGTAGAGCACAAAACATGTTTACTGACAGAAGTAAGTTTATCCTCAGTTTTTCTGTAACAAGACAAAAGTAGGTAAACCTATGTTCAGTACTTACTGTTTCATTATTTTATCTTATTTGGAAATGATCTATATATTCAATAAATTTAACTTAACTCATCATTTAATGTAGTAAAACTTTAAAGTTTCAGGTTACTAAAGATTTTGAAGCTATTTTAAGATTTACCTACAAACCTTTTTATCTTATTTACATCTATTTAATTACTTGTTATTAACAATTTTGTTTAGATTGCCCACAAAACTTCGAGGCATTAGACAAAGTCAACCATTATTCTAAGTTGGTTTTTTTTTCTGATAAATTTTGCAACAGAGATAACATGAACATACATGACTTTCAGCAAACACAGGTAGAATAAGTTTTTTATTAAGTTTTTTATTTTTATTTATTTATTTTTATTTTTTTTGAAGATTTTATTTATTTGACAGAGAGAGAGACAGCAAAAGAGGGAACACAGGGGGAGTGGGAGAGGGAGAAGCAGGCTTCCCGCTGAGCAGGGAGCCCGATGTGGGGCTCGATCCCAAGACTCTGGGATCATGACCTGAGCCGAAGGCAGACGCTTAACGACTGAGCCACCCAGGCGCCCCTCCCTGTCTGCTTTTAATTAGCATTGAATCCAGACCTCAGCCATTCACACAGAAGACCAGAGGCTAATGCAGTCCCCACTTTTAATGTCCTTCCACTGGCTGCAATCAGCGCCTCAATTCCATCTGATTGTCACGGCCTGAGAAATGCTTAGGCTGGGACTGACAAAATCGCGATGTGGACAGGTTCACGTTTGGGGAACTCTAAAATGGATGGGTTATTTTTTTTTTTTTTAAGATTTTATTTATTTATTTGACAGAGAGAGACACAGCGAGAGAGGGAACACAAGCAGGGGGAGTGGGAGAGGGAGAAGCAGGCCCCCCGCTGAGCAGGGAGCCCGATGCGGGGCTCAATCCCAGGACCCCGGGATTATGACCTGAGCTGAAGGCAGACACTTAATGGCTGAGCCACCCAGGTGCCCCTAAGTTTTTTATTTTAATTCTAGTATAGTTAACATACAGTGTGTCATTAATTTCAGGTGTACAATAAATACAGTGATTCAACAATTCTATACATTACTGAATGTTCGTCATGGTAAGTGTACTCTTTAATCCCCATCACCTATTTCACTCATCCCTCCATCCATCTCTATGTTAAATGCTGGTAACTCTAAAGACATGTTATTTTAATTAAACCAACAGTCTCAAATTAGCTTTAATAGTGAATATTTTCCCAGATCACGTGAACTTGAAAAACATTTGGGTTAGTTTCTATCTTTCTGAGTTTTGGAATGCCCAATCCTTAGAAACACTTGCCTTCAATCCTACTGCATAGAACTCTTTCATGTTAATTTTAGTGATACCATCCGGAGATAGAGAAAATGTCTCACTTTTATAACATATATGACCACACATACACTGACAAGATGCATGGACACACATACAGACAAGATGCAGTCTTACAGCTTTTGTTCTTACAAATGCTTGTGGAAAGGACATTAAAGACCCAATTTCCAAATACCTCCTTTTTTTCTTATGAAAAACTTCTCCCTAAAGTTTGTATTTTTTTTATTTTTTATTTTTTTATTATTTTATTTTTTTAAAGATTTTATTTATTTGTTTGAGAGTGAGAGAGAAGGAGAGAGAGAGCATGAGAGAGGGGAGGGTCAGAGGGAGAAGTAGATACCCCTAAAGTTTGTATTTTAAGAAAAAAAAAATGGCTCTTAGATCCTAGGGAAGATTATAGAAAATTTACATTACAAAGGCACAGAGAAAGATCCAAGTTTTCTCCAAGGTGGAGATCTGGAGCATTATCTGTCCTGTTATCAGAGGTGTAAGAGTCTGGGCACAAGAGCCTTTCTAGCAGTTTATATTTCAAAAATGTCTCTTTCCCCTTTTCCTGCCTTCATTCTCAGGTGATTATGGGATGTGTTTATATTTTAAATACATGAGATTTATAATTTTAAGGGACAGAGAAAGAATGCAAAAAAAAATTTCCCTCCAGTGTTTCAGGGTAATTGCTATTTATAATGTACTTTTTTTCTTCTCAAGTATAGGACAGTTTTGTTCCAATATCCTGATTGTCTATAATGTCTATAAACATTTTGAGAAGAATAAGTGAGGTTTGGGAAGTGGTAAGATAGGTGGGCTTGCTTCTAGAGTTGCATTTCTGGTTTTGTAGACACTTGTAAGACAAAGAATAGTTTCTAATTCCCCCAAAGAATGAGATTACAGCCTGAATATCAAGGGACTATCTCACTTTTTAAACTAAATTTGCTTCTTTCTATCAGGGAGATTTTTAACGAAAATGGGAATCAAAAAAATTATGTCTTTGTAAAGACTATATAAAGCATTTTAATGAAAGCACTCTTTCTGGGTACACAATTCAACGTTGGCTTTTATTAGCCCCTGAATATTGGCCTTTCACAGGTCACCTGTAGGAGGGGTTAGGAGAAATTTTGGTCCTGTTTCTTCTGTTGGGGGTGGGGGCTGTGAATAGTCATTCATCTTTTAATTCCTCTCTAAATTTGGTAGCATCTTCTGAAAGTAGAGGCAAAAGAACTTTTACAATTTAAGGCTCTGCTGCTGTCCAGGGACATGAATTCTGTTGCAGTGCGTGCGTGTGTGTGTGTGTGTGTGTGTGTGTGTGTGTGTGTCCTAGGATACACCTGCAAAGTACATGGCATAACAATGCCGGAAGCTGGCAAAACTGGATTACCCATCCCTGAAAGGTAAGGAGCAAAATAAAGTTTATTGCCAGTTTTATGTGCTTTTGTTAAATTCATTTCCTGGCTTTCAGCATTATATGATCAACCTTGAACCTAGAGATTAGGCATGAGTGCTCTCTGTAAGTCTTGTAAGGAAAGGGAAAACAGGCAGATGAGGCCAGATTTTAAGGGGAATTTACATTGGATGTGGCCATTTATTTTTAAGTCTTAAGTCTAATTTTTGTTCTTTCATCTTATCTAGGAAGTCCCTAAGGTTAACCGTTATACTGATAAGACAATTGGGAGCTCTTTATAAAGAATCTTCTTCTTTTAAATGTAGCCAGTTTAAAGGATCCACTGTCTGGGCATTGATGAGTAGCATCTATTAACAGTGACTTAAAACAATAAGCCTCTTAACGACTTAACCAGAGATGCAAGAGGCATCCAGAGAAGGTATAGATAATGCAGCCCTCAGGATCCAAAACTTTACTCCTGGTTAGAAAGTGGAGGAGGATCAATAAAGTAGAAACATTTTAAGACTGAAAAATGAAGCAAGCCACTCCATACCCTTTACAGAGTTGTATTCAGAGTAACTTACTGATGGGCTGGTTGGGGGATTGTCAGGCAGACAGACGATCTAGGCAGTATGCAGGCATTCTCTGAGCCCATCTTCTGCCCATTCCAGGTCTTAATCCCCAGCTTTTATAGAGCAAGGGGGCATGATGGTGGGGTCACAGGGTAGTTATCTAAAGTGGCACCATCTGTCCCCGGAGGCTCTCTACTAGTTAGCTACAGTGGGGCCTTCTCTGCACCATTTTCGTGAAGATCGGAACAAACCTTCCTGCATTCTGTTCAGGGCGTACATTAACCTCTACAAGGCCTGGGACCTGTAGCCCTGAGGGAGGTCATTGTGTGGCTATGAACAAGATGGAGGGCCAAAGATGGAGCCATTGTTCTCAGCATGCCTGCAACTCCCAAAATGAGTCTAAAAAAGCAAAGGCCTTTGCTACATAGGTGGTAAGAGTGGTGTAGTGAAAATGGTATCTCTGGTCTCCCACAAAAACATGACACACCTCCAGTTGGAGATCTGCTCATCTGTGAAACTGGGCAGGTGCTACTGGAATGGGCCTTTTCAGCATTACCAAGTGAGGAAGGTTGATCCAACAAAGCTTCCTGTGGGCTAGAACCTCTCATGACAAATACTCCTGAGAGCTGGCATGGCTGGACAGAGAGAGAGTTGGATTCCAAGTCTGTTTGGCCACCAAAGTGCATCCCAATAAGTGCACCCTCTGAATGGTGGAGACTGAAGAGAATGTTCTCACTGGTCACAAAGCCAAGTTCTTAGGACATAGTATAAGATGAAAGGAAAACTTCATCTGCTTTCTCTTTTGGCTAAGTCTTGGGTCTCTTGGAGCCACATTAATACCTAGGAGGGATGTGCCACGGGGTTGGGGATTATATGTTGTTTTATAGTGTACTTCATTGTGCAGAAGTTTTCTTGAGGTTGGTGGGTGAACTTGTGTCAATCTAAGTTATTCCGTGACCAACTTATTTTAACATGGGAGTCTTCCTGAGGTGGCAAGTGCTCTAACAGCTTTTAAGTGCTCAACCTGGGCTCACTACTTTTGTGGCTTTGGCTTCTAAGATGTCCCTTAGCAACAGCCTTTAACTCACAGCAAGTTTGTGTAAACAGAGGCCAATCTGACGAGAACCATGAACTCACCAGTCTCTGAGGCCAGTTCAGACAGCAGGCTAGAGCGCCTATGGAAATTCCTTTTTATGAACATGACAAAATACAAAGGAAAACAAGGACCATCTCTTGGATGAAATGGATCAGTAACCAAGAGTAATCTACCAAATTTAACCAAATAGTCACTAAGCCCAAGGAACTAGTTCAACAAATATTTTTTTTCTGCTAAAGTTAGAGAGAAAAAGGAATCTCGTCATTCTCACCCCATCAGACTCTGCAGATATTGATTCGAGGAGACTGACATGGCAAGAAATATTACTTTCTGCCTGCTATATGTCAGATTTCCCAAAGATCTCTCAGCTGCAGCATGGTCAGGGTGAGTGGTGTCCAGTGAGTTAAAGTATTCTGCTGACTATAGCGACTATTGGGGAGGAAGAATTATTCTGACCTTCAAGGTCCTTCTCACTGGACTAAGAATCAAATTGACATGAGACAGATGAACAGGAGAAAATAAAATTTAATAATGTACAGGGAATCCACACACATGAACTTCTGAAGACAATGAGGCTTATATGAGCTAAGGAGAGGGGTCTGAGAATACAAAGGGGAAGAAGACCATTATCAAGAAGGTGAAAGGAGATGTTTGGAAAACAAAGGTTGCCCTATTATGCATATAAGTCTCTTAGGTAAAGAAGAATCTCTGTTAATAGCGCTCTTTCTGGTATAAGCAGGCAGTTGAAGGCAAGGTAAAGAGCTTTTCCTCAATCTGCTGGGTTTTGCTCACTTTTAACTCAAAACTAGATTCATGCCAAAGTGGCCAATCTTGGGGCGGCCTGCCCTTGGCCCCTACACCTCCAACTTTTCCCTCCCTCTCAAGATTGTTTCTGGCTATTCTGGATCCCTTGTATTTCCATATGAGTTTTGGAATCACCTTGTCAGTTTCTTCAAAAGAAGCAGCTGGGTTGTGATAAGGAATGTTTTGAATCCCTAGATCAATTTGGGGAGTGTTGTCATCTTAACAATATTAAGTCTTCCAATTCATGAACAAGGCCTGTCTTTCCATTTATTTAGGTTTCCTTTAAATTCCTTCAATGATGTTACGTGGTTTTCAGTGTGCAAGTCTTGTATTTTCTTTTGTTAAATTTATTCCTAAGTATTTTTTTAGTTTTGATCTATATAAATAAAATTCTTCTCTTAATTTCATTTTTGGATTGTTCATTGCTAGTGTATAGAAATACAATTGATTTTTAGGGGTGCCTGGCTGGCTCAGTCATTAAGCGTCTGCCTTTGGCTCAGGTCATGATCCCAGGGTCCTGGGATCGAGCCCCGCATGGGGCTCCCTGCTCTGCAAGAAGCCTGCTTCTCCCTCTCCCACTCCCCCTGCTTGTGTTCCCTCTTTCACTGTGTCTCTCTCAGTCAAATAAATAAATAAAAATCTTTAAAAAAAAGAAATACAATTGATTTTCGTATATTGATCATGTATTCTGCTACCTTGTTGAGCTTTTATTAGTTCTAATAGGTTTTTTTTTGTATGTGGATTTCCTAAGATTTTCTATGTACAAGGTCATATCATTTGCTGGTAGAGATAGTGTGGATACCTTTTATTTATTTTCCTTGCCTAACTGCCTTGGCAAGGACCTCTAGTACAAGGTTGACTAGAAGTGACAAGAGCAGACATCCTTGTATTGTTCCAGGAGAAACTGTTCAGTCTTTCACCATTAGGTATAATTTAACTTTAATTTTTTGGTAAATGCCCTTCATTAGCATGAAGTAATTTTCTTCTGTTCCTAGTTTGTTGAGTGTTTTTATTATGTAAGTATTGGATTTTGTCAAAGGCTTTGTCTGCATCTATTGAGATGATCATGTGGTGATTGTCTTTCATTCTATTAATATAATGCATTAAATTGATTTTCACATGTTAGAACAAGCTTTCATTCCTATGATAGATTACATTTTTAATATGTTGCTGGATTTTTTTTTAAGATTTTATTTATTTGACAGAGAGAGAGCACAAGTTGGCAGAGCGGCAGGCAGAGGGAGAAGGAGAAGCAGGCTCTCCGCTGAGCAGGGAGCCCGACTCAGGGCTCCATCCCAGGGCCCTGGGGTCATGACCTGAGCCGAAGGCAGGCGCTTAACCATCTGAGCCACCTAGGCGCCCCTGTTGCTGGATTTAGTTCGCTAGACTTTTGTTGAGGTTTTTGCATCTACATTCATTTGGGATATTGGTTTGCACCTTTTTCTTTAATTCCGATGTCTTTATCTGGTTTTGGTATCAAGACCTCATAGAATGGGTTGTGAAGTGTTCCCTCTTTTACTTTTTGGAAAATTTTGTGTAGGATTGGCATTCATTCTTCTTTAAATGTTTGGTAGTATTCACCAATGAGGACGTTTGAGCCTGATCTTTTCTTTGTAGGAATTTTATGATTACTATTTCAATCTCTTTACTTGTTAGAAGTCTACTTAGATTTTCTATTGCTTCTGAAATCAGTTTTGGTAGTTTGTGTCTTTCTAGAATTTGTACGTTTTATCTAGGCTATCTAATATGTTGGCATATACTTGTCATAGAATTCCCTTATGATCTTTTTCATTTATTTATTAATAAAAAAAGGAGGCCCAATAATGACATTGAGACCTAAAGAAATGACCAAGGCAGAATGTTTTTATACTTTTTAGACAAGGAGACAATAAATCTGTGAGGAATTGACAGGACAAAAAAAAAAAAAAACTTCAGGAGCTTGAATTAGTAAGGAATTCTAAACAGAATTTAGGCTGTCAGAGTAAATTGGTAAAAAGTAACAAGGGTTGTTTATACAGTCTTTTTGGCCCTGAATTTCCTATCTCTGATGATAAGAATGTCTCTTTACCTTCTGGTACAGGGAGGGCAACTTTCATATGGGAGATTTATTTCCTGCTTTCAGAGGGACAGAGGGTCTGAGTGTCTTTCTTGCACAGGCTGTCTCTTAAGTCACTTTTATTTAAAATAATCAATATACCAAAGTGGAGCATTATTGGGGCAGCCTGCCCTTGGCCCCTACCATCAGTATAGCTAAAGGCTTGTTGATTTTGTAGATATTTTAAAGAATCCACATTTGGTTTCATCAGTTTTCTTTATTATTTTTCTATTCCATGTTTCATTTATTCCTGCTCTCATCTTCCTTATTTCCTTCTTTATGCTTGCTTTGTGTTCAGTTTGTTCTTTTGCTAGTTTCTTTTTTTTTTTTTAATTTTATTTATTTATTTGAGAGAATGAGAGAGAGAGAGAGCATGAGGGGGGGAGGGTCAGAGGGAGAAGCAGACTCCCCGCTGAGCAGGAAGCCCGATGCGGGACTCGATCCCGGGACTCCAGGATCATGACCTGAGCCGAAGGCAGTCGCCTAACCAACTGAGCCACCCAGGCGCCCCTCTTTTGCTAGTTTCTTAAGGTGGAAGATTAGGTTATTAATTTGAGATCTTTCTTCTTTCCCACCCTCTGAGTACTGCTTTAGCTACATCTCACAAGTTTTGGTATGTTGTATTTTCGTTTATTTTCTAATTTCCATTATGATTTGTACTTTGATATCTTGGCTATTTAGAAGTATGTTCTTTAATTTCCATGTTTGTGAATTTCCTAAATTTCCTTCTGTTTTTGATCTCTAATTTCTTTCCATTGTAATTGGAGAATATACTTTGTATAACTTCAGTTTTTAAAAATTTATAGAGATGTGTTTTTGTGGCCCAATGTATGGTCTGCCTAGATAATGTTCCATGTGCACTTGACATGAATGTGTTCTGCTCTTGTTGGGTAGAATATTCTATGGATGTATGTTAGGTCTAGTTGGTTTATGGCATTGTTTACACTTTTTTTTTTTTTTAAGATTTTATTTATTTTTTGACAGAGAGAGACACAGTGAGAGAGGGAACACAAGCAGGGGGAATGGGAGAGGGAGAAGCAGGCTTCCCACGGAGGAGGGAGCCCAATGCGGGGCTCCATCCCAGGACCCCGGGATCATGACCTGAGCCGAAGGCAGACGCTTAACGACTGAGCCACCCAGGCGCCACCATTGTTTATGCTTTTTAAGAGTGATTTTTCAGAGCTCCTTATGCTACTATTCTGGAAGTGATTTTCCACTACAGTTAATTGAACAGAAAATAGAAAATAGCTTTAGGATGATGCTTTCAAAGAACAAGGGTTTTCTTTAGGTTGACAACATCAGTATTAATAAAATAACTTACTTGTACTTGTCACAGTGCCTGGTAAAGCTGTACCCTTGTCTTTGGTTGCTTCTGTGAAATGGTGTGGTTTTAATACTAGTGAAAAGCTTTTCTTGCGCAAGCTTTCAACTATACTTAGTAGTTGAAGATGTAAAATAGTTTTCCTGGCAGTATCTAATGTCAAAGGTTATGGTTGAGTCTTTGCAGATAAACAAGTAATAGGAAGTTATAAGAGACCGAATTTGATTGAGATTTTGCCATCTCTAGAACATTTGACAATGTCTTGAGACATTTTTGGTTATCTTCACTAAAGAGCATTACAGATATCTAGTTGGGAGAGGCTAGGGATGCTGCTATACATTCTAAAATGCACAAGACAGGCCCCACAACAAAGAAAAACATCTGGTCCAGAATGTTAATAGTGCCAAGATTGAAAAACCTTGTTCATAGATTAATCTGTTGCGATCAGAGGAGGAAATATTTAAGTTTTATTTAAGTTTTATTACTATAAACATCATGCATATTTTAAGTGCCTTGATTTTTTTTTTTATTATTGATTATATTCCCATGACTTATTTAACAAGTGCCCTAATTTTGTTTCATTGAGGAAGGGAACTCAGAAGTACAAGGTAGAAGTACATTTTTAAAGTTAATGGATGACAAACTTGAAATTCAGGATATATTACTGAAATCAACATAAGAGATCAGCATAAGATAGTCTTAATGGAAAGAGGCCTTTGATAGGACGTAATTATTTCACACAGAGATTAATCATGAAGAGATGGTATTTTCTTTTTCTTTTTTTTTTTTTTTTTTAAGATTTTATTTATTTGAGAGACAGCACGAGCAGGGGTAGAGGCAGAGGGAGAAGCAGACTCCCCACTGAGCAGGGAGCCCAATGCGGGGCTCGATCCCAGGACCCTGGGACCCGAGCCAAAGGCAGACACTTAACCAACTGAGCCACCCAGGTGACCCAAGAGGTGGTAGGATTCGAAAATTGATCAGATACCTTTTCTCTGTATAATACTAAATACTTAGAATACCTTTATTAAATTTTGCTTTAGGTTTCATAGACTTTGTAAAGGTATTTAGGTTTTTAACTTATTTTTTTCTTTGTCTAATAGGTAGCTCCCATCTAGAATCTACTGGTATATATGTTCCATGAGGGCAAGGATTTTTTGTTTTATTTTGTTTTGAGTGTTTTGTTTTCTAATGTTTCCCCATCATCTAGAATAAGAGTCAACAAACTTTTTTTATGAAAGGCCAGACAATAAATATTTTCACCTTTGCAGCATATATGGTGTGCATCACAAATGCTCAAGTAGGATTGTGATTGGTTTTTGTTTATTTGTATGAAAGCAATTATTTTCTGTATATTGATTTTATAACCAGAAATATACTGAAATTCTGTATCATTTGTAAGTTTTTTAGTTCATTCTGTTGGTTTTTCTACAAAAAATACCATTTATCTATGAATAATGATAACTTTATCTCCTCCTTTCCAATTTTTATGACTTTTATTTCTCTAGTCTAATTGTTTTGGCTAAATTTTAAAAAATTAAATAATAATGGTAATAAAAATTATCCTTGTCTTGTCCTTGTTTTAATGGAAATGCTTCTAGCATTTTCCCATAAATCATAATACTGACTTTGGCTATGTTCTATCATAAGTGAGTAAATTAATCAATTTCTGTTTTATTAATAGTTCATTTAAAACCATGAACAGATGTTGAATATATCAAATGCCTTGTCTGATTCTATAGAAAAGTATAAGTCCTTTTCTTTTGATTTGTTAACCTTCCAATCTCCAGCTTACTTAGTCTTCCAAACAAGTTTTTTATAGTCCCACATTTATCAGGTAGAATCATAGTCTCTAAGGAATTAACTTTCGGTCCTCGTTGTTGCCCAGTTCTGATCATAGATTTAGCTGTCAGCTCAAAAATGATGCCCGTGGTCTGTTCCTCAGTTCACATCCTCTTGGGTAGAGGGTTCCCTGGGAAGACTCCCGGTGTCATTTTAATTTATCATCCTCTGGAATTCTGTTCTCTGACATCCACCTTCCCAAGGCTACTGCCAATCTCTTATATTATCACTCACTAATTTCACGGTGGGAAATGCTTATCCATGAGCATTTGCTCTTCCTTTCGAAAGCAGGGTATTTGTGATGCCTTTTCTGTTGTGTTTCCCATGCTTCCTTCCCCTGTATGCTTCCAAATGGGTTGGAAGGAAGGAAAGTTGCATGAGACTTAGAAGTTTAGAAGTTAAGCAGCAATTGTTTAGCAGCTACAGAGTGTCAGGCAAGTTGTCGCTGATCAGCTGGCTTACCTTGTCAGCAGGGGGCAGTACCTGGACACATAGCTCATCCAGCTTCTTAGAGGTTCCCTCTTTAGAGTTCTCTGGGACAAATGCTTGTGCTGTGCTATGGCAAAGCCAGCTTCTCCTGAAGGTTACCCATGGCATTGAGGATGGAGGTAGTAAGAGAAAGATGCAGGTTCCAGTTTGTCTTTGCTTTTATCTATGCACAGCTCACCTGCAATTGCTCTTCTGCCTGAACTATAGTGACTTCTGGCTCAACACTAGGTGCAGGGAAAACAGTCTTACACAAACTATTTTACCACCCCTACAGTAAACCCTATAATAAATCCCTTACTCTACACGCATTGTGTTTCTGCTTCTCTGTTGAACCCTGACTGATTCAGATTTTCTCTGAAACTAGTAATTAGAAATTATTTACCCCTTCTCATTGGTGACTTTAGGAAGTCTTCTGGCACAATGTTATTTCATACAGAATCATTGAAATTTTATATATTTTGTGTCATAAGTTAAACATCAATATTAAAAGGCAACTGAATCATCTTGAGGAAAATTTCCTTGTTTCTCAAGAGCTAGTAAATTATTTTTGTCTGAGGGAAAGTGATTTCCTGAATGGAAGCCTTTGAAATTGTTGGTAATGTATGTTGATTCTGTAACTCTAATAATCATATTTCAGTTAAATTATTACATGGATGTCCTGGGAGACCATTGGTCAGATTCCCTCTTGTGGGAGTTTAGACTTTCCTGAATTGCTCTGATTTGTCTTAAAACTCAATATATAGTTAGTCCACTCTTTTTTTTTAAGATTTTATTTATTTATTTGAGAGAGAGAGAGAGAGAGAGAGCACAAGCAGGGGGGAAGGGCAGAGGGAGAGGGAGAAACACTCCCCACTGAGCAGGGAGCCCAACGTGGGGCTCGATCCCAGGACCCTGGGATCATGACCTGAGCTGAAGGCAGACGCTTAACTGACCGAGCCACCCAGGTGCCCTAGTGAATCCACTCTTGTTGGAAACAAATGGGACTAGAAATTGGGACTTTTGTCTCTTATACTTAGCTAAGTCATGCTGAGTGCATGTCCCCAAAGACAGTTTATATGCACTGCAATGAATGAAATATGGACTGCTTAAGTATTTCTTTTTATTCCTTTTTATCTTTTTTTTTTTTTTTTAAGAGAGAGAGCATGAACGGTGGTTGGGGAAGGGGCAGATGGAGAGGGAGAGAGAGAATCTCAAGCAGGCTCCACACCCAGCATGGAGCCTGACATGGGGCTTGATGTCACGATCCTAGATCATGACCTGAGCAGAAATCAAGAGTCAGATGCTCAGCCAACTGAGCCACCCAGGCACCCCCTGCTTAAATATTGCTGTGAAAATTTTCACTCAGCCCAGAAGAGATGGTGCCAAATTTGCTACAATGATGTCATTTTTACATTAGAGAGGGACGTAACAATTAGGTCTTCTTTTTGTGAGGCAATAGAATCGCATTTGGCTGAATATGTTGTTTGTATTTTCTGCCATTGGCACTTTTTGAGGAATTGATCCTCTCATAGGCAAAACCCTCTAGGTTCATCAATTCCCAGCATATCTCAGCCACACCACTATACACATTTGGGGCCAGATAATTCTTTGTTGTGGGGAACTGTGTAGTGGCATCCTGGACCTCTACCCACTAAATCCCAGTAGCACTCCCACAGTGAGTTGTGACAACCAAAACCATCTCCAGACACTGCCCAGTGTGCCCTGAGGGACAGAATCACCCCAGGTTGAAAACCGCTGAGCATTTTGATTCAGACACACTTGAACTATGGGTTGGAGGGCAAAGAAATCTCACAAATGGAGGCTTAAGTCATGGTGAGCACAATCTGAATACTGCTTAATATTGTTTGGAAAAGAGAATAAAGAGGCAGTAGGAATATGCCAAGTCAGTGCTACGATCTTCATTACTGCTATGTGAGATGAGCCAGGATGGAACAGGATGCCATCTTTTCTTAAGTACTAGAATGCATCTGATTCTGTTTCTCTGCATCAGCTTGCCCAGGGAATAAGTTTGAGCCTAAGGGTTGCTAATTACACTCATTGACTACATGATAGGTGTTACAATAGAAAAGTAACCAGTTACAAAGTAATTATATAAAAAATATTGCATTTGGACTTCAGTTTCCAGTAATAGCACAGGCAGAGTTTCCAGATTGACCCTCCTGCTGAAAACAATTTAAAATACTAGGTTTAAAAAGTTATTAGAAGAGCTGATAGTTAGGAAGAAAGGAACATGTAGATAATAAATTGTATAAAGATGGAAACCAAGAGAGCTAAATAGTGTACTGAAGCAGTCTTTGATAATGAAAGTACTGGCCAAACTGATGTGAACTTGAACAGTGTCACACTGTTGTGTGGCATGGATTCAGGGAAAAAAATCAAGGGCCTGCCTAAGAGGACGAGTCTGTCAGAAGGCCCCAGCCAAAACACTGGGAGCCCGAAGGGCTGTAGGGTCAGGGGACTGCAATGAAAATTGCTCTCTGAACCTTGGTACTGAGAAGAAAGGGAAGAGATGCCCTCAGGAAGATGTAATCATAAACTGCTTCTTTAGAGCCTAGGCAGCCCAAATTCATATTTCTTGAGTGTTCAACAAAACCTGAAACCAATAATGTAGTGGTTTTAGACAGGTTTGCTTAGTGTCCACAGCTGGCAGGCCAAAGCCAAAGCCAGTTCTCTCTATACTAGGAACTTCATTTCAGATCTCCAAGGATTCCAGCAAATAAATTTTTTTAAGAAATACAAGCAAGAGGGGCACCTGGGTGGCATAGTCGATTAAGCATCTGACTCTGTTTAGGCTCAGGTCATGATCTCAGGGTCATGGGATCAAGCCCCACATCGGGCTCCCTGCTCAGTGTAGAGTCTGCTTGAGACTCTCTCTCCCTCTCCTGCTCATGTGCATGCTCTCTCTCTCTCTCGAATAATAATACATAAATCTATAGTAAAAAAAACCCAAACACCTAAATACAAGCAAGAAGCAAAAGAGATTTGAAAAATGGAAGAAAATATGGCACCATGAATGAGAGCAGAAAAAACAAGAGCAAGGAGAAACAGACTTAAAAGGTTTCACATATTAGTCACAGAATATAAAATAGCTGATGATTACTATACTTAAAGAAGAAATAGAGAATTTTTAAAATACATGCAGGGGACAAAAAATTGTGAAAAATGGCCACATAGATTTGAAATAGAACCTTTAGAACTTAAAAATAGGTAAATAACTCAAAAAGAGCAGTTTAACAGAAATTAGATCCAGTTGTAGAAAAAACTAATAAACTGGAAGATTTATTTGAAGAAATTAACCAGAATGCATTAAAGAAAGATAAACACAAAGGAAAAGTAAAAGATAGGTTAAAAGAATTGCATGGGAATTGCATGAGAAGACTAATACACATCTAATCAGAATTACAGATACCAAAGATAGAACAAATGGGCACAGGTAATATTTGTACACACAGTATAATAAAATAAAACCACAGGACATAATTTATAATTCATTCAACATGAATTCATAATTCATGTTCATAGGACATGTTCATTCCAGAATATAACTACCAAATATTAAATAAGAAATGTTGAGTTTAATCCAGAAACACAAGATTTAGTATTTAGAAATCAATCATTAACAAGAAAACATTAAAATATATTAACTCAGCAGATGCAGAAAAAGCATTTTAAAAAAAAAAAAACCAGCATCATTCATAATATAAAAAATTACCTCAAACCTTTTAAAAAAAACCAGAATAGGAGGGAACCACCTTAACCTGCTAAGAGCACCTGTTAGGTTAAAACATATGAAATTGCTATTTTTGTAAGTCAAAAATGGTCAAATGTCACCAATTTTTGTATCTTTCAACCTCATACAAAAAGTTAAGAGCAAACATCATTGTCAATGGGGACATCCTAAGTGCCTTCTGAGGTCAGATAGCATGAAGGACTCAAGTAGGGCAAGAAAACCAAACATAAGGAAGAACTGGAAAGGAAGAAGCAAAATATTATTCACAGCAATGTGATTATGTTTATAGAAAAGCCTAAACCATGCACATATAAATGAAAATCAGTAAGAGAGTTTAATAAGATTACTTGGTCATGTATATATAACATTTATTATAGTACATATATACATTACATTTTTTTTCTACTTTTTTTTTTTTTACATTTCTTTTTGTCAATTAAAATTTGAAAGGGAATGGGATTTCCATGTATAGTAACAGCAAAAATATATGTACCTCAAATTAAATCTAACAAACAATGTGGAGTAAATTATAAAACTTTAGTGAAAATTATTAAAAAGACTTAAATCATTAGAGAGATACACCACATTCATGGATTGGAAGACTCAGTATTGTCGAGGTATAAAGTCTTCTCAAACTGATTTGTAGTTTATTTCATAGCGATCAAAACTCCAATAATTATAAAAATTGACAAGTTGATTCTAAAATTTATGTGGAAGAGTATAAAGGGCGAAGAAGAACAAAGAAAGGAGGTTCAAGAGCAGGATGAGGGGATTTACCCTCCTTGATAGCAGGGCTTAGTATTAAAGCTATAGTGATTAAGACAATGTAGTGTCATCTCAGGGATAGACTAATAAAACTATGGAACAACACAGAACCCTGAAATACACTCATGTGTGGACTTTTAGTACAAGACTGGAGGCATGGAACATCATTGGGGAGAGGATGAATTTTTCAGTAATTGGCATTGAATATGGATAAGAAAGAAATGTCATACATTTCTCAAAAGTTACTCAAAGATTCATACCAGTTGAATTAAAGAAATAATATGAAAGGCAAAATAACAAAAATTTTAGAAGAAAATATGAGAGAATATTTTATTTTATTTTATTTTTTTTAGGAGGGTAGGGGAGAGGGAGAGTGAGAACCTCAAGCAGGCTCCACACCCAGTGTGGAACGCAATGCAGGGCTCCATTTCTCAACCCTGAGATCATGACCTGAGCCAAAATCAAGAGTTGGATGCTTAACCGACTGAGCCACCCAGGAGCCCCGAATATTTTATCATCTTAAAGTAGGGCAGGATTTCTTACACAAGAAATAAAAACTATGGAATTTTAAGGGAGGCATTGATAAATTTGAAAGAAATCCTTAAAATTCAAGACATCTTTAAAATTCACCGTAAAAATTATGAAAAAACAGGTAGTGTAAGATATTTACAAAACATGTTAACTATGTGAGGATTATATAAAGAACTCAAATAAAAATCAGTAAGGAAACAACCTAACATAAAAATAAGTACAGAATTTAAATAGACCTCTCAGAAGAGGATATCCAAATGAGCAGAAAACACATGGCAAGGCCATCCACCTCAAGAGTAAACAAGGAAATGCAAACTAAAACCCCAATGAGCTATCACTACACATCAAATGGACAAAAATTTAAAAGTGAAAAAATACCAAATGTTGGTGAAAGATATAGATCAACATATTCTCTTCCATTGTGGTGAAAATTAGAATCACCACTTTGGAAAGAGTTAGGTATCACCTACCTAGTAAACTTGAACGTGTGCATGTCCTATGACCCAGTAATTCCAGTACTAGATATGAAACTTAGAAAACCTTTTGTACAAGTGAACCAGGAGATAACTACAAAAGTTTTCATAGTAGCATTAAACAACTCAAAGATTAACCAAAGTAAAGTGGATAAATACATTGAGGCATATTTATACATTGGAATGTGTATTGTAAGCCCTGACGGTTGGCTTTTCTTTTTGTAATGCAAATGCCTGATTTAAGTTTTGATTACTGAGGATCCTCTTCAAAGAGGGCTATCTATCTCGAATAAATACATTGCCAGCCATACCAGACTAGATAAAGAGCCATGCCACTCCCTAGCCCCCAGACTTCTTTGTTTTAGAGATCTTGGTTGATTTCTGTAACTGAACATTTGGGCCACTATTTTTCTTTCTCTTCCTATGCTTTGAATTCCTGCTCTTATGTTTTAAATTTACCAATAAAAAGTGAACTTGTGGAAATCCTAGGCCCCCATCCTTGTCCCCAATAAAAGCAGAATACCAAGTTAGCTGGCTCTCTCTCTCTCTACCTGCAACCTCACTGTGTAGCCCTAGGTGTGCTGTGTAATTTCTAGGTCCTATAAACAATAAACCTTCATTTTTCAAATTTCCCTGATGGTCATTGATTATTGCTGAAGAGCACCTTACAATCATAATAAGAACCACAAGGGCCGGTCCAACCATAACATTGCTTATTGATAGGCTGAGACTGCCACAAAACAAATGTTACACAGCAATGGGAATGAGCAAACTAGAACCACATGCTTCAACATGGGTGAATATCACAAATATAATAGAAAACAACAACAAAAAAAACAAGTCACAGATGATTACCTACAGTGTAGTTCCATTTATTTATTTAATTTTTTAAAAGATTTTATTTATTTGGGGTGCCTGGATGGCTCAGTCGTTAAGCGTCTGCCTTCGGCTCAGGTCATGATCCCAGGGTCCTGGGATCGAGTCCCGCATCGGGCTCCCCGCTCAGCAGGAAGCCTGCTTCTCCCTCTCCCACTCCCCCTGCTTGTGATCGCTCTCTTACTGTGTCTCACTCTGTCAAATAAATAAATAAAATCTTTTAAAAAAATATTTTATTTATTTGACAGAGAGAGAGAGAGAGAGCACAAGCAGGGGAGCAGCAGAGGGAGAGGGAGAAGCAGGCTCCCCGCTGAGCAAGGAGCTGTACGTGGGCTCGATCCCAGAACCCTGGGATCATGACCTGAGCCGAAGGCAGATGCTTAACTGACTGAGCCACCCAGGTGCCCCAGTTCCATTTATATAAAGTTCAAAAGCAGGTAAAACTGGACAAAGGATTAGATTGTTTAAAGATATATTCAAAGTGGGGGGAAAGAAAAGAAAACAAATACCACAAAATTCAGAATAGTGGTTACCTCCGGGGTAGTGTCTTAGCTCAGGCTGCTAGAACAAATTACCATAGACTGGGTTACTTTAACAGCAAACATTTATTTCTCACAGTTCTGGAGGCTGAGAGGTCCAAGATCAAGGTGCTAGCCAATGCAGGTCTTGGTGAGGGCCCTCTTCCTGATTTGTTGAAGTCTGTTTTCTTCTTATGTCCTCACAAGGGGTAGGTGGAGGGCTGGCTCTCCTGTTTTAAGGACACTAATCCCATCATGGCGGTTCCACCCTTGTGACCTAATTACCTCTCCAAAGGCCCCACTTCCAAATACCATGCCATTGGGGCTTCAACATATTGGTGGGGGGCATAATCATTCAGTCCATAGCAGGTAGGAAGGGGTATATCATTAGGGAAGGACCACTGGGGGTTACTGAGGTAGTGACAATGTTGTTTCTTAATCTACATGTGGGCACATAGTGTTCATGTAATTATTCTTTCGACTCTACACACACATTTTATAGGCTTTTCTGTATGCAATATAGATTTCAGAGTTGAAAAAAAAAAGGAAGAGTGATATCAGAATTCCTCTGGATAATCTCAATGCACTGATGTCCTGAAATTCTGACTCATGGTAAAAGAAACAAAATTAACTTTACCCAGAAAAGAAAGACACTCCTGATTTTGTCAAGCTCTTGTTTTTTTCCCCTGCTAATGTTGTGATTGAGGGTTCTAATTCCTTGGAGAATCTTAACGTCAAGGGATACTGAGATCTTTTATCCCTAGCCTGTTGGCCTACAAAAGAGGGGGGATTGTCTTGTTCACGTATCTGTTATCTGTGCAGAGAGCCACCCTGTTGGAGCCCACTGGCTCCCCAATAAATGCACAGAGAATTGAATGACAGTGTTCAATGGGCAAGTGTGGAGAGAGAGACCCCTTCTGCCCTAGAGGTCCTTCTCACTCCTCCCCACCTCATCACACATCTGCCCATCCTTCAAAGTGCTTGCTCATAGCTTTGCCCTTCTACGAGTTCTTCTCAGAGCTTAGTTTGAGGCCAACTCTTCCTCTCCTGTTTCCCTCCCAGTCTTGTTTCTCAGTTTTCATTTTGCCCATTCTTGAGTATTTGTGGGTATGTTGACCAAACCCACTTAGCTTTGCCACTTTTTTTGGGTGCATATTAGGTTGATTTGGAAAAGAAAAGCCGTTTCATAGTGTGTCTGCTCTCCTTGGCTCCATATAGCTGACTTAAGGGGACTCCACTCTAGTGAACGATGATATAAAAATATTCACATTAGCCTGGCAGGAACTTCTGCTTTCCTCATCATTGCTCTTAGCACCTTCTTAAGATTCTGTGCCTAAAACACCCACAGAAAACAGTGGTGGTGTTTGGCACTCTCCGAGGCTCCTGCACAGTGCTCTGTGACCTGACATCACCCTTGCTCTGGGGAATATGCCCAAAAGAAGGAGAGAAGGAGGACGGAGACTCTTCTTCCACTGCGATAGTGGCCCGTACGTCCCCAAGGCTCTAGGACTCATCTCAGGCCTGGCGGCTTTTCTCACGGGCATAGAGCTTATTCTTCGGACCTCAAGACATGATGACTGTGGCTAAGGACAGCAGAAGGGAATGTGGCAGGAGGGCATGTGGTGTGGCTCCTGGAGGAGAAGGGTGAGAGGCTGTGAGCCCTTTTGCTAGGGCACTGCTCTTGGACCCCACAGGGCTCCTGTTCTTCGGTCAGCCTGTCCCCTGAGGACCCCCGAAGAAGTTAGAATGTGCCTTGGGCTGCAGCCCACCAGCCTTGCCTGGGGCTGCCTGGGGTGACAGCAGGGGCTGGTAGCGGGGATCCTCCCTGCTGGGTGGAGGCCTGTCAGTTTACGGTCAGCACCATCAATATCAACTGTTGGCAGGGCCTGGGCCCCTCCCTTCTGTTGTACTGAAGTTGACCCCTAAAACCTGGCCCCCACCTTCCTGGAATCCCTAAGAGGAGAAGGGACCTGGGGCTGACAGCTCAGTGAGGGCCTTCTCTGGCCTGGGCTCACTGGGAGTCCCTCTACTGACATGAGTCCACCAGCCTCTGAACAAAGCCCTTACCTCCCTGCCTCCCTAGAGGGAGAACTTGGGTACACCACATGTGCCTACCCCTGCATGGAGCTCCCGGTACTGCCAACAGGGGTGGGGCTCTGGGTGGCCTCCCCTTCTGGAGCGAGGTCCCCTGGTGAGCACTTGGGTTCCTCATTTGGATTCCAGTTAGGACCCAGTCTCCTCTCTTGGAAGAATTGGGACCATCTCCGTAAACTAAGGCCCTCCCCTTCCTGAGACCTTCCAAGCAGAAGTCAGCCCATAGCTCTGTCCACCCTCCTAGTGCTGAGAGAGGACGTGGGGGTGGGGGGCAGGGGGCACTGGGCAGTTCCCTTGGTTATGGGCAGAGTGAGCTCTTCAGTCCACATTCAGGGTCCCCAATCTGGAAACTTGACCAGTCCTGGAACTTCATCCTCTTTCCTGAGTCTGTGCCCCTCAGACCAATGCCCTCATTTTCTGGATTCCCCGAGGAGAAAGTCAGGGTGGGCTGTGTCCAGCCAAGGCTGTATGGCACCTCTGAGGGCTGACAGCAGGCACAGGACCGTTTGGGACCCCACTGATATGCATCACAGCCTGGACTCCTCCATCTACTCATCTGGGTCTATCAGCCTCACACTCAAGTCCTCACCTTCCTGAATGCCTAGAACATGGGCTGCAACATACCTGCTTACCCCTGCCTCAGGCCTCCCAAGGCCAAGAGCTGGGGTGGGACTCTGAGAAGTCCCCTGGTTTGGGGAGAGTTCCTCTCATTAGTACTCAGGGTCCTCACCTGCACACCAATTAGGGATAAAACTCCTCCCTCTGTGACACTAGGGCCACCCATTACACCAAGGCCCTCCCATCTCGGTGACTCCACAGGCAAAAATGAAGGGTTTCTGGGCTAAATGCTCTGCCCTCGGCAATCCAAGGATAAGAACATGCAGGGCCCTGTGGGAACCTCTCGACCAGTGGGAGTCCCCTCCTATCACTGAGTCCCAACCTTGTTTCCTCTTAGTTCCTGGGTCTCCACCTCTGCAGAACTGGGGCCACCCCCACTAGACCAAAGCCCTTCTCTTCCTGCTACCCTGCAGGCAGAAATGAGGGGGCTCCCCGATCTAACACCTCTTCTCTAGGCTTCCCAGGGTTACTAGCTGGGGCAGGAGCAGGGGAGGTTTGTGGGGCCTCCTGTGTTCTCAGGTGGGTGTTTCCCTCACTCCTTCAGTGTCCTCACCTTGACACCGAGCATTGTGGTGTCAGGCCCATTCTTGGGATGCCACCTCAGCTAACCTGGGGCTGCTTCTCTCACCTTCCTGGAACTACTGAGTTGGAAGACAGGGTGAGCCAAATCCAGCTACAACTGTTCCAGACCCTCAAGAGCTGACAGCTAGGGCAGGACCTCATGGGATCCCACTGTTCTGCTTGACTCCTTTCCTCATTCCTCATTCTAGGTCCTCCCCTTGTTGTCTGTCAGTGGCTCGCAATTCTCCCTCTACTGAGCTGAGGTCGCCTTCCTTAGACCAAGACTCTCATGTTCCAGACAACCCTGAAGGACGAGGGGATGGTCAGCCCTGCCTGGGGCCCTGTGGTCTGAGGGCAGATGCAGGTTAGTCTCTGTGAGACCACCTATATTCTGGGGTGTTGATCTCCCCATCCTCTGACATAGGGTCCCACATCTTGGCTCATGTTCCTAGATTACAGGCTTCCTAGGAAATGCTAGGTCCCCGCAAACACTTGAGCACCTTTCCTCCTGCAAACCTTGCAGATAGAATTGGTGTGGCAGGAGTGACGGGAGACTGGGAGGCTGTAGCTCAACGCGGCATGCCCAGGAAAAAGCCGGCCTATTTCTTCCTTCTCTTCACCAACTGGACTTAGCCTTGTAGGTAACTTTGGTTCTAATACATCCACTTTCTCTAAGGCAGGGATGGAGCTGCATGGTTTGGTGAGCCCCTATCTTTCGGGGTGATCTGACACTGCATATGCAGATGATCATATGGTCCCCAACTATTTTCTTTTTCTTTATTCACACCACTTGTTGATTTTGATATTTTATTGCTCTAGCTATGTATTCCAAACCAATAGTTTGTGCACAGAGCCCCCTTTTTATCACCTGAGATAGATCTAGGAGTCGTGAAAGGAAATGTGAATTATGACACAGTATCTGCCTCTGGCTGAGAGGCGCAGGGTAGTGTGGGCTCTAGATAAATTCAGACCATGGGTTCAGCACTGGCCCTGCAGCTTACCAGCAGTGTGAGCTCACGCACATTAGCAAACTCTCGGAGCCTCAGGTTCTTTATCTGTGGAGCAGGTTTGGTAAGCCCTGTCTTCCAAGACCGATGGATGTATGGAATATGTGTTGCAAATCCAATACGGAGCCTGACAAGTATTGAGATATTTTTGAATAGCAGTTATTACCATGATTATTTTGAACCAGTTGATACCACATACCACACTGGGATTTTTTTTCTTTTTTTCATTCGAGAAGGAGGTCAGAGAATATGCAGTGTTCTAGGAAAACAAAACAAAACACTCAAATCAGCCAAAATGCTGCTTACGAAATAAAACTAAACAGTATTTCCCCATTAGATGATAAGTCATTTGATGTGGGTGTGTGGTAGACTTCCCAGTTGGATACACCATGAAGCTACTACAGCTGTGCAAAGGGCAATGACTTGCCTCCTTCTCAGCTGCCCCTGCATGGAACCCATCTCTGTTTTTACTCATTTCACCACCACCAAAAATCTAGACATCGTTTAGAGTTTGCCATATCACACAGAAGAATGCCCAATTTAGGTTTCCTTTTAATGGAGCGGTCAATCCCCCGAGCTGCCCCAGGCCAAGGCAAAGCGGTTGCTGTCACCTTCGTCTCAGAAACTCTCTGGACACTGATTGCACAAAACACCTAGTGAGTGCACTGTGTTCACCTGCCCGGGAACAGAGCCCAGGAGTCATTCTCCCCCTGCCGCAGGTGTCTGGGGACTTCTCTCTGGTTTACCACATCTCTAAGGAATGGTTAAGAGCAGTTTTCCATCGCACACATAGTCTTTCCATTGTGAGACCCACCATCTGGGGCTCTGGTCCCTGGTCCCTCACCATTTCAACAGCTTCAGCTAACCCTTGGTGTAGCCAAACTTAAAATTCCCTCCCACAGAGGGACTGGCAGCTTCCCAGGCTCCCCGCCTGTCTTGTCTCGGGAGATTTACCCTGGACTGCTTCTATGTAGAATCTCCTCACTCCTTCTGCCTTCTGTTTACTGTCCTTCAGGATGAGGAGTGTATCTCACCACGTTCCTTATCTGATGGCTTCTCTTGGACTCTGAAATGTTATTGGCAGGGGCTGGGTGTTCTTTGTGTACACATCCTAGAACTAGCATGAAGCCTTCCAAAGAGCAGATGCTCGATTCATGTTTGGTGAACAAAAGAGATGGTGAACAAGAGTTCTAATTCATGACCATTTATTTTCTCCCACATTCTTGAAAAGCTAAGCAAATCCAGGTATATATCTTTTAATTCTACCCAAAGAAAGAGCAAAATAAATAAGAAAAACCAAGAAAAGTAAAAACTTTTTACTTTTCTTTTTTTTTCACTATCTTGTTATCTCAACATTTTCACAGTGCAGTTCTCTTACATTTTAATGAAAATCCCTATTCCAGGGCTATGTTTTTCTTGTACTGGCTCACAATAAAAGATGCAAGGATTTTCAGTTTGTTTTACAAAATACAAAACCATTACTCTCAAATTTGATAACTAGCGATAAATATGTGAGCCATGTTATTCATAAGCTTAGATTCTGAATTTCAATAAACATTTTTAAAAAGAACACATTGGAAAGATAAGAAAAAAAGAGGTCAATCTGTACGTTATTTATGAATAACAAGAACACAACGAAGAGAGAGATTCTGCTCTCTCCAGCCCCACCTGACTCCACATTACTTTAGGAGGTTGACAGCCCTTTCCAAAGGCAAGGTGAAGACCCCATCTTCGACTTCACTAGGGCTGAGGGGGGCTGCTGGACGTGGCTTTGGAGCAGGCACTGGCCGGGGCACCAGTGGCAGCCTGGGTTGCAACTCTGGCCTGGGCTCGCTCTTTCTCATCTCTCAAAGCCTCTTCATACCAGCCCTGGAAGGCACTGGGGTACACAGTATTGCTGACTTTGGCCAAAAACTCCAGGACTTTCATCTTGCTGGTTTCAGCGTGGCCTCTTGGGCCCCACAGGAACTCGTAGCAAGGAGCATCACTGTCGGCCACCTGGCGGTACTCCAGGTGCTCTTCCTGCACCAAATCTTTGGTGATGAGCTTCCTGGGCTCCCCAAAGATGAGATGCCTCCTCCCAGCATAGACCCCCCAACACATTCAGGAATTCCCACGTCTCCTCCTCAGTGGCCCCGTTGCCATTCATGAAGATCACACCCAGGAGAGGCATCAGGAGCCCGTTCTTGGGGAATCCCACGCCGTCGCTCAGACGCCCTTCGGTGGGAAGGCCCACTTTGCTAACAAAGGCGTAAGAGTGACTGCTGGGGTCAACTTCCTTCAGCTCAAGGCCAAAGACCAGCTCCAAGCGCTCAGTGGTTCTCTTGAGGATCTCAGGGAATTGCTCCTTGTACTTTTTGTTGATACCCTTCAGTATTTCTGCCTCGGTAATGGGCTCCTTCATTTTATACTTGTACAGCAGAAAATGCACCAACATGCCCGCCTTCCTGGTCAGAGGATCTGTGTGAGAGCTCTCAGGGGAAGGCAGGGCCTGGCAGGGACTTGGGCTTTCCTTCCCTTGGCTCTTGGCACCTTCATCAGAACTTCAGCCTGAAATGGTTGCATCAGGACTGCTGGTGGATCAGGCCCTCTGAGACTTTTGGGGAGGGCCTATTGCAGGGGAGCTCAGGGGCGCACCCTGACAGACAAGCAAGGGGGAAGAGGGGACCTCTTCTTCCACTGCTGCAGTGGCCTGAGCTGCCCCAAGACCCTGGCTCTCACCTCGGGCCTGTCGGCTTCTCTCCCGGGCACGGAGCTTACTCTTCTGACCATGAGGCATGAGTGTGGTTAGGGACAGCAGGCACGAGTGTGACAGGAGGGCACCTGACGCGGGCCCCTGGAGGAGGAGGATAAAAGGGTGTGAGTCCCTTCAGCAGGGAGATGTCACTGTGGCTTTAAAAATGCCCCATGTAGGTGTCCTTGAAGGCACTGCTGTAGGACCCCATAGGGCTTCTGTTCTCTCAGTCAGTCTGTCTCCTGAGGCCCTGGTGGAGGAAGTCAGAGTGTGCCTTAGGCTGCAGCCTGCCAGCCCTGGCTGGGACCAGGACCCTCGCTTCTCTGTTCTCCTCTGATCCCACTCCCCTGCCCCCTAAGAAATGAGTCCTCTCACCCAAACAGTTCTGCCCGTGGCTTTCCAGGCTGACACCACAGGGAAGACTTTCCGTGGCCTCCTCTGTTCTGGAGTGGTTTCTCTCATTGCTCCCACAGGATTTTTACCTTCACTCCCCACAGGGCCTGGGACTCCTCTCTCTGTTAACTGGGGCAACCAGTCCTTAAACCAAGGCCTTCATTTACTGAAATCCTGCAAATTGAAGTCGGGGGCACCTGAATCTGTCAGCTCTGCCCTGGGCCTCCCAGGGGTGAGGCTTGGTGCAACCCTCTCTATTGGGGGGTTGACTGGTCCCCATTTCCTCCCTCAGTATCCTCACCTTGACACCTGACCAGTCCTGGGACTCTCCCTTCAGGGGACCTGAGCCCATGCCTTTTACACCAAGGTCTTTACTTAAATGGGACCTCAGAGTTGGAAGTTCAGGGTAAGCCACATCCTGCCAAGGCTGCTTGGGGCCTACAAAGGCTGAGAACAGGGTGAGGACTCTATGGGATCCCACAGCTCTCCATTGGGTCATTAGCTCAGTCCTCACCCAGAGTTCTGACGTTGGCTCAGTGTCAGACTTCTGACTCCTCATTCTACTGAACTGAGTCAACCAGGCTCAGATCAAGGTCTTCCCTTCCCTGAGTCACTGGAGGGGAAGTTGGGTCACACCACACCTGGATCCACCTGCCTCAAGCCTCCTGGAGCTGAGAGCATGGGTAGTGTTCTGGTCTGCCCCCTCTTTTCAGGGGAGGTCCTCTCATTAGCACTCAGGGTCCTCAATCTGGAATCCTACTAGGGCATTGGTCTCCTCCTGCTGCAGAACTGGGGCCACTTCCTTAGATGAGGCCCTTCTCTCCCTGGGACATTTCAAGCAGGTCACACCACGGCTCTGCTGGGACCTCCCAGAGCTGGGGGGCAAGGGCACTGGGTGTTTGTGTCAGTCCATCTTCAGGATCTCCACCTTCATACCAAACCAGCCCTGGAACTCCACCCTCCACTTACTAGAGTTCATGCCCTTCAGACCGAGGTCCTCCCCTTCCGAGTTACCCAAGGTGGAAGTCAGGGTGAGCCTCGGTATGTCCGAGGCTGTATGGGGCCTCCGAGGGCTGACAGCAGGGGCAGGACTGTTTGAGACCCCACTGATACACATCAAAGCCTGGGGCTCCTCCATCTGCTGATCTGGGTCTATCAGCTTTGCACTCGAGTCCTTACGTTCCTCAGTCGCTAGACAGGAAGCTCAGACGCACTGCATCTGTCTATCCCTACCTGCAGCTCCTAGTCGTGGCTGGCCCCTCCCCCGTTTTGAGGGCAAGGTCCCCTCGTTAGCACTCAGGGTCTCACCAGAACTCCACTTAGGACCCATGATTCTTCCTGTAGCAGAACTGTGGCCACCCCACTTAGACTTAGGCCCTCCCCTCCGTGGTGCGCTCCACAGACAAGCCAAATAATTGTGCCAGGGCTCCCAGTGCTGAGGCTAGCGCAGTTCTTCGTGGGGCTTCCTCGGTGCTGGGCAGAGTGGTTGCTTCAGTCCACACTCAACGCCCTTACCTTGATACCTGAGCAGTCCTGAAATTTCCCTCTCCACTAACCGAACGTTGCGTCTGCCAGGCTAAGTTCCTCACCTTCCAGAGCTTTCAAGGCGGAAGTCAGAGTAAGCCATATCTGGCCAAGGCCGCTAGGGGTCTCTGAGGGCTGTCAGCAGGGGCAGTTCTAGTGCACCACATGTGGCTACCGTTGCTACAGACTCTGGGCCTGTGCAGCCGCGCTGGGGCTCTGGGCACCCTCCTCTTTTGGGGACAGGTCCTCTCTTTAGTATTCAGGGTCCTCACCTGAGCTCCAGTTAGGGCCAGAACTCCTCCCTCGGCGTCACTGGCGCTGCTGCCTGTCTCCCAGGGCCTCCCGGACTGAGAGCTCCAGGCACAAATGAGGAGCTCCTGGGCTGAGCTGTCGGTCTCCTACGACGAAGAAAAGGGCGCTGGGGACGTGTGACCCTCTCTGCTAGCGGGAATTATCGCTTATCACTAGGTCCTCGCCTTGGCTCTTGGTAGTTCTTGGGTCTCCTCGCTCTGCAGGACTGTGGCCCAATCTCACTAGGTTAAGGTCTTCCTCTTTCTGAGGCCCTGCAGGCAGAAATGAGGGGGCTCCTCAGCCTGACAACTCTGCCTCAACTTGGGCCTCCCAGGTTGGGGGGGGGGGGGGGGGGGGGGGGGGGGGATGCTCTGTGGTGTCTCCTCCACTAGAGTGTGGGTAATTCCTAAATTTCACCACCTTGACACCTGGCTAATCCTGGGACTCCACTCTCAGGAAACCTGGGGCTGTCCCCCTCAGATCAAAACCCTTATCTCCTGGGACTACAGAATTAGAAGTTAGGGTTAGCCAGGTCCAGACTTCCCATGACCGACAGCCAGGGCAGGACTCGATGGGACCCCACTATTCTGGCTGGGTCCTCCCCTTGAAGCCTATTAGACACTCACATTCCTCCCTCTACTGACCTGAGGTTGTCCTCCTTAGACCAAGGGTCTCATGTTCCTTACAGTCCTGTAGGGTAATTGGGATACTTAGCTGCACAGGCCTGCCTGGGACCCTATAGGTCTTCAAGCAGCCATAGGCCAGTCTCTGTGGGTTGTCTATATTCTGGAATGTTGGTCTCCCCAGTCCTCCTACATAGGGATCCTCATTTCAGCTCCTGTCTCCTTGATTAAAGGCTTCCTGGGAAATGCTACATCCCTTCAAACTCTTGAGCAGTTTCCCAACTGTAAATTTTGCAGAAAGTAGTTCCTTGCCCCAGAATTATGAGACCTGAGCAAGCTGTAGCTTAAGACAAGAGGCCTAGGACAGGTGGTGTGCTCTCACCAGCCAGACTTAGCGTCTTCTGTAGCTTCGGCTCTATTAACTTTCTACAGAGAAGGGGCAGAGCCTCAGGATTTTTGAGCCCCTGCTCTTTAGAGGTGATGTGATATTGCATTTGTAGATGATCATGTGATTGCCAAATATTAGCTCTTTTTTTCTTTGTTCATACTCTTCATTTATTTTAGTATTCTTACTGCTCTGGTAGTGTGTTCCAATCCAGCAGTTTGCACACAGCCTTTCTTCTTACTGCCTGAGACACATTTTAGAGTAGGGAGAAGAAACGTGAATTAGGAGATACAAGGCATATTTCCTTATTAAAATGAACCCCTATACCGTGGACTGAATGTGTCTCCCCCAAATTCATATGCTATCATTTTAACCCCCAGGGTGATGGTATTAGGAGGTGGGGCCTTCGGGAGGTGATTAGGTTGTGAGGGTCCTCATGAATGGGATCAGTGCTCTCGTGAAAGCACCCTGAGAAAGATCTCTTAGCCCTTCCACTGTGTGAGACAAGCAAGAAGGAGCCACCTCTGAACCAGGAAGTGGGCTCTCACCAAACACCAAATCTGCTGGCACCTTGATCTTGGACTTCCCAGCCTTCAGAACTGAGTGAAATAGATTGTTGTTGCTTATAAGCTGCCCAGTCAATGGTATTTTTGTTATAGTAGCCCAAACGGGCTAAGACACCTTAAAACAAGTGTGACCACCTACAGTGATGTACATTAAGGGGCCGTCGAAGGCTCACCTGTCTGTGGTTATAGGCCAGGGAGCCCTGGTTCCTTCACTGATGTCTGGAGTGGGCATAGTTTTTCAGTAATGGTGAATTATGTCAACATTAGTTGGTGATGCTAATCAGGCTGCTTTCCTACAGTTTGGGTTTGCAAATTGGACAGCTACCTCTTACAAACACTGATCTCTGTTCAGATGCTTGCACCTTAAAAATCTCAAGATGCTTACCAGCCTGTAGCATGGTAGAAGGGACATGGAAAGTTAGTCCTCGGAGCGCCTGGGTGGTTCAGTCGTTAAGCGTCTGCCTTCGGCTCAGGTCATGATCCCAGGGTCCTGGGATCGAGCCCCGCATCGGGCTCCCTGCTCGGCGGGAGGCCTGCTTCTCCCTCTACCCCTCTTCCCCGCTCGTGCTCTCTCAATAAATAAAATCTTTTAAAAAAATAAATAAAAATAGGGGCGCCTGGGTGGCTCAGTCGTTAAGCATCTGCCTTCGGCTCAGGTCATGATCCCAGGGTCCTGGGATCAAGCCCCACATCAGGCTCCCTGCTCCGCGGGAAGCCTGCTTCTCCCTCTCCCACTCCCCCTGCTTGTGTTCCCTCTCTTGCTGTGTCTCTCTCTGTCAAATAAATAAAATCTTTAAAAAAAAAGAAAGTTAGTCCTCGCATAGGAGCGCATTTTCACGGTTGATGAGTGACTCTGTGCACTGCAAATGGAGACTGTTTGACAGTTCTGTTGGGAATGATAAGTAAGGTAAATGCTAATATTTGCCTAAAAGGCAAAATTGACAAACTTTGACTCCTCCTGCTTCACTTTGCCTTACCCATGCTCTAGGCTCGGTTGTGAGAGAATGACCACATAGACCCCCACGAAGGGAGTTTTGTGGGTTTCTGTCACTGATTCAGGCACTGTGATAGACACTAGGGCTGGAGAGGGAGGGAGAGAGAGGGTGAGAGAGGGAGAGAGAGACTGAACGATTCTTGCCCCTAAGGTGCTATATTAGTCTTATGCTGGGGGGTCAGCAACTACAGCTCTCAAGCCAAATCAAGCCCATCATCAGGTTTTGCAAATACAGATTTGTTAAAACACAGCCACGTTCATTCATTTACATGTTACCTGTGGCTGATTCTATGCTACAACAAGAGGGTTGAATAGTCTTGACAGAGACTGTGGATCTCACAAGGCCTAAAATATTTACTACCTGGCCCTTTACAGAGAATGTTTGTCAATCCCTGATCTAGTGGGAGAGACCAGCATTCACACAAGTAAATATAATTCAAGGCAGTTTATGATAAAAGCTAGGGCCCGTGCAGAAAGGGCTGTTTGAGCACAGGAGAGCCGGAAGGCTTCACAGGGAGAGAACCCTGGAGCTGAGCTTTGAGGAATGGGTTGGATTCAGGCCAGCTGAGATGTCAGAGGACATCTCAGGTGAGATGGTCTTTAACCTTGTCTACTCATTGCAATCACTCGGGGAACTTCAAATAGGGATGCCTGGTTCTCCCCTCCCAGAGATTCTGACTCAGTTGTTCTGGGGCAGGGCCTGGGCATCAGGATTTTTTTTTTTTTTTTTTTAAGAGTAAGCAGGAGAGTGAGGGAAGGGGCAGAGGGAGAGGGAGAGAGAGAATCTTAAGCAGGTTTTGAGTTTAGATGAATGGGAGAATTTTGACAACCATTAGAAGGCAAAGGGGACACAACAAGAGGTGAAGGATATTGAGAGAGAGTGGTTTTAGTTTTGAATATAAATAACCAGTTAGCATCTAAGTGGGACTGGCTTTTATTATTAGGCATCTGCACAATTTGGAGTGACCTCTTTTCTATCTTCTCTTAAAATGTGCAACAAGGCAGAAACTTTTAAGACACCATGGGAGCTAGAGACCAGTACAGGGGTTGATGGCCCTTTGCTCCCTTCCCAACATTCAGGTAGGACCTAACTGGTTTTCACCCTTGGCTTGTGAGATGTTTTCTTTTTGTATTTGTCCAAACAGAACCACACCCTCCTGCTTTAAAGGGACAGCAAAGAAGGTTTTGCCTGTAATCTCGATTCTGCTTTTGAGAGGGTAGGTACGCTGGAGCTTTTAACAGCCTCTTCTTAGATAAAATTGGAACAACAGCATCTAATCAGAAACTCAGTACCTTCTTTGGGGTGGGTAAATGGGTGATAGTTTTTAGTTCTTTGAAAAAAATCACTGAGCAATAAGCAGATACAATTTTTATCAATCTTTTATTTTTTATGTTCAGTTAGCCACCATATAGTACTACAGTTTTGTGGGTTTTTTTTTTTTTTTTTTTTGGACAAAAGTTTCTCATGGGAATTTGGGAAGCATGACACGTCCCATTAGTTACTATCAGGTAAAATTAGTCTTTCTGGGCAAGGAATGACTTGAGTACAACAGACAACTGCCACTGTTAGTTGACCTCATTAGTAGACCACAAGAAAGGAAAAATAATTGTGTGATGAGTTCTAAGATGACTCTAGGCCTGGAAGGCCTAGATATATTCCCAGTCCCTGGAGAGCAGGGATAGGACACTGGGGGATTTGGCCAATCTGTATGGACAGAGTTTGGTCCAAATGACTAAGGTGGTAAACAGGCCACATGAGGAAAGAGATTCCAGGGCTCTCAAGCCAGAAGGCTGGTGTGACACCACCAGATGGCATAGCGAAAGTATCAAGCCCACTGTGGATTTCTTCACAGTAAATGATGTCCTCTGTCAGTGGTCACAAATTGAATATGCATAGGATTCACTTGGGGATCTGTTAAAATTCTAATGCAGAAGGTCTGAGGCCGGGCCCAAGAGCTTGCATTTCTTTAAAAGATTTTATTTATTTATTTATTTATTTAAGAGAGAGAGAGAGAGAGAGAGTGAGCACTTGCGGGGTCGGGGCAAATGGAGAGAGAGAGAGACTGAGAATCTCAAGCAGACTCTGCACTGAGCACGGAGCCCGATGTGGAGCTCCAACTTACAAGTCTGAGATCATGACCTGAGCCGAAGTCAAGAGTCCGACGCTTAACCCACTGAGCCACCCAGGTGTCCCAAGAGCCTGCATTTTTAACCAGGTGATGTCAACACTGCCGGTCCACAGACCATACCTTTTTTTTTTTTTAAGATTTTATTTATTTATTTGATAGAGAAAGAGAGAGAGAGCACAAGCAGGTGGAGTGGCAGGGAGAGGGAGAAGCAGGTTCCCCGCTGAGCAGGGAGCCCAACATGGGACTCCATCCCAGAACCCTGGGATCATGACCTGAGCCGAAGGCAGACGTTTAACTTAGCCACCCAGGCGCCCCCACAGACCATACTTTAAGTAGCAGTATCCTGGAAAACTCCTCAAGAGTGGACCCACAAGGGGCGCCTGGGTGGCTCAGTCGTTAAGCGTCTGCCTTTGGCTCAGGTCATGATCCCAGGGTCCTGGAATCGAGCCCTGCATTGGGCTTCCTCCTCAGCGGGGAGCCTGCTTCTCCCTCTCCTACTCCCTCTGCTTGTGTTCCCTCTCTCGCTGTGTTTCTCTCTGTCAAATAAATAAATAAAAATCTTAAAAAAAAAAAAAAAGAGTGGACCCACGAACATAGACTGTTCTAGCAAATAGCACATTGGGGAGTCAGAGCTAGTCCAGTCCCTCTGAGAGGCACTGAGGAGCACTGGGCTGTCACAGGTGGGAAGGGACACTGGGAAACGTACTGGGTAGATGTCATAGTTGACAAGTGACCTGGAGCAAAATGCTTGACTTCCCTGATCTCAGTTCTGGGAAGCAGGGGGGGATTGTGCTCTTAAAAATTCATTTTTATAATATTGAACACAGTTCAGTCCATATTCAAGGGACAAGACGCCTGCCTTTGTGTCATTTTCTTGATGTTATCTGATATCTCGTAGTAGAAGCCAAAGTTTATCAATGTTGAGCCGAGTGACCAGGAAGTTTCTCTGCCTGATGTGTTAGCAGATAGCCATGTATAGATTTACCTTCCCTCTAGCAGAAGGGCCTGATGAACCTCTCCTCACCCATGTCATCTCCAAGCCAATTGTTTTCATTTTTCTAAAGCCTGATGACCAAGTGGAAACCCAAATCATGACACTTTCTTTAACTTCCTCATTTGTGAGATGTGCGGTTGTGTCTGGGCATTCTCTGGGGTATCTTCCAACTTCAATAATCCAAGACTTTAAAGAGAATATTAAATTCTCAATGTTAGGGGCGCCTGGGTGGCTCAGTCGTTAAGCGTCTGCCTTCGCTCAGGTCATGATCCCAGGGTCCTGGGATCGAGCCCCGCATCGGGCTCCCTGCTCAGCTGGGAGTCTGCTTCTCCCTCTCCCTCTCCCCCTGCTTGTGTTCCCTCTTTCGCTGTGTCTCTCTCTGTCAAATAAATTAAAAAAAAAAAAATTTAAATTCTCAATGTTACAATCTACGCATCAATAAAGCTGCTTTTCTGACAAGGTAGGCAGTGTGCTTACAAAGAGTTTAGAGTTTCTGATAAGAAAATTCACCTGGGCTTTCTCTCAGCAATTAACATGGACCAACCTTAAATGTCAATTGGATTTTTATACCCTGGGTGTCTCAAAGATTTTAGTCTGCTCATCTTCCCATCTAATCCAGGAAAACTAGAGATGCAGGGTCTACTTTAGGCACAATCATGAATCACCACTTTTAGCTATTTAAAACATTGACACTTTCAGTGTTTATGATTTAACCGGTGGGTGGTACATCCAGAGAGCCTTCTCCCAAGATGACCCCGTGGTCGTGGTTATATACAGCCCTGCACTCTGGGGCCTCCTTGGCATGGCTGTCAGTGTGCCCCTCAAGGAATCTGTTCGCTATATCTGATAGGCATGCTCTTCTCACCTGGAGTGCAGGGAACATCGACAGCCCCCACTTGCAACCAATTGTGTTACTTCTTTCGTGCTTTCCTGCTCTCTGATGACTAGGATTATCCCAGAAAACAGAGGTTCTCAAACTTTGGTACTTAAGCCCTAAAGAGAGCAATTTGGAATAACTGTCAAATTATAAAAGTATATGGTCTTTATTTCTGCAATTGCACATTTAAGATGTTTTCCTACAGCAACACTTGCTCATGTGTGAGATTATATATTCATTGCAACACGGTTCATCATAGCAAAATACCGGAAACAACCTAAGTGTTCATCAAAGGGGGATTGAATAAGTAAATGCTATGCAGATATAAGAAAGAATGAGGAAGAATTTTGTATAATGATATGGAAAGATCTCCAAGATATGGTATGTAGTGAAGCAAACAGCGGGCAAAACAATGCATACAATATGCTGCCATTTCTGTAAAATGGTGGTGGGCTGCAGGAAAACACACATTTGTATTTCCTGGCAAGCGCATAAGAAGTGTCCAGTAGCGTACACATAAAACAGCATAGCAACAATGGCCACTCACGGCGGGGAGTGGTGATGGCTGCTGGGAACTGTGAGGTAGCCTCGTGACTTTTCCCTGAATACCTTTTTTAGGCTTTCGATTTTGGATCGTGAGAAAAGCTTACTTATTCAAAAGTTAAATATATACTGTAAAAGTTTAATGAAACAAAACCCTTGTGTTCTGAGGAATCACCTGGGGAGCCTGTTTTAAAATGCAGACTTTTGGGCCAAACCCCCAGATGTTCCCAGTCCAATGAGAATTGGGAGAATCTGCATTTTGCAACAAGCAGCCTGGGTGATTCTAATGTAGATGGTTCTGGAACGGAAGAAGAGCCCCGGAGCAGATGGCCACCGACTATATCCGTGCAACAGCTTTTTATTTTTATTGAACATCGAATACATGCATCTGTCCATTTAATAAAGTATGCCTTATTATATTAAGAAATAAAACACATTTCTTATCTTCTATGACTTAAATATTCAGCTACACTGATTTGACTTAATGTCGCACAGATCACGTACAATGTGATAGAAGCACTGGAAACATGTCTTGAAAAACAAGAATACAATCATTGAGCACACTTCATAGACAGAATTTCACAGGGTCACACAGTTAAGTTTGCACGTTTAAAAGGATCTGAATCATTCACATTAATATTGTGAATTTCTTATAAATAATTCATTAGTCTAAGGAGTCTAGGTAAAGCCAAGCCATGACATTATTTATACTAAGTACCACACCTGGAACTTGTTCTGACTTATTTAACACAGAGCACATTTGTGATGCAATAAATATTTACAGTTAATAGTAACAAGTACAATTATAATTTACAAAATATGAGTCTAATATTTAAAACAAAACAGAAAATGACATAAAGAAGTTTGTGCCATGTATTTTTACAAGTCAGACCTTTTCAACAAATTTTATCACCCAAAATTCTGCTGACTTGGATGCAAGAAAGGTCGTGTTTGAATCTGTTAACCCCAGATTACAGGGGGGGAAGAAATTTTTTTTTGTCAGTTTTACTTTCTTAATGTTATTATACATTATCAATAACGATATATCAGTAGCACTGGCTAAAACTGAAGCAAAGTGATGAAAAAATATGGATTCACAACAGCCCTAAATTATATAATGTACCTTGAACAACTGAAATCCCGAGGTATACCAAAATTTTCAAGCTCATCTGAGAATTAATGAGGTGTTGAATGTGTGAAGTTTTACTGTCCATTAAAATGATCCTTTTAAAAGACCATAAAATTATGTGAGTCCTGCCATGTCATTATATGGCTCTGGGAATGAATTTTAAATTTGGAGAAAAAAGGGGAAATAATCTTACCTTCTAGAATGTGAGCTCAGAATGGGCAGAGACACGATGGTATCTGTGTTTTTAACAGGGCACCTAGGGCTAGGCACTCAGATGCCTAAGTCCATACCTGAGCTCGTAACTTAGTCCAGGAGAGATTTTTCTGTTAAAGGCTATTCGTGTAGCCGGGGTCTCCAGGCTTCCAGAAAACCATCTGCTATCATATCTTACTGTTTGGCAGGGGAGGGTGGGAATGGGGAAGGGGTTCCACCTTTTACCAATACTTGTTCTCCAACGAATCCTAATTGAAAGAAGGATGCCTGGATTGACTGTTCTCACTTGGGTCCTCTGTATATGGCTGTTTGCCAAGGTTTTTTTTCTCCTTGGTTAGTCACAGAACCAAGTGGGAAATTCTTCCCAGGGCTTCCAGTTGCAACTGAATTGTGTCTCTGAGGGCAACTGAATGAAGGGACTTCCTTGCCCACCTACTCTGTGCTACATTTCAGTCTCTGCCTGCAGCGAGTCCTTAACTTATGTGCTTAGAAACATCTTCCATGCCCTTTGTGTGTATTCCTCAACCTCCTCGGTAGCTCATGCCTTTGGACAAAAGCTAGAGTAGGGACGGGACTATCAGTTACTGGGAAGTTAATTTCTCACATGGGCTGGATTTGGGAAGCCATGCTGAGCAGTGGAATGGACGGGGTCTTAAGAGAGATCCAGGTCCACATTAATACTCTGCCATTCCACTGTGCCGTGTGACCTTGGGATGGTGAAGTGATCTCCCTGAGCCTCAGCTTCATCATCTGAATGCTTTTCAAGGTACTCGTGAGGAAGAATAGAAATGTGCTCAGCACTGCATTTGGCACACCACTGGTGCTTGGTGACGTCGAGCCCCTCCCTTTCCGGCGCTTCTGGAGCCACAGAACTCCATTGCGGTTTCACACAAACACAGTGTGCTCTGTGGCTTGTGTTTTTGCTCCCAAGGATCCCGCCCTTCTTCTCTTAGATTTCCACTTCAGTGTGACATGGAATCCTGTTCCAGCTAATAGGCCTCTCTGGGGAAACCAACAATGACTTGGTTCCCTGCCATAGGCCAAGTTAAACAGACTCAACTTTGCAGGCACAGGCTCTCCTGTAAACTAGGAAAGTGATGATCAGCACTGTTCTTCAATATCACAGAATGGCCGTGACTATAAATGAGATCAGATTACGGTGGACCATATGAAATCACCCTTTTGGAGGTCAAATACGCGTCAACATCTGTAGTTGCATGCTTCAGCCTCATAGTTCCGTGGGTCTTTTAATAGATGGTCACTAGTAAATGTCATTTACAAATTTCCATAGTAAAGACTGTTAAGCAGCTCTTTGGCCAGCAGGGAAGGCTTGGATTAGATGAGACAATGAGTGTAAAAGTGTTTTATAGACCATGAACACTAGGTAAATGCAAAGTATTTTTTGAATTAATCGTGGACATGTAATATTTTAACCCAGGGGCTCTTAAATTTTTAAAAAATTAGATAAATTCCACTGAGTACATTTCTAGTGCGGTTTCACAAAAGAAAAGTCTGTTCCCAGTGTGCGATTTATTGACTGCGCTGTATATATTCAACTGGAGTTCATGCTTGGCCCGTACCTAAGAAAAGGGTGTCTTTGAAGGACAAAGTTATGATAAGAGGTGGTTTGATACTAAAGTTATTGTGTTTGTGTTGGCAGTGGGGGGCTGGAGGGGACTGTCAAGGTGGGAGCCGAGAGGAATGACTGTCACATACAGAATAAACTAGAGCTTGTTAGGGCTTTGTTTCTTTGAATAGCTGACACAAAACCTGGCCCCAGGAGAGTGAATAATTTCTTTGTTTTCAGTTGTTAATCCATTTTGTGAAAATTCAGCTGAACATTAGACAAATGTGCAAAATGTGCTCTAGTCCTCCAGCAACCCAGGGTTAGTTCAGAGCCACCCTCTAACAACAGCTCCCCTGGGACCTGGATGTGAAGGGCAGGTTTTGTGTCAGCTATTCAAAGAAACAAGCTCTAGTTTATTCTGTATGTGACAGTCATTCCTCTCGGCTCCCACCTTGACAGTCCCCTCCAGCCCCCCACTGCCAACACAAACACAATAACTTTAGTATCAAACCACCTCTTATCATAACTTTGTCCTTCAAAGACACCCTTAGGTACGGGCCAAGTGACTTAGCCACCTTTTAGTCCACAGATTGAGGATGTCATTCAACTTGTAGCCCCCAAACAAAGCTACTCTCTATTCCTAGAAGACATTTGGTACATGAATAGACTCTGAAACCACTAACCACCTCTACTTTTGGCGTAAACCAAGACTTTATAACTTCGGTGTGCCCGTATCCTATGGACAAGTTCATTTATTTCTGTCCAGTGTGCATTTTCATAACAAGCTGAGTTTGGTTCATCTGAAGCAGCCTCTAAACTGTTTCTCTACTTAAGGGTTCGCCATCCTTCAAGATGAACCCGAAACCAAATGGTTTGTGTAGCAAAGAGGGAAATCCAGGGCTCATTAATGGGGCAGAAGGCCAGGTTTCAGTGAGGGGGAGTGAGGGCAGCCAGAAGAACAGGGTTTAGCCATCCACATTTATGGGGAACCAACAGATCACCAACAGGGAGGGGCCTCATCTGCACCAGGCAGGGAGGACCACCTTGCTGGAGAATATGGCTCCTCACAGCAGCTGTGCCTTCCCTGCCAGCAGCAGCCGTTGGTGGGAAGACTGCCTTGCTTTATTGCTTCATCTATCACTGTTGAGCTGCCTGCCTCAGGGAGGCTCAATTTAAGATAGACTGAAAGGTAGTGTCTGTCAATTGAATAAACACAGATGGTTTTCCACGGCAAAAATTGATTTTTTTCCCTCACCAAAGACATAAGTGCTAAACCTGATTATCTTTGAAAGCCAGGCGTGAAATGTCTTAGCTCCAGCCCCTGCCACACTCTGCCCTAACAGGGAGGTGATATCACGTGGGGGCTGGGGTGTCTCTCACCGTAATTCTAGGTTCTTGAGGTGGAATAAGAAGTTGACTTCCCTAGAGAAGGGCCCGGCAAAGTCCATCCCAATAAGAAGGTTTGGGTCCATCCATCAGCTGATTCACAGAATAGTTTTACCAGTCTTGGGTCACTGGCTGGCAGAGGCCTTCTCCAACCCTTTCATTCAGGAGTCCCAAAGAGGTGATAAGATTGGTCTCATGACACACAGCTAGACCTAGACTTCAATCTCCTCACCGTTTGTCCAGAAGCTAGGGAGGAGACCGAGACAATCTATGCCACAATGTTACCTGAAGGAGACATTAAGACGAGTCCTACTCCCAAAATGTCTTTGAAAGCAGGTAGATCAGAGATCTGCAAGTCACACTATGTACCCAGAATGCCAGACACTGCAGCCTCTAACTAGGTACGAAGTCACTGCATACTCAAGAGTTTTGAAGAAATCCAAGGGTAAAATCGTGGGGTAGTAGTTCATGATGACAGGTGCATGGAGGTTGGAGGTGAGCAGGAAAAGTACCCTTTGTATAATGAGGAGATCGAGCAATATGTTTTCTTACGTGTCTTTCAGCTTTAATTCCAAAACATAACAAGCTACTGGGACATGATTCATACAAATTATTCCAGTGTCTGTCTCCTTCCATTCCACTAGTGTGAACAGGACTGTAGAAGGTGGGTTGAAGGGTCTCCCAAGAGGAGTTGTTGCAAACGTAGCAGAAGTGGGGCAGCTGTGAGCGGGTGGGCTGTGTAAATGCTTTAGAGACAGAACTAGAAACAATGACAAGACTCAAAGGATTTTCGCAATAGAGGGATTTTAGTACTGTCCTCTCCTTCTAGAGATGAAAAAATGAGTTGAGAGAAGGGAAGCTGACAGCTAAACTCATAGGTAGACAGAGTTGGGATGTCCAGCTACAAATCTCGGTCCTTTCAGCTACACTGCCTGTCTTGCTTTTCAAACTGTCCAGTGTCATTATGGGCTGACTACCAGGAAAGCAGGTGGGTACAGTATAGAAGTGCATGCAGCAGACAGAAGTGAAGAGGTCTCACTCCAGCTAATACAGCTGTAAACACAGGTCTTTACAACGGTCTCTGTGCTAACTTCTAAAGCTCTGCAGGCAGTGAGCACGTCCTTTTATCGAGAGATGAAAGTGTTTTCATACAGGCCCTGTGGAAAAGAGAGCTGACAGTTCCTTCTCACTTGGACAGAGAAAACCAGAACTAAAATCGTCTTTGGATGTGAGGGATACACCTTAGGGCACATTTGCAGAATCTGGGTTTATCTGAAAGTGGGTTAACATGTTTGCAGTCTGTCAGAATCGGCCTATCCTGGAGTCAAGAAAAACTTGGTTCAGGGTTTCTAAAGTAAGATCGTCAAATCTCTTTACTCAGAAAAATAACAAGATTTCAGTCCTGTATTTTTCTACACATGGCTGTTGCATAAATACTATTCTTAACTAGAAACTTAATGTATCTGTAGCTCTTTTACAATCCGTTCTGAAAGCTAAGCCCTCTGTAAATGACTTAGACATATTCAAACAGAAATATATATTACTGAAATTTTATTCATTTCCTCCCACAGACTTTAGGTAAGCATATGTTAAATGTGTTAAATGTAAACATGTTTCTGTTTCCACTCAGATGTGATTCCCCCCTCCTTTTTTTTTCCATAAGAAATTACTGCTTCAATGTAGCAGACAAGGACAGCCAAATCTAAGTAGCTACATTTGGCTGAAAATCTGTATACCAAAAATAAATACTATACTTTATGTACTTATAAATAATGAATTGAGAGTATGATCAATTTTTTCCCACAAGGATTTCTGTTCTATGGTAGAACTAACTATGCCATGGATGATTGAAATGGGGAAACAGCAAAAAGGATCTCCACTGAGTTAGAATTCAGAGTGTGAGATATCAATCCACAGCCTCACATGGATCTTTGTATGTGTGTCTATGTGTTTGGTTGTATTTTTGCCTTAAAATGATGTGTTGAGTGTTTCTCCTATGTCCCCAGTAACATCTTTTAAAAACAATCAACACTCAGGGATTTGTTTTAAACTGGCTTCCAGTGTTATCAATTTGGGAATGGTCCCTCATACATGGGACTTTTTCATAGGGTTGGCTTTCATGTTAGGAGTGTAAAAAACAGTTCCTTGGTTTGTGATTATAAATATTCCTGAAAAATTATTCAAATCATATTTTTAAAGCGCTAGTTTCTGCTTCAAGAAATGACAAGGTGAAGTCTTTCACAAAGTGGACATTTAATGTATAATTTTTCAGCTATATAAATCTGGTGGCTCATAGAGTTTCTATGACTTAATTGGCCATAGCCATATATCAGGACTTGATGCTTAAAAGAATAATTTCTTATTCCCTTTTCTAAAAAGGGGAGAGTTGGCTCTACATCAGAAGAAGCATTCAGAAGTTGAAATGGAAAACATAAGCCTCGATGCGCCTTTCAAACATCACAGCAATCCATTTGGGCTTCTCTGCAACCTGCCTACAAACTCATAGCCTACCAAAGGGTCTTTGGAGGGTATAGAGACAACAACAGATGTGAGGGTTCTTTAGCCATAAAGCAAAACCTGGGACCCCTGGGGTGACAGGGTCAAGGAGCAGCCTAGACGTACCCTTCATGACAGATGTTTCCATTGATGAGGCTGAAGGTGGCCACAGAGGGGTTGGTGCTCTTGAAGGAGGTCATGCAGGTGGTACTTCTGCCAGTGCTATGAGAGCGGGTCATCAGGCCAGGCCGACAACAGAGGAGCTGGGTGTTGAATTGTTTCCTGAAACTCTTGCTCAGCAGGTAGAGGGCGAAAGGGTTCACACAGGAGTTGGTGAAGGCCAGGAGGCGGGCGCAGATGCTGGTGATGAAGTGGAGCATGGAGGTGTCTACCTCAGAGTAGTGGTAGGAGCGGTACAGGTAGATGATGTGGTTGGGGAGCCAGCAGAAGGCAAAGAGGCCCACGAACACCAGCACTGTCTTGGCAAGGCGCTTCCGGGATTCAATCTAACGAGAGAGTCACACACATGGAGACAGAGGGACCAAGGGACGGTGTGGGATGAATGCAGAGAGACAACGATTCAGACAGCGAAGAAAAACAGGGAAAAAGAATTGGGGAAATAGATGAGCTCACAAAGCCACAGAAAAAGAGTTCAACAGGAGAAAGAGGACAAGAGAAAATCCGATAAAACGGGAGGAAAGCAACAGAAACAGATGGCATAAAAGGGGGAAAGTCAGAAACACAGAAATGGAAAAGCCGGGAAGCAGAAATCCATGAAGTAGAATATAGTTAGAACGTGCCACTGAGAACAGATCTTTAAACAAAGTTGATTACCTGCTTGAAAGGCTTGCACAATGAAATTTTAGTAAGTGACCTCTTTTTCCTCAGGAGAACACTGGTGCAGTTTATCAGCCCTATGACTTCACATCTTTCTTGGCTCCACAGTTAATCATTTCTTATTTCCTCTGATGCTCAAAAAAAGCAGCCAGCTTTGTTCTTTCTCATTGGCCAAACCAAAATAACTTCCTATTATTATTATTTTTTAATCTCAAGTTATTTCTGGGCTATACTATACAGGAAGGTCCTTAGACAAAGTGGGCTGAGCATCTCCTTTTGCTCCCAACACCCTCTGCCACTTCTGCAAAGGGGAAAAGAATTTGAGGTACAATGGATGTTCGCTATTGAGAGGTCTTTCAAATATGGAGACCGTTTCACTGAGAACTGCTACTCTCGTAATTGAGGCAAAAAGAAAAAAAAAGGAACTTTATAGGGTGAAGCCACCAACTGAGTAAGCTGTACCTTTAAACGGATGGGGAGTCTTTCTGCTTTTTCCATCATAAATCCCACATGATCTACATTTGGATTAGAAAGCAAGCACTGACAAAGAGGAGAAAGCTGGAGCCCCTGGTTTCTGCTATTCATACCTGAAGTTTGAAATTATGCAGCGTTATGGGGGATGGCGGAGGGAGTCTAACACATACGGAGGGCATTCCGCATTCTGGGCATTCTAGGTCACACATATGCTCTGTCTTTTAATCGTCACACAGCCTTACAATAGTGGGGTTATCACCCTATATCATGGGTAACAGAACTGAGGTTCAGAGAGAGTGAGTTAGTCATTAAGTCTGGATTTGAACCCAAATCAGTGTGAGTCTGTCTTAATCAAACTACTTCTGTTTCTTCAACCAGCCTCTGCTTTGTCCCCATGTGGTAACTCTCTTCCTATCCAAACAACGTGACTGGAGTTTAAAGACGTCACATCCCACGGGCACCTGGGTGGCTCAGATGGTTAAGCGTCTGCCTTCGGCTCAGGTCATGATCCCAGGGTCCTGGGATCGAGTCCCACATCGGGCTCCCTGCTCCTTGGGAGCCTGCTTCTCCCTCTGCCTCTCTCTCTGTCTGTCTCTCATGAATAAATAAATAAAATCTTTAAAAAAAAAAAAAAGACGTCACATCCCTATGAATCTCAATATTTTATTTTGTTAACAATACTTTTTCAGATAGTTCTCAAAAAGAAACCCATCCTTTAAATCTTTCAGATTCTCCACACCTCCCTAGCTTAGGTCTTTAGTAAGAGAACAAGATTATAAAGAACACCTGAATTCCTGGGCTTCTGTGGTTAGGAGTTTCCATTTACCATCACCCACCTCCTCTAATTGCAGAATCAGGTGACGTGACCACCTAAATAATGTACTTGCCAGTGGCATGCAAAAGAGATCCAAGCCCTAAAGAGGAAATGAATCAATCCTAAGCACCCACCTGCTTCTTGACATGTATATTCCCTTCCACAGGCAGATTGTAAGCACTCTGGATCAGATTTCTAGCAATGAAGTAGTAGTAGACAGAGATAATCGACAGTGGGATGATGTAGAAGACCAGGAAGGAAGCCATGGAGTGAATTTTGGGGTGCAGCTCATTAGAGTGTGGGTATGGGGCACAGCTAATGAAGGTCTGGTTGGTGCTTTCCTCATGGAAGGGATGTAGATCAGAAAACACAGCCTCTGGGATGGCCAAAAGCATGGAGATAATCCAGATCAATGCAGCTTTGAGGCAGATCTTCATCAGAGCGTGAGAGGCCTGGATATCCATTGGCCGGACGATGGCTTTGTACCTGGGACAGGAAAGAGCCAATGTAGTATGTAAGTTGCCTAATACTATTATGGATGCCAGGGCTGGGACTAGGGTGAGGCAAGCCAGGCAGCTGGGTGCACTATTTAAGGAGGTGCTCACTCTCAGGTTCATGCAGGTGCGGACTCTGTACTCACACAACCATGACAATGAGGGCCTCCCTAAATGTTATACCTGAGTACCTTGCTCTCCTTATCCTAGGCCTGGCTCTGAAGGATGTGTTCCCATTTCTTCACCCACAATCTCTCCTGAGTTTAAGAATACTTTGCAGAAAAGCTGAAGCTCCTTTCATTTTTCTTCTTAAATCATAGAAATTAGTAACAAGCATGTTTAAAGAAGGACACGGTGGGGGGGCACCTGGGTGGCTCAGTTGGTTAAGCGTCTGACCCTTGGTTTCGACTCAGGTCATGATCTCAGGGTCATGGGATCGAGCCCCGAGTCAGTTTCCACACTCAGCACGGGCAGAGTCTGCTTGAGATTCTCTCTCCCTCTCCCTCTGCCCCTCCCCCCATTTGCACTCTTTCTCTCTCTCTCTCTAAAATAAATAAATCTTTTAAAAAAACTAAAGAAGGACACAGGGACAATAAGGTTGGGTTTGTTTATTTGTCTGTTTTGGCAAAGCCTTCGTTTTGAGTATTCAAATGCCTTTTAGGGAACCTGAAGTCTGAGTATTTACATATGCCTCTTCGCTTTTTCAAAGGGTGCAGGACAAATAGCCCACTGAAAAAGTTATACCAGGAGCATCCCCGTAATTGTCAAATTAATCTTCCCCTGCCCTCCTTCTCTCTTTCAGTCTCATCTCTTGCAGTATTCAGGTCCCTCCTGGGTTCTGTGCTATATGGGCCCCTGTCTTGGATGCTCTGGGAAGCAGACACTGAGATGAAACCAGGGGGACAAAAAGTTTATTGGGGAGTAATACCTGTGAAAGGCAAAGGGAAGGACACAAGATTGGATGGAAGGGAGCTGTCAGACCCTGAGGCAGACCTGACAAGGTCTACACCAGTGAAAGTGACCAGCCATCCTAATTTGTCTGGAAATTGCCCAATTTTGGCACTGAAAGTCCTACATCCTGGGAAATCTCTCAGTCCCAGCAAACCAGGACAGCTGGTCACCCTATGCCAGCCTAATGGGGAGCTTGGTAACAGAGATTGCCCAGCAGAGGAGTCCTGTCTTGGGTGGAAATGGCCAGGCCCTTATATCACCACTTTGCTAGTCATGGGCTGGGGCCACCCAAAAAGAGTGTGACCTTAGTTACTATCTGGTTTAGTCACTGAGCAGGAACTGAGGAACTGTCCAAGAAGAGCATTGACCATAGCTTGAAAGCAGAAGTGGACTCTGAAGGAACCAACAACTGGAGGCTGTCAGCTCACCACAGTCCCTGCAGCTGGATAGTGAATCTTTTCTTCAAGGGATATCTGAGCAGAGCATCTCAATGTCTGCCACAACTCCCCGTACAACACCTAGCACAGTGGGGTGCACACCAGTTTTGTGTGCACTTGTCTGAGAACCCACTAGAGGATGAGCCTCTGGTGGGCAAAGAGTGTCTTCCATCTTGGCATCTGCCAGCACTGTGATCTGCACACACTCCACAAATATTTGTTCAGTCGAACATGAGCTGCGATAGTGGGGAAGTTGATGTGTGTTGGGACCAACTAAATGTGAGGGTGTTCATTGCTGAAAATGCTGTGTTAAAACTAGTTCTACCACTGATACTCTTTTATATGATGGACTTCAGTGATGGGGGAACACTTGTTTCCACTTACTTCCATGTTGATTAAACTTCCATTGAGTTACCACTCTTTGCTGCACCCTGATTCCTCACTCACTTTCTGCCTCCCTCCAGGGAAAGGGGAGTGAGTTATTAAGAGGTGAGTTTGAGAAAAAGAATCTGGCATGTACTCTGGGCTCAGAGAGGCCTATGGTTGTCCCTGACTAGGGGAATGGCACATGTAATGTAGGAGATCAGGTGTTTGCAAGTTCATTATTGCTGTGGACCTAAGTCACTTCTCCAAATAGCTTTATCAGGCATAGAAGAAATTATTTTTATTGTTCTCGATTTCTTTATCTAGCTCTCTGTTCCTAACACAGGTAGAGAAGAGAGGGCTCTTATTTAATGGGCATCCCCAGCACTCCAGAACAATACTGTAGTCCTGCTTCAGTGTACCTCAGTTTGCTTTTTCCATCCATAGATTATATTGATTCATTTTAAACAATTACAGAAAAACATAAAACTTTCAAAGGAAGTTTTATTTTCTTCTGGCACTTTCTCTACTCACTAGTCATCTCAGACATTTTTGTTCCTAGTTTAGAATGTAGGCAAGGAATTTATATCTTTAATTAAAGGTACGTGAACATCTTCAGCCAAAGATGTATATGACTAAAGCTATCTCTGATAAATCAATTACAGATAAAGTAGTAATTATGACTTCCATCTGCGTTTTCTGACAGAAAGCAGTCATAAGTACCGTTAATTCTCCAAGTGAAGGTGATTCACTCCTGCATGAGTGACTCATTTCTGCATGAGGCAGAAACCAGAGTGAATGGCTTACCTCCTTTTCTCTTGGAAACCTTGTACTCCTAAGTGCAAAATGCCATGGGAACTGTTGAGCTGCTATTTCAAATTCATAACTTTTAAACATAAAAGATAGTATAAAAAATTACAGTTTTCTAGTTTTGCCAGAAAAATAATTTGAATCTAACTAAGCCTCTATATCTATGTACCAGTTTTCAAGAAACGTAGGGATAAAAGAATCTGCTAAATGATGAAGATACAGTCAAATCCCAAATTGGAAAATTCTACAGGAATGACTCCATTTTTTTTCCCTACAAATACATGGCATAGAAAAGGAGAAAAAAAATTTTTTTAAAGGAAGGAGAATGGTTATAGACCTACTGGGATGTGTAATACATATTAAGTGCAATGTGTGGACTCCTTTTGGATTTTGATTCAAATCAAACAACCATAAAAAGATACTTTTGAGACTATTGAGGAAAATCAAATATAGATTTAGTACTGGTGATATTAAGGAATTATTTTTAATATACTAGGTATTGTGGTTCTGTGTTTTAAAAATGGTATTGTGGTTCTGTGTTTTTAAAAAGACTTTTTATTAAAAACACACCCTAAAATATTTACTGTGAATATATTTACACTGAATTAATATAATGTCTAGGAATTGCTTTTAAATATTCAGATACATTCATATATCACTTGTGTAATTAAAAAATAAGTAAAAATGCACTGCAAATAATTTTCTGTTATGGAATATTCATAAAATATCAAAAGTAATTAAAGAAATCCCATTTACTAAGTTCTTGCTTTGTGCCAAGCAGAGACTAGCATCTGCATTATCTCATTTATGTCCAGACAACAGATGGGTGCTATTATCCTCATTCTACAGGTGACAAACTGAAGCTCACTTTCAGAAGTGGTAGAGTCAGCATTTGATTGAGGACCAACTCCTTTCAGGATATCATAGCTCTTTCAGAAGAAAGCTCTGGGGAAATCCTTCTTAGAAGCAGAGAAACAGACCAGAAGTTGTTTCCCAAATGTGTATGGAACACACCAAATGGTCCCTGGAAGTCTAATGGTTCTATAGAGCATGGGACATGTCCGTCTATTTCTTCTTCTGGTTTAGATAGCTCTCCCCAGAGCTCCCAATGCAGGGAGACACCTCTGGTGGGGGCGGGAGGGGGGGAGTTCTTGCTTAGGAGTGATGGCTAGTTGGACTGGGGCGGATACTTAATATAAACCAGCCAGTGAACTGCCTGACCAGCTATTAAATAGTAGAGCCTCTCTTTCTCTTAAGCATTTAAACTGAAAAAATGAGAGGATGTAGTTAGTCAATAACAGATGCTGGAAGTAAAAGATTTTGATGTCAAGAAAGGGATTGGGGGGGCGCCTGGGTGGCTCAGTCGTTAAGCGTCTGCCTTCGGCTCAGGTCATGATCCCGGGGTCCTGGGATCAAGCCCCGCATTGGGCTCCCTGCTCGGCGGGAAGCCTGCTTCTCCCTCTCCCCCACTTGTGTTCTCTCTCCCCCACTTGTATTCCCTCTCTTGCTGTGTCTCTGTCAAATAAATAAAATCTTTAAAAAAAAAAGGGATTGGGCATATTTTAACCATGTGCAAGATAAATAAGCAGAGTAGGTAGACTGAGAGAAAGAGAAAGAATGAGGCAGACATAAAAGAAGCTGATGGGGTGCCTGAATGGCTCAGTCGGTTAAGCATCCAACTCTTGATTTCAGCTCAGGTCATGATCTCAGGGTTGTGAGATTGAACCCCGAGTCAGGCTCCTCGCTGAGTGCGGAATCTTTTTTTTTTTTTTTAAAGATTTTATTTATTTATTTATTCATGAGAGAGAGAGAGAGAGAAGCAGGCTCCCAAGGAGCAGGGAGCCCGATGTGGGACTCGATCCCAGGACCCTGGGATCATGACCTGAGCCAAAGGCAGACGCTTAACCATCTGAGCCACCCAGGTCCCGCTGAGTGAGAATCTGCTTAAGATTCTCTTTCTCCCAAGGGGCTCCTGGGTGGCACAGTCAGTTGAGTGCCTGACTCTTGGGTTCGGCTCAGGTCGTGATCTCAGGGTTGTGAGATCGAGTCCTGTGTTGGGCTCTGCACTCAGCGTGGAGTCTGCTTGAGACTCTCTCTCTCCCTCTGCCCCTCCACCCCCAAGAAGAAGGAAAAGAAAAAAAAAAGAAGCTGAGATGATGTGGCCCTAAGTCAAATGGTCTGTTCCTAAATTCTCCATTACTTTCCTGCCTTCCTCCTTTCTTTCTGCCCAGTCCCAGTCTCCATTCATCTGAATCCTATCCTTCCAAATTCTAGTTGATAAGTATCATCCTGATGAAGCTTTTGCTGCTCAATCTAGGCCTCCATAATTCCTGTTCTTTCTCCTAAACTGTCTAATTTTATGATAGGATTATCGATGTTTTTTCATTTTATGTTTACTATGCACCATCTTGAATTGTTTGCTAGCTTTCCATGGGTATGTCTTTTCTACCTATTTCTTAGAATAAATGTCCTGAGCTTAGAAGCTTACATCTGTTCCTCTTCTCTTCTTTCTGTATCACTAAAAATGCTCCAGATCCCTTGTTCTGCATACCACTTACTTCAAAGTAGAGGCTCAGTGCATACTTTCTAATTAATTAATAATATGTGACTTGCAGGTGTGTCTCCTGTTCCCGACGTCTCAAAAATGAGAGTAGATACACTTTTACATATTTAGTAAGAATCATTCCTCCATAGACTGACAAATCCACTCCTCTGATACTATGGGGCTCAAGACAATTGCTTCCCACTCCTAAAAACGTCTGTGCTTCATTTTTCTTATGCAAACATGGGAAAGGTCAGAAACATTCTGTGTAATAAGATTAATGTCTCAAAGAGATTTTTTGGCAAGTAGCAGTAGCGGACTCCCACACCCAGGATTGGAAACCTTTGCCCACAGAAGAGTATGTCTTTTATTCAAATATGGGCAGTGTATTTATTTTTAAGAACGCAGCATTTCAGCCTTCATTTGTCCATACTTACCTACTGAAGTCTGTAGGAATTGTTGAATAACAATATTTTAAAATCTCCTGATGCATACTACCTAGAGTGGACTGAGGTGAAGAGAAAACTTAAAGGAATTAGTCTCTAGGTAATTGGCACATTGTCAGCATTTAAATTAGAATCCTAACACCTAATCAGATTTGATGAGGCTATTTTTTTTTAATGTTTTATTTATTTATTCATGAGAGTCAGAGAGACAGAGAAGCAGAGGCAGAGGGAGAAGCAGCCTCCCTGCCTAGCAGGGAGCCCAATGCGGGACTCGATCCCAGGACCCTGGGATCATGACCTGAGCCGAAGGCAGACGCTTAACCATCTGAGCCACCCAGGCGCCCTTGACGAGGCTATTAAACATCGGCTTTATTTTCTCCTGAGAATAACGCCAGGAACTTTTCTGAAGAAATGGGAGGCAATTATTAGCTGACTTGTAAAATGACTATAATCCAGAGCAATGGCATTTTATCTCCCTTTGAGCTATTACTCTGCCAATGGAGAACTTGCTGGTCCTTGGTGCACATCCAACCATTATCTTTAAGTAACAGATTACAGTTCTCCTTTTCTGTTCTCTCCAGGCCGAATAACTCCAATGCTCTTTTTCACTCCTTGATATACTCTGGTTTTCTCTAGCCTCTAATGTGGACTTGGGAGCAGAGATCTGGTTCCTAATGGTGAATCTACCAAGTAGATTTATGGTCTTGGACAAATCATGGACTCTGCACTTCAGTATTCTCATCCCTCCACAGGAGATAATAACTGCAGTCTTCAGTGTAATCAGTGATTCCAGCAAAAATGATAAAACCACTGAGGGAGAGGTTTTAGGGGAACAGGATATTCACATAGTCTCAAAGAGTCTCCCCATAGACTACTATCTAATTGCAAAGAGGAAAATGTACCTTTATGTTGGGGAGGTCCAGAAGTCACTCCTTTAACCAGGTGGTCAAATCCAGGGTGAACTTCTCTACTAGTTAGAGTAGGCACAAGGCCTATGGCCCACGATACTTTTAGGGGTTTTGAAAAGTGTTTCAATTTCTTTTAAAATGAGAAGAAAAAAATGAATATAATCCATCTTGGATTATATTTATCTTTATGCTGATATAATTATAAAATATAATTCTCAACATTTTTTTATGGAGAAAGGGTCCCATGAAGGTAAAAGTGCCAAGGGCCCATGAAATTCATAATTTGGCCCAGATTAAATTTAGCATCACCAATAATGGGACCATCTGAGATCGTGTGCCTCCTGATAAAATGCAATGGGAAGAACACAACATTGCTTATGCAGTCATCTTGCCCAAAATTTTTAACCTGAATCTGTATATGAGGAAACAATGAGACAAATCCAATTCTGGCACATTCTACAAGATAACTCGCTTAGATTCATCAAAACAGTCAACACCGTTTTTTTAGAAGAATATAGGGGAGCTACTGTTAACACTTTAAAGGAGATAAAAGAGATATAACAAGTAACCCTTTTCACAATATGTACATACAGCAAATTATTATGTTATGCATCTTAAACTTATACAACGTTATGTGTCACTTGTATCTCAATAGGACTGGGAAAAAAGAGAAATATAACAACCAAATGCAATGCATGTGCCTTAATTTGATCCTGGATTTTTTTTTTCTAAAGTAATAAATTATTATTTTTTTTTTTTGGAAAATGGGGGAAATGTGATTACATATCAGATGGTATTAAGGAATTATTGTTAATTTCATTAGGTGTGATAATGGTATTGGGGTTCTGCAGAAGAGTGTCCATGTTCTTAGGGAATACACACTGAAATACTCAGGATATTTGCACCTTACTTTCCAGAGTTCAACAGAATAAAACAAGCAAACAAATGTGTGTGTACACCCACCCACACCCACACACACGCACACTGTAGAGCAAGAACAAAGTCTAGGAGATGTTAATTGTTGAGTGTGGGTGGGTATTATACAGAAGTTCACAAGCAAGGGAGAGAACATGCTAAAATATAGAATTTTAAAAAGATGGGGCGCCTGGGTGGCTCAGTTGGTTAAGCGACTGCTTTCGGCTCAGGTCATGATCCTGGAGTCCCGGGATCGAGTCCCGCATCGGGCTCCCTGCTCGGCGGGGAGCCTGCTTCTCCCTCTGACCCTCCCCCCTCTCATGTGCGCTCTCTCTCTCTCATTCTCTCTGTCTCAAATAAATAAATAAAATCTTTAAAAAAAAAAAGAATTTTAAAAAGATAAACTAAAAAAAGAGATTAACAGTAAAATAACAAATTCAAAATAATGTGTTAGGGGCACCTGGTTGGCTCAGCTCAGGTCTTGATCTCAGGGTTGCGAGTTCAAGCCCCATGCTGGGCTCCATGCTGGGTGTGGAGCCTACTTATATAAAAAAAATAATAATGTGTTATAACTTCTTTGTTATATTCATATTTTTCTCTCGGGCTTGCAATTTTAGTATCATTGACAACCTGTGGGGTTTTGTTTTGCAGGAATATTTTAAAGCCACTTATCCATTTGAAGCCTCTCCAAAACCTGAAGGTGCAGGGAAGAATGAGGTGCCATGGTTGAGCCTTCTATATGTTGGGCCTTGTACTCCTGCTGCCTGAGCTACACATGGTAAGGGATCCTCTGATGTGGACTCAGGTAGAGAGTGAGCCTCAGTTTAAACCACTACATATTACTAACGTTTAATTCATCTTTATTTTTAAATAAAAATCAATATAAATAGAAGTTTTGACACTTTCCTCCCTTACCTGTGAGATCAGGTTGCACCTCTCCTGGAGGGCATGAACCCCACTTTGCAGTCCTCACAGATGGAGATTTCCCTTATAAATGTCAGTGTCTCTTACAAAAGGGTAACTTTGATTAGGATTTTCAGAGCCTGTCCTGTGTCTGCTGTTTCTTAAAAAATAATCAGCCTAAAGTCATCCTCATGCCAAAGAGGCACATGTTGGGGTGGCAAAATCTGCCCCCTTTTGCTGGTATTGAAATTAAGGGAGAAACACAAAAAATTTATTAGAATGTCTGTTCCCCACCTGCTCTATCCATGATGAAAACACGGTGGTTCTAGGCAAACACAAAATTCCTTCCTTCCTGAGTCTTTTGTACTGAATCTCCTGCATCTTTCACTGCCATATACACACCCTGAAGTTCCCTGTGGCCTGGGCCTAGAGGGAGGTCTGAGCTCTTTCATAAAGTCAGAGGCTGCAGAGCCTCAAGAGGCCATCTGAATGAGACATTGGGAGCCAAGCTGAAAACGGCATCAGGGAAGCTCTAAAATCCAGAGGCCGGCACAGGGCTGGAGAAAGGGGTGCTGATGTGGAGAAGGTTCAGAAGTGCAGGTACTGTTTCTGGGCTACGAGGGATGCAGAGGCTGAGGTATAAAATGGAAAGAGAGCTGCAAAACAATTGTTGGACATCTCATGGTGCCCTGGCGGAAGGAGTTGGGCAAATATTGATGCTTGGGCCCCAAACGGGTTTCAGCAGGATGACCTAATTCCAAAGCTCAGTGCTAATCCTGTAAAGGAATTTGTCAGAAGGGGTATAAGCAGGATGAAATATTACAGTTGCCAGTGGGTATGTTTCAAATGACAAAGAAGAGCAGTCACCCGGTTCCATTTCAGTCGCCACAAGCTGTTCGTAGGCCATTCCTCAAAAACTGTTATGGAGGGAAGAACATATATTTATAACTTGTTAGACTGTTTCAGCAATTTATGAGCCCAAAAGTTTGAAGAACGTTTATAAATCCCACTTGCGAGTTGTAGTTAGACATGGCCTGCATTTGCTCGACCGAGTAACATAGAAGATAGAGAACAGGGAAGAATCACAAAGACAGAGAAAAATCACCCGTGCTCTAGGGTGGAAGGTAAAATAGACTCAGGGTCATAAATTGTCTTCATAAATTGTCATTCACTGCCAAACAGACCCCGAAACAAGGATTTAGGTGCAAGTAGTTTGTTCGAGGGGGGGAATGGAAGCCAAGGAAATGTGCCATTCTGGGCAACTGGAGCACATTCCAGAACTGTGCCACCAAAGCGTGAGGAGGCTGAGGTGTTTCCCGTGGACTCCCATCCCTCTTTGGTTGAGAATGGTCCTCCACTGTTAATTCTGGAGCACTCCCACCTGCCTCAAACCTTCCCATGGCCAGGTATCGCTCTCGGTCAGAGAAAAGCAGCAAGCCCAGGTCTGTAAGGGACCTCTAGGGAGTGCGAGGGATATGGGTGGGCCACCAAGAGCAACCACTATGTAAATTCTTCTCCTGGTCCCATCAGTGTATCAAACGCATATGCAGAAAATGAAATATCAGAGACAATGTTAGTTTTTGAATATATTTCAAATTATTGGGGATTAAAATAGAATTTCTAAATTATCTCAGTCAAGTGCATTATCTTTTTTTTTTCTCAAAATAGGAATTATTAAAGCTCAAAAATACCATCATGGCATATGAGTCATTGTATCTAATTATAAAAATTTAATAGCACTATATTTAAATAACCTTTTATGAGAGTCTTCATACAGGGGGAAATGTTGACCCAACTTTGTAGCTTATTGGGTCCCCTGGCCCAGAAGGTTGATCCTGGCAGTGTTAGTGAGGTATCACTGCGTGGGGAAGGAGCCCAAGACAGTGAGTGGGAAGAACTTAAGGGAGACCGGGAGCCGTGCATTCTACACCCACTTCCATAATTCGCTATTTTTACAAAAGCATGCTGTCTCCATTTCCTTTTATTTTATTTTATACTATTTATTTAACAAAAACTTATATGTGAGACTATGTGCCTGGTACAGCTCCTAACACTTTTCAAGGATTAACTTTTTGAATCCCTGATAACGATGCAAGGAAGTAGGTACTACTGTGGTCATCTTCTTACAGATGAAGAATCTGAGGCACAAGGAGGTGAACCAGGTCACCCGAGCTCACACGGCCAGCAAGTGGCAGAGCTCGGAGTTGAACAGAGGTCCTGGGTCCAGATCTTAAACCATGAGACTTTCAGATCTCCATTTCCTTCATCTGTGAAATGAAACTAATGATATCAACCTTACTTGCTATAAGGAGGTGCTAAATGAGGTGTTTCAAAAGCACTTTGAAAACTAGGAAGCACGATTTAAATAAAAGGCTATTACAGTCCATGAAAAGAAATGATTGTCCCCTGAACAACACCTGGTTGAGATGTCAACATCCTCTCAGCTCCCTTATGAACATAAATAACAGTCACGCTAATAACAAACACTCTTTTGACTAGGCATTCTAACATTTTATAAAGAAGTCAATACATTGTCTCATTTCATCATTACAAAAATTACAGTAGTCCTATGACATATTAAAAGTTAATACCCTTATCTCCATTTTATAGATCGAAAACTGAGACCTGTAGAGTGGTTTGCCCAAAGTCACACAGTTGACAATGAGAAGAACCAGGGCTCAAACTCAGACATCGTTTCAAATTCAGTGCTTTTGAATTTGTCCTCACTGTGAATAGTGCTCCAGTAAATGTGACCTCCAAAAATTAACAATAAAAGAAAGAAGCAAAGAGAAGACAATACAGTGAAAGAAAGAAAGGACTGTTACTGTTTAACAGGTAGGGAGTTTCAGATTGGGAAGATGAAAACAGTTCTGGGGATGGATGGTGGTGATGGTTGTACAACCATGTGAATGCACCATAGAACGCCACAGAACTGAGCACTTCAAAATGATTAAAATAGTCAATTTTATATTATGTATATTTCATCACAATACAGTTAGGAAAAAAGGAAGGATGGGGGGGGTAAATAAGGGAGGGAAGAAAAGCTTAGAAGTTTGTCACCAGGCAACTTTGGGGGCATCTTAATTAAGAATGAACTGAAAAGGGCGCCTGGGTGGCTCAGTTGGTTAAGCGACTGCCTTCAGCTCAGGTCATGATCCTGGAGTCCCAGGATCGAGTCCCGCATCGGGCTCCCTGCTCGGCGGGGAGTCTGCTTCTCCCTCTCCCACTCCCCGTTTGTGTTCCCTCTCTCGCTGTGTCTTTCTCTGTCAAATAAATAAATAAAATCTTTAAAAAAAAAAAAAGAATGAACTGAAAAAGTTTGCTTTGAGTCAGCAAAGCTATCATCAAGGAAGATGGTCTAGACAGTGCATTTGAATGACTTTTTTCAGTTGAAAATTTTAGAATAAAAGTGCTAACAGCCTTTTCCCAAGACATCTCCCATGGCCCAAACACTTCCTATTTCTCTAACCATTTCAAGCCTAGACGAACCCCTGGAGGTACAGAGGAAATGATTCTCCCTGAGCACAATTCCCCTTTTTCGCAATTTTAAAGGGCCTTGCGTACATGAGAACTTACAGGAGGCCAGCACTGTGCATGACGGTGAAACCATCTGGAGGACGTTGTGAGAAGCGCAGCGTCTGGTCACATCTTCACTTCCCCCATGAGCAACGGGAAGCCTCGGCCCCCAGCACCCCCATGCCCACCACCCATGCGAGCTGGAATCTGGGTAAGCCTGGAGTTAAAACTCTCTCCTTTTCTTCATTTAAACAACTGTTAGTATCACAGTGGACCCAGGGCACACTGGAAAAGACACATATCTTAAAGACGTTGGGGTTTGACTCTCAATTTTTTGATTCGAAAGCAAATGCGCATGACATGACAGTACCTCATACTTTAAAGCAGCACACAGGTGTCTGATTTGTATTGTATTGTTTTTATTATATCCCCTAGGAAGTCCGTCCTGGCTAACTGGACAGGGGTCATGGATTCCCCTAGGTTCTAGTTTGATATTATAATAGTGATGTAACGGGACGGATGGTAGCTACACTGGTGATGAACTTCAAACCACTAAGCTGTACACCTGAAACTAATGTAACATTGTGTCAACTCTACGCAGCAAAGATACAGTGAAGACACTGCTAAATGCCCACGTCAGCAAGCATGCACACACTTTTATATCCCGCACAGCAAACTAAGGATCTACTGGTCAAATCTGACCCTCTGCCTGTTTCCATATGGCCCATGAGCTAAGAATAGTTTTTGCATTTTAAATGGCTTTTAAACAGTCAAAAGAAGAATCACATTTTGTGACATGTGAAAAGTAAATGAAATTCAAGTTTCAGGGTCAGTAAATAAGGTTTCACTGCAACAGAGCTATGCCTATTTTCTTCCATAATATCTATGGCTGCTTTCATGCCATAATGGCAGTGTTGAGGGGTTGCAACAGAGACCTTACGGCCCACAAAGCTGAGAATATTTATCATAGGGCCCTTGAAAAAAATGTTTACTGGCCCCCCAGCCTGTGTGCACTGAATGTGTGAACATGGCTAGCATTTCTGTTGTTCTCGGCCTGTTCATACCAAAATTGTTGGTTCCTTCATTAATGGAGGAGAGAGTCTGTCTTCCATTTTACACAGCGCTCTGCCTGTTAGGCTTAGTAATTTGTGATCATGAAGACAGTAGGCCACTGAGCTTTGCCGTTGGTCTTCCAGTGCTAAACACTCATTGTCCAGGATGCTTAGTCAATTTATCGGCACAGGTAAGGACTAATTTAGTATCTCAGGCTCTGCTTGGCATTATGGATATAAAAGTCCCTGACCACTAAGGACTTAAAATCTGGTTGAGGAAGCAAGCTAGGCCCAGGTAAGGCCCTGAAAGAACAACAGAATGATGCTTAACATATTACATTCCCCTTTGTGAGGCGCTCTTAGACGATGCTGGGTCAGTCTATGAAGTGCTTTTACCATGGTGCAGACATGAGTACATGTTTAATGCTAAACCTGTTTTCTATATAATTACGGAATATAAAACTTGGGAGTCATCAAGGCCCATTCCCTTCACATTACAGAAGAGGAAAAGTAGTGGCCAGAGGTCCCACAGTTGGTTAGCTGAGAACCAAGACTAGAACCTAGGTCTCTGGGTCCCCTAGTTAATTATATTTGATTATAGCTCTTCAGTCTCAGGTCTTTTTAAAGCACCAGGAAAGAGTACTTCAAACTAAATATTTACTATACTGATCTTCATCCCATAGTGCATATTTCCCTCAAACCATCATTTTAACCTCCAGTTTCACCTCTGCTGACAACCTAGGAAAGAAAAGATGCCAAATTCTGATTTTTCTGTTCTCCTGTGGTGTTTCCAATCATTTAAAGTAGAAGGGGAGGGGTGCCTGGGTGGCTCAGTCAGTTGAGCGTCCTACTCTTGATTTTGGCTCAGGTCATGATCTCAGGGTCATGGGATCGAGTCCCATGTCAGGCTACGTGTTCAGTGGGGAGGCTGCTTCTCTCCCTCTCCCTCTGCCCCTCTCCCCACTCGTGCACATGTGCACATGCATGTGCGCTCTCTCTCTCTCTAATAAATAAATAAATCTTTATTTTTATTTATTTATTTTTTAAAATGTCACCTCTGATGGCTTTTTTTTTTTTTAAGATTTTATTTATTTGACAGAGAGAGACACAGTGAGAGAGGGAACACAAGCAGGGGGAGTGGGGAAGGGAGAAGCAGGCTTCCCGTGGAGCAGGGAGCCTGATGCGGGGCTCGATCCCAGCACCCTGAGATCATGACCTGAGCCAAAGGCAGATGCTTAACAACTAAGCCACCCAGGCGCCCCAATAAATAAATCTTTAAAAAAAATAAAGTAGAAGGGGAAAAGAATAGATAATAATGAAATTCTTAAAAATCTGTTTTGATTGCCATTTATTTAAAGAGAAATAAGCATTTCCCATATGCTCTCATGGAGAAACTACTGTAATTTTGTTTTTACATAATTTTGTATTGTTTTTTAATTGTGTTTAACATATTTCTCAGAGGCCCAAGCCCGGTATGAAAGTGCCTGATAATAAAACAAAACAAACAAACAAAAAATACCACCAAAGGGAAAAAAAGAAACTTTGAAAAGCTTGAAGTTGACCTGTAGTCATTCTATTTATATGTAGACAGCATAAAGAAATAAGTGAGTCACATGGACATACTATTATTTTTACAATGAGTTCTTCTCACACTGGAAGTAAATTTCTTTATGTGCTGCACTCCACATTTTTTCCTGCTTCTTTCCTGGGTACCTTTAGCTATTCCCACTGGCTAACTGGTCTGAGTACAATACAAAAAAAGAAAAGTAAAAAGAAGTGAAGTTTAAAGAAATGTACCTCAGGAACATTTTGGCTCTTTCCTTCCCACGGAATTTCAGCTGTTCTCAACCCCTGCATAACTAAATGTTGGCTCCAGCTCTTACTTACTGGGGCTAAGAGCCCTGGCTTAGCTGAAAGATCCCAGAGGCTTTGATGTACCTACAGTACTTGGCAGTGTCCACTGCTGCAGGCCTCAGCTGAGACTCCTGACTTACTCACGTCTCTGAATCTAACCTGTGGAGATAATGTGAGGCTGTGCATGCTGATCCCACAGGTCCGATGAGGGAGTTCTGTTTTCCATTTCTGATAATGGCAAACCAGCTTGTTGCTGAGTAACTCCCCTAAAATGAAAAGTTAGGAAATCTCTTGGAAAGCATCAGAGAAATACCAAGGCAGTGAGGATCTGAGGGGCCAAAATCCTGGAGAGAAGGAAGCATAAAGAGATGAAGCTGTCATTCAGTACCATTTTTGCCTTAAGGCATTTACCAAGTTTCAAACAGCAACAGAGAAATAAAGCTGAGCAGAGCTTCTAGCAGTTTTAGGAGGAAGGAGGACAATAAATGGAGTTCAAGGCCCACCAAGGAGAGGAGGCCAGGTAAACACCCCAGGCTTTCAGTTTGGATTCCCAAAAGGGGGACACCCTAGCAGGAGGTGTGAACTAATTCTTGCAAAGACCCAATCCCAGCCTCCAATCTGCTCAGTCCCTGATCGGGTCAGATATACTGCCACCTCCTAATTATCTGCAAGAAGCAAAAGCGAATCTTTTCTGGAAGATAATAACATGCAGAACCTCGAATTATTTACAGTTCTTCATATACAAAATCAGGTAGTCAAACAAAATTGCCTCGTATACCAGGAGGCAAAACAAAATGGCCAAAAAACAAGAGAAGAAAATCTGTAATAGAAACCGGCTTAGAGAGGTTCCACATGTTAGAGTTACCAGAGAGGGATTTTAAAATACATTGGGACTAATTCAAGAAATTAGATGACAAGATGGAACCAAATGGAAAGACTAGACATAGCTAAAGAGAGGATTAGTGAGCTGAAAATGGCTAGAGTGAAGTACAGTGAGAATAGCAGAATGGAAAACACAGTAAAAGGAGTAAGAAATTCATGGGACATGGTGAAATGAGATTGTGTTTAAAACAGTTCCTAGTAACAGAGGCTTGACCCTAGGATGGAATCTTCTGCCTCAATAAAAACAAAAACAAGCAAAGGAGGAAGAAAACTCGAAAAACTTAACCTGTAGTATTCTGTTGATACGTAGACAGCATAAAAAAAGAGAATGGGACAGAAGCAATATTTGAAGTTGTAATGGTTGAGAACTTGAGAAAACTGGCTAAAATCTTCAAACCACAGATTTAAGAAAAGCTATGAATCCAAGCAGGAAAAAGACAAAGAAAACCACAGCTAAGTGCATCATAGTAATGCTGCTGAAAACCAAAGATAAAGAAAAAAATCTTAAAATCATTCAAAGAGCGACAAATCAATAATTTTAAAGAAGCACCAACAAAACTGACATCTGTCATCATAGCGGAAGTCCAAGTACAATAAATGGCAACGTCAAAGTGTGAAAGATCAGAACTGCTGGCCTAGAATTCTATGCCCAGTGAAAATCTCCTCCCCAAATGACATCAAATAAAGGCATTTTCATACACACCAAACCAGAAAATGTATCCCCATTATATTTACACTCAGTGAAACACTGAAGGGCATTCTTTGGGCAGAAGCAAAATGATCTCAGGTAAAGTCAGAGTTGTAGGAAGAAACAGAGAACAACAGAAAAGATAAATATGGGAATAAATTTAAATCTAAAGGTAAAAAATATGTGAGTAAATATAAAGTATGTAAAAACAATAAACATAGTGAGTTGTGGGTTTTAAAATACAAAGAGAATTAAAATAGAAAATAACAATAGCTTCTCCCCACCCCCACCCCTCACAAAAGGCAGGAGGGAATTAAAATAAAGTGTCTTTGCATTGCAATCCTTGAATTGTCCTGGAAGTGGGAAAGTACTAATTTATAGCAAACTGTAATAAGTCAAGGATACATGTTATAAACTCTAGGGTAGCCCCTGAAAGAATACGAAGAAGAGCTTGTATAATTAAACTCATGGGGAGGGGTAGAATAATTAAAATATTTCACTAATTTAAAAGAAGGCAAGAAGAAAGGGAGAAAGAATAATGAGACTGGTGAGACCAATAAAAATCAAATAATAACGTGGTAGATTTAAATCCAAATATATCAGCAAAGTCGAATTTATCAGAGTGTCTATGTTTATAGGACAGAAACCTGTAGCCAAATTACAAACAGCAAAGACATTTGTGTAAAGTGACTCATGTTACACATACCCACAAAATACCAACATTGATGAGGAAAACTTAAAACTCATAATGCCAAGACATCCATGGCAAACAAGTTAATGGACGTCAATTAAACAAGTATTTAAGATTACTCAAGGCACAAAACTTTAAATACTGTGAAATTGGGCGCCTGGGTGGCTCAGTTGGTTAAGCGACTGCCTTCGGCTCAGGTCGTGATCCCAGGGTCCTGGGATCGAGTCCCACATCGGGCTCCCTGCTCGGCGGGAAGCCTGCTTCTCCCTCTCCCACTCCCCCTGCTTGTGTTCCTGCTCTCGCTGTTTCTGTCTCTGTCAAATAAATAAATAAAATCTTAAAAAAAAAAAAATACTGTGAAATTGTACAGCCCATATAGGAAAGAAATTTGATAGTGGCTTTCTCAAATAATCTTAAACACTATACAGTCATCCTATAATTATATGACATAACCAGTTATGACTTACAGAGCTGAAAGAAACTTTTCTAACCAATCCTTAATAATAAACCCATTTTAATCAACCATGCCACGAGTCTGACTCATCTTTCTAATTTCTCTATAGAAAAGGATATCACCAAACCATTGTCATTTTAAGAGGAGACAAATGAGGATGAAGCCAAAATATTTAAGAAAACAAGTGTGATGGACATGTGTCAGGCAATTAATTAATAGATACTATGTTATTTTTCTGGATTTTGTGATGTTTGTAGAATTTATCAACTTATTTAAATTTCTAACATTGTGATTTCTAAATCTAATATCTTTCTAAATCTTTTAAAACAACCACGTTTCTACCTAACTTTGCATTCATAATTTTACTTGTTTTTTCTTAAAAAGCATCCTCCAGGACGCCTGGGTGGCTCAGTCATTAAGCCTCTGCCTTTGGCTCAGTCATGATCCCCGGGTCCTGGGATCGAGCCCTGCATCGGGCTCCCTGCTCATCGGGGAGTCTGCTTCTCCCTCTGTCCCTCCCCCCTGCTTGTGCTCTCTCTCTCTCTCTTTCACGCCCTCTCTCTCTCTCTCACACAAAAATAAATAAAATCTTTAAAAAAAAAAAAAGCATCCTCCAAATAGTTCCCATAAAACCTGCATAAGGTCTTTTCGTCTAGAGTTGGGATGACTGTTCTACTGCAGTCATTCTGTTAACCATCAAAAGAGATGAACATGATTCATAAACCGTAATCCAGCCTTCCAGGTTCTCTCAGTAGGACCTACCAGAATTCATTCATTTCTTTACTCCTTCCTTCATGTTTCCATCCACTCATGTATTCAATAAACACTTATCAAGCCTCTATTACAGGTTAGGGATGGTTTTAGTATCAAAGAATATGCTACTGAATGAGATAGCCTCCCATTTTTGGGGGGGTATATTTCTAGTGGTAGAAGACAGATAATAAACAAGTAAGCAAATAAATGAACAAAATAATTCTCAAGAAAATAATACTGGATGATATTTACCTAAGAAAAATGAAGATATCATCCATACAAAATCCTATGTGAACGTTGATGACTTTATTCATAACTACCCAAACCAAAAACAACCCTAATGCCCACTGACTGAAGAAGGGATAAACCAACTGGTATACCCGTGCAGTGGAACACTACTCAGCAATAAAAAGGAATGGGCTCCTGATACATGCAACAACATGAGTTTGAAAGAAGCCAGACTTAGGGTGCCTGGGTGGCTCAGTCGTTAAGCGTCTGCCTTCGGCTCAGGTCATGATCCCAGGGTCCTGGGATCGAGTCCCACATCGGGCTCCTTGCTCGGCGGGAAGCCTGCTTCTCCCTCTCCCACTCCCCCTGCTTGTGTTCCTGCTCTCGCTGTCTCTCTCTCTGTCAAATAAATAAATAAAATCTTTAAAAAAAAAAAAAAAAAAAAGAAGCCAGACTTAACCAACTGTACACTGTATAATGTCATTCATATGCTATTTTAGAAAAGATCAGGGGTTTTCAGGAGCTGAGGGTGGGGGAATCGGATAGACTACACAAGGACATGATAGTATCTGGGGTGATGGATGTTCTACATCTAGACTGTAGTGGTGGTGGTTACATACTGCATAAGTTTGTCAAAATTCAGAGAAATGTACACCTAAAAGTTTACTATATGTAAGTTACACCTCAGTCAACCTGAAAAAAGAAACTGGATGATGGAATAGTGTTGGTCATTCCTTTAGACTGAGTGGCCAATGAAGACCTCCCATAGAAAGTGATATTTATTTATTTTTTTAGAGGGGGCAGAGGTGCAGGGGGAGAGGGAGAGAGAATCTCAAGCAGGCTCCACGCCCAGCACAGAGCCCAACGCGGGGCTCTATCTCACGACCCTGAGATCATGATCTGAGCCAAAATCAAGAGTCGGACGCTTAACTGACTGAGCCACCCAGGCGCCCCTAAAGAAAGTGATATTTAATGTGTAAAATGAATCAGCAGCCTTTTAGAGGTTTCTGGCAAATCAAATCATTTCAAGTAGCAGCAAATATCAGATACTAATCAGCAGAATTTCAAAGATGACTGTAAGAAACAAAATCAGAGAGGAATGAAGAATTTTTTTCTTTTATTCTGCAAAACGTGTTTTAATTAAGAGAGAATTTATGCAAACCCTACACACCAGGAGGATTTACAAGTGCAAAAATGCTAATTTAGTCTATTTTTCAAAGGATGTTATTGACAAGCACAGTTCAAAAAACCTCACCAGGAAGCCCTTTCAGGCTATGCAATATGTTTCATGATCAAGTTTGTGCTTTTTTTCTCTTTGCCTCCATGCATATTAAGTTGCCAGAAATGATACTTAATTAATCACACAAAAGTCTAACACTTTCACAGATAATATGTTAGAGACAAGGTCAAAATCCTTTTCTGCCCTTCTGTCTACAGCACTCCAGTTGAAAGAGCCTTGCTGGGAAACCCCACTTCCGTTGCCCCTGCCCTCTGGGCACTGCAGAGTCTGCCAGCAGCCGTGGCAGATCCATCACCCTGGGGAAACACGAGTTGAGTTTCCTTCCAGAGAGGCAGTATGCTTCAGAAAAATCAGACTATAGAGAAGTTATGAACTGGTGACTCATGTAAGCCCCTCCAACAGAGGGACTTTCTGGAAAAAATGCTTTGCAAGAAATTAAATCGACTTGGGGCGCCTGGGTGGCTCAGTCATTAAGCATCTGTCTTCGGCTCAGGTCATGATCCCAGGGTCCTGGGATAGAGCCCCACATCGGGCTCCCTGCTCGGCGGGAAGCCTGCTTCTCTCTCTCCCACTCCCCCTGCTTGTGTTCCCTCTTTCGCTGTGTCTCTCTCTGTCAAATAAATAAGATCTTTAAAAAAAAAAAGAAAAAGAAATTAAATTGTCTTGTCTTGTGTGAAAGGGCCAATGTCCTTGAAATCAGTGAAGCTGGGCCTCTAGAACATTAGAGGAGCCTCTGGCATCACTGGGGCGATCCCCTTAGAAGGGCACCATCTTGCAGTTACTCGGGTTATCCTCCCTCAGGACAGTAGGGTCTGGGATCAGTAGCTCCCACTGTCCAGGGAAGGGAAATGGAATCAGACTCTGTGTTTTGATGGTGTCTGAAGAAAAGTTTCCAGTTCCCCCAAAGGAACTAGGACTTAAAATGAGGAGAGCAGTATTATAGTCTGACTGCACTTTGAATCTGCTATGACAAGGCCAAATTCCATCTTTTGGTCTCTGTCAAACAAGGGTTTGAACTTTAAGATGATTTCTACTTGTCACTGCTCAAACATCAACCAAGCTGTGGTTATTGTCCTCTTACTAGATGTACGGTGGGCCCGGGTGTCATAGCAGGCACAGACCCCAAGGAGCTTCCCACATGATTAAGGAAGTAGAAAACACATCTATACAAAGGACCCAGTAATAAAATGTGGGACAGATTTGGTATTTCATAGACAATACAGGCAAAAACTTGAGAAGGGGAAAAATCAGTGAAAGCAAAAGATCAGGGAATGCTTCATAGAGGAGAAGGGACCTGAACTGTGCCTTGAGGGATTCATAGGATTTGGACAGATGGAGGGAATAGAACCCAGCTATTAAGGAGAGGGAAATGAAGTCAGAGAGGGGAGAAGTCAGAAGGCAATGTGGAAGCAATGAGAAGTTAGCTAGAGGGGCGCCTGGGTGGTTCAGTTGGTTAAGTGTTCGACTCTTGATTTCTGCTCAGGTCATGATCTCAGGGTTGTGGGATTGAGCCCCGTGTTGTCGGGCTCCATGCTGGGTGTGGAGCCTACTTAAGATTCTCTCTCCCTCTCCCTCTGCCCCTCCCTGCCCCCCACTCTGATCGCACGCTTGTGCTCTCTCTCTCTAAAAAGAAAAAAAAGGAGTCTAGCTACAACTGTGTTTGTTCTGGCAAGCCTTGGGATAGGAAGATAGAAAGACAGACTGGTAGAAAGAAGAGGTCCCGGCAAAAGAGAATTGAAGGATCAGAGAGAAGTTCATAACACAGACCTGGAAAGTGAACCACACATGTATTTTTCAGAAGGTCTCAAAACCTCATCAATGGGATGCCCAAATTCCCCAAGCCTGTGACTGGTGACTGTATTGGGCTGCCTGGTTTCTTCCCTCTTCATTTTTGCTATCTTCTCATAGAAGATATTTGACAGACAGGAATAGCCCATGCAGCTAGGGGGCATTTGATATTTGCCTATGTGAGAAATTCCTGATACTGTCAATGAGACAGACCAACTAACATGGATCTTGGAAAAGAGATTTGGACCCCAAGACACAGAGCAAACTCTCTTCTGTCCAATAGAACTCTCTGCAATAATGGAAATGTTCTGTATCTGTACTGTCCAGTAGAGTCATGTGTGGCTACTGAGCCTTTGACACGTGGCTGGTGTGACTAGGGAGCTGAATTTTTAGTTTTACTTGGTTAGTGGCTAAGATGCTGGACCATGCAGCTCGAGATGGCAGGAAAGGCTGAAACTACATTATCTCATAAACTCTTTGCAATGAACCTCTTTTCCTCCACGGCTGCTTGAAGCTTGGCCGCCATCATGAACGACACAGTAACTATCCGGACCAGGAAGTTCATGACTAACTGACTACTTCAGCGGAAACAGATGGTCATTGATGTTCTTCACCCCGGAAAGGCAACAGTACCTAAGACAGAAATTCGGGAAAAACTAGCCAAAATGTACAAGACCACACCAGATGTCATCTTTGTGTTTGGATTCAGAACCCATTTTGGTGGTGGCAAGACAACTGGCTTTGGCATGATTTATGATTCCTTGGATTATGCAAAGAAAAATGAACCCAAACACAGACTTGCCAGACATGGCCTGTATGAGAAGAAAAAGACATCAAGAAAACAGCGAAAGGAAAGCAAGAACAGAATGAAGAAAGTCAGGGGGACTGCAAAAGCCAATGTTGGTGCTGGCAAAAAGTGAGCTGGCGATTGGACAACAGAAGGAGTAAAGATGCTGCAGTGGCTTTATCTGTGGAGGTTATGCAGATTTTTCACGAGAGGATCAAGAAACTAAGAATGTTAATGTGAAAAAAAAAACTCCTTGCAATGAATTCAAAGAATCTGTACTTCAAGAAGTTTGCCTAAATGCAATTCTTTCCTGTTTTCTTTACACATTCCAAATCACAAGGGAGGGGAAAATGTATGAACTGTCTTTTCCATGGAATCAAGGATCACAATTACAATGGAACTCCTCTATATATCTACCTTTGGGATTCATTCTGCCATCCATTCTAGCAGAAATAGCACTGAATAATAATACTGAAGCAGGCACAATATAACTTGGGTATTATATGCTGTCAAGATAACATCTAGCTTTAAACGTCACACTTACTGGAAAACATAAACTCTCCTTACCCTTCTCCTATTGAGGGCCTAATTTTGGTCTTAAACTCCATTTACATAATGCTGAGGACCTAGTACAGAAATGGGCATCTAGTAGGAAAGACCAGTCTGTAAAAAATATATCCATCCATCCATCCATCTGCCCATCCACTCATCCACCCACCTATCTTTTCATTTGTCCATCCATGCACCCATCTTCATCCCCCGAATCTATTCATAGACTCAGAAAGAAAGGTTTTTCTCACATTTACTCAGTGAGAGCTTCATAGGGAGGAAGAGATTAAGAAGTCAGTAACTGTATGAAACATTTTAAAGAGTATGCTTTCAGATGAATTCCAAAAAAGGAAAAGAAGAATGAGAAGAAAAGTGTGTATTAATTAACCATAATTTTAATTAATCACTGTTTATTCATCACCCGTTTGGTGCCAAGGAACCATGTGAGGCAGTGTGGAAGATAGAAGAATATATAAGAAATCTCTGCCCTCAGCATTCTTTTTTTTCTTTTAAAGATTTTCCCATCCAAGTACTAACCAGGCCAGACCCTGCTTAGCTTCCGAGATCAGACGAGATCGGGCACGTTCAGGGTGGTATGGCCGTTTTTATTTATTTGACAGTGAGAGAGCGCAAGTGCGCACATAAGCAGAGGGAGAGGGAGGAGCAGGCTTCCCGCTGAGCAGGGAGCCCGATGCGGGGCTTGATCCCAGGGCCCTGGGATCATGACCTGAGCCGAACGCAGAAGCTTAACCGACTGAGCCACCCAGGTGCCCCTGCCCTCAGCATGCTTAATAATCTACTTGAAAAGTTAACGCAATGAATATACGAGAGGCTAAAAAAAGACAAATGAGTAAAATACTTCAAAAGAGCAAAATGAAAGAAGTCACAAGATAATTCATGTCTGAGATAATAAGCTTTATGTTTAGGGGAGGGTTAGGACCTTGGGGCTAGAATGGTCCAACTTAGGGTTTTAAGGAGGAAGCTTGAACCATATTCCAAATGATAGGCAAGATGACAGATAAAAAATTTGGAGGGACCTTAGAAATAATCTAGCTCAACTCTATTACTTTACAGATGATTCAACTAAGGTCAGAGAGTTAAGTGACTTGGGCATTAATGGCAGCAAAAAGCCTAAAAGGCAGGACCGTTGATGCCCACTCCAAGCCCGTACATCACATGGGGAGTAGTGTCTTCTATGCAGGAAAGGAGAAAGTGTCTGGAGAGTGGGCAGGACACAGCATCAGCAAGGGAGCAGAGCCAGGAACTCATCAGTGTTCCACCAGGTATGAGGACATCGGCGCGTGTGTAAGGGGGAAAAGGCATGGAAGGAGGGGGAGGGCAGGGACCAAAAGCGAAGGGGCTTGAATGCAAATCTGCAATTGACCAGCTGTGTGAAACCCAGAATTCTGGTTTCTGGGACTGCCTTGAAGTCTCCCTCTGACACAGTGGCAACAGTGTAAACTTTTCCAGAAAACTGTTATCCCCTTCATATTAAAAAAGACTCAAGTTCGCCTGGGGGAAGGGAGGGCTGCAGAAGGGAGATGGGGATGAGTACCGGCATTGCTGGTGAACCTACAAGGGGCAGGGATGGATGACTATCACTATGCTGTTCCCACCTCAGAAACCCTGATGCAGTAGATTTAGGGTAGGGACTAAGAAGCTGTATTGGTTTTGAGCTCCCCATTGATTTGTGATGATCATCCAGTTTGGAGGGTCTTCTGGTTCATCCTTTTACCACCCTGTCAAATACAGACTTAGCGCTTTAGAAAACTCTTTGACGATATTTACTAAATATGTGTCCCCTGTGATCTGGCGATTCCATTCCCAGGCTTAAACCCAAGAGAAATAAACACATATGTTCCCCAAAAGGCACAAATAAGCTTATCCAGAGTAGGTTATTATGAACCCCAAACTGGAAACAACCCAATGTCCATCAGTATTAGAATGGATACATAAACAGGGTATATTCATACAGTGGAATACTACACAAGAATTAAAAAGAACATAGATGACTCTCACAGACATGACAGGCATAAGAAGTATGATGCCCTTTATACGAGATTAAACAACTGGCAAAAATAATCTATGTTAACTGAACTCAGAATAGTGATTGCTCCTGTCTGGGGGTGGGTATTAACTGGAACTAGGCATAAAAGAAAACTCCTGGGGTGCCGGAACTATTCTATATCTACATCTGGGTGGTTTACTTATGTTATGAAGACATAAGTAAAAATCCATTGAGCTATACACTTGTTCACTTTACTGTATACAGATCGTACCTTGTTGAGAAAAAACAGAGAGGGTATGGGTGTGTGTATTTGCCCTGCCATCCTCATGAGGTTATTATAAGACCCCAATAGCTTTTAAAAATGAGATAAATAGATAAGTGTAGTTTTGTATTATTTAACTAGCTCAATACTCATTCTTGTCGAAATCGGTTAGATGCACTCACTACCTGTGATTCAGGTGATCCATCAGCTTTTTGAAGCCTCACCAAAGCACAGAAAGTTAGTTATAGGGCAGCTTATAGTAGGGGAAGAACACACAGTAACTATAAACTTGCTGAGAACACACCGGAGCTGCCAAAGGCTGCAACCTGGCTTTGGAAAGAGCCTTTCTGCTGATGGGGAATTCGGTCTGCTCTGAAACTCTGGAAAGAGCCCCCTGCAGCTACATCTTCACATCCCACACCCTCGCTTTCCTCTCTGTCTCCCCACCCCACCCCAAGAAAATGGTAAACACCCTCTACACCACTGCACCCAGCAGCCCGGGGTCCAAAATCTCATCTTCCCATCAGGAAAATGCGCCTCCATCCTGAGATGACCTCAGCATCTGTGTAATGAGCCACAGACCTTCTGCCAGCTCCAAAGTTTGCCTGGCCCGGGTCAACACGCGAGACTGCCCCTGGCCACCAGTACCTGGGGGGCCGCTGTTCAGGTGAGAGCAAGCTGGGGGCGAGCGGCGAGAGTGGAGAAAGCCCCTCCGGCCGGTACGGTGTGCAGACCTTGCCTCCGGGCTATTACTTTTCCATCTTTGAAAATGAACAGTGTACTTTAGGCAGCTAAGTATAAAGACATGTCTACAAATACTGATAACACTGTCTTTATTCGTCCATTACTCGACAAAGCCAGATCACCTGGGGACTGTTTGTTCCTCTATAAAATGAAAACCCACTACCACGTGTACTAAAATGTGGGACATTTTCTTCAGAGTATAAACTTTCAAGAGCTGCTTCTATGCCTTTCCTGGTACACGCTCAGATCCTCATGTGTCTTTAACAGCATAACATACAGTGGATTTTAAAATGAAAACTTAGAGTCTCTGGTTCATTGTTCCAGTTTTTTCTTAATTTGACCATATGCTCCATGATGTTTCGGGAGTCTATTCATTACTGTGTCCACTTTCTAGAGCTCAGAAGCATGCTAGATCTAGGCAGCAATGTGTGTGAACAGTCTGCGGATATTTCCCGACGGGTTAATTCAACCAAGTGTTTTTTAACATAATAGATGCTTGGTAAATGTTGAAGGAATTAATATGAATCTTTAAGAGTGAATAAAGGTGAATTTTTAAGCAACATGTTCACACAAGAAATGCAGTTCACAAATATGAGTGTTGCCCAGAATGAAACGTTGGACTCCCCACCAAAAAAACCCAACCAAACAAAAAAACCCAAAGGCACTGTATGTGGAAGTACGTCAAAAAGATTAAAATTCAAAATCAAACTTGAATGGAACTTTCTCAAGGGAAAAAAAATCCAAATAATATTTGATTTCACTGAAGGGACACATAGAAAAACCAGCTCTCTGGTTACAGAGAGCCCAATACAAAATCAGCTGTGAGAAAAGGTAAATGGTCTAAGGAAAATAAATTTCAAAGAAATGCTGCTTATTGTCTCCTCTTGTTTATTTCTGAAAGAATATTTTGAGGAAGAAATTCAGTGGGACTTTTCTGCTCTCTGAAGCCTTTGAATTGTTTCGAAGAAACATTTGCCTGGGGTGTAAACTCTCTTAGGTGTGATTTTTTTTTTTTTTTTTTCCTCACCAGTCAATTAATTTTGCAGGGAGGGAGAATTAGGAAAAAGCAATGCTAAACCGATTTGTCTCCAGAAAATACATGTCAATCTTATGCTCAGAGATTTTTTTTTTCCTCATTTCTCCCCTTTCGTCCCAAGAGCCCCTCACTTTTCTTTCTTAAACCGATAATGTCCAATTCAAGAAGTAATCCCCAGAAGAACAACGTGCCTGGAAGGGAATCTGAGTTTGACTAAAACTTCCCTTTGTGCAAACAGCTCTGCCTGCTCCAAGCTGGTGGCTCATTTCCCAAGGCACCTGCCACCCTCAGAGAGAAGGTGACTTTCCTCCAGAACTCACCTGTCTGCCGAGAGAGCCGTGAGTGTGAAGACAGACACCCCCACCGAGGTGAGCTGTATAAAGGGGATCAGTTTGCAGCCAATCCTGCCAAACAGCCATCTGTCGGCCAGGTACCTGCTGGCATCCACGGGAGCGCACGTTACCAGGAGGAGCAGGTCTCCCAAGGCCAGACTGGAGATGAACAGGTTGGGCACATTTCGCATGGCCTTCACCGTACAGAAGATCTTGATCAGGGTGATGTTGCCGACGAGGCCTATCAGAATGATGACCCCATAGATGGCAGGGATGACATAGAAGATCCCTGGGTGGAACCAGTCGTCGTTGGTGGGGAGATCTGCACTGTGATTGGAGATGTTGCAGTGCAAGAAGTGGTCCACTTCCAAGTTCAAAAGCAAACAATCATTCAGAGCCATCCTCTAGGTTCTTGCCCCCCTGAAAAGGGCTCTTAGATGCTGTTGCTTAACTTTGATTTTGTAGTTGGGTGAAGATGAGGATAAAATCTATGCTGGGCTCTTTATCTTCTTTGACAAAAATACTCTGAGTACATATACACCATGGCATTCAGAACGGCCCGGCACTATTCTGATGCTGGTGCTGCTCTGGTCCTCACATGACCAATGTAACACATGTCTAAATTCAGTAAGTTAGCAACAAAAAGTCAGCCAGAACTAAACCCACTCTGTAGCAACTCTTTCTACCTCCACTCTAGTCTGAGTCTCCCTGGCTGCAGTTTACTAGCAACTTTTGGCCGCCTATTTTCATACGGCATTTCCTATCTTTCCTGATGTGTAGAACCTGAAGGTTTAAAGTGGGTAGAAAAACAACTGCACTGAGAAAGCCTCACATCCTATAGGCAGGATGCTGTGCGCGTCACTGACTTCAGCAGCAAACCGCCCCTCCGCGGCGCTGAGGCTCTGCGGAGGCACCGGGGCTACTTATAGACAGAGAAGGCCAGCCCCCTGCTGGCCACTTGAGTCACTGCCCAGGAGCCCGCTCTCCCCGCGCTCTCCCCGCGCTCTCCCCGAGAAGCCACCCGCAGGCTCCAGCCGGCAGACGCCCGGGCGTCTTCCGCTTCCGGATGTGGCTCCTGGGGCACTGCTAGCCCTCGGCAAAAGGCGGCGCGCATCCTGCTGAGGCTCTGCCCGCGAATGCAGGAAAAACTCGCAGCCCCATTTCTCATCCTTTCCGGTTCTTTGAATGACATGTTCAAGGTGCTATAAAATGGGACTGCAACGGAATTAAACGCGCACGGACGCACACGGGATGTCCATGTGCGAGCGGTCCCACCAGCCTTCCCTGCGGCCCCTTGAACGCAGACGGCTACTGAGGAAAAAGAGGCATGGGCTTTGTGCCTTAAAGCTTCGGTCACTCACGTCTGGGAAAAGCCGAAGCAGAACACACACACACACACGCACGCACGCACGCACGCGCGTGCTCTTCCCCATAGATTTGCCAGGCCATCACACACACACACACACACACACACACGC